>NC_137605.1:57606922-57794422 GCF_963280865.1 Gymnoscopelus braueri | reverse complement strand
GCAGTGGTGTAAAGTAACTAAGTACAATTACTCAAGTACTGTACTAAGTACAATTTTGAGGTACTTTTACTTTACTGGAGTATTTCAGTACTTTGACTTTTACTCCACTACAATCATTTGAAAACTTTATAGTTACTTTGTACATTTTGATTATTATTACAAAACCCATTTCGGCCATTTGAAAATAGCCGATCTACAACCTCATGCACAATGTGTCGCGATGCAACGCATTGTGAGCTTGTGGATCTGCTATTTTCAAAAGATTTTTATACATTTGAAAATTTGAAATGGGACATTCTGCATAATGAGTACTTTACTCAAGTCAATTTTAAATTCCGGACTTTTACTTGTAACAGAGTATTTCTACATTCCATCTTTTGATGGTACGACAAAGAGTTATAGGCCATCATGTCAAGCGGCCTGTTATATTGCCTGTGGTAGTGCCATAAGACCGGCGGGAATGCATCTGTGTGTCATTTTTAGATTTCTTTGGCTATTCAAAAATAGCAGATATACAAGCTCATAGCACCGAGTGCCGCGCTATGAGCATGTAGATCTGCTATTTTTGAAAACCATCTTTAAAATGTGTGCAAATCTTTGAATATGATATATTTTTAAAGCGAACATTTGTAACTCAAATCTTTGCTTCTGGGGGATTCTACAAATGTCATCTAAATCTTTTTTTTATTTTTTTTATTATAATGTATGTTGCTATAATATCAGTGGTTCTCAAACGTTTTCATGTCAAGGACCCCCTAAATTGTGTATTTGGCCGCGGACCCCCATCTGAAAATATACTGCTCAAAGAAATGTAGGGAACACTTTGATCCCTTATTTATTTTGAGTTTTCATGAACTGTGTACATACTGCTAGCAAAAACTGCTCAAAAGAATTAAGGGATCAAAGTGTTACCTTAATTATTTTGAGCAGTGTGTATTTGGTTCCAGGGACCCCCAGAAACAAGTTCACAAATTAAAAAATAAATAAATAGCAGATCTACAAGCTCATAGATCTGCTCATTGCACGGCACAGAGTACCGCGAGATATACACTATACAGTAATGATGAGTGAACACATGAGATCATCTTACCTTCACAGACTGGAAGGAATCCATCCCATCCACTTGGCTGGCAGCGCCGTTGATTGCTCCTGCTGACCACCATTTGGTAGCTGAAATGAATAAATACATTTAAAAAAATACAATTGAGTGCCATAAACGAGAATCTACGTTTTTTTCATTTATTTCTATTTATTTTTCCCACAAGGGGCGCTCTAACGCGACATAGGAGTGATCCTACTACCCTTTAAAAAGGAATGGACGGATGTGACGTCAGCCCCAAAAAAACTCATGCCATGATAGGATCTTGAGAAAAAGGTCCATATCTCCATATCTTTTGGTCAAAACAAGCCATTTTCGACAGGCGATCTCTCTGCAATGGCGGATCGCGGTAGTAATATTATTGTTCCAGTCGTTAGATGGGACCCTCTGCCATCGCCCAGCCACCCTTTGTTTACATCCGGGTCCTCATTTTGGCTTCTACAGCTCTAAAAAGATCGCCGCAAACGGTAAGTAACGCTGGCACTGGATGTAGGCTACCCTGTTTTAAAAAAACCTCTGGCACTCGATTATACTAATTAAGGCTCTGTTCCATTTAGTGTAGCACAATGGTTCTCAAACTGTTTTAATTTCAAGGACCACGGGTCCATTTGGTTCCATTTGTACACTACACACTCAGTAAACACCGCGTAAACACCCGCAAGGGGCCATTTGGAACCCCCTCATGGAACCATGAGGGTCCCTGGACCACACTTTGAGACCCACTGGTGTAACAGAGTGTTTCCAGTGAGCCAACATGCACAATATCAGCACCCTGACTCTGTTTGACCAGAATGGAACAGAGCCTTCATTAGTATCACAAGTGACCGGAAGTAAGGAAGAGGCCCAATGTCTTTCCAATATGGCTGCTGTGCACAGAGCCTCTGTGGCCAATATAGTTGTGATTAACGATATTGCGATAACCAAAATATACTTAGAAATGAGACGTAGCCTGCGAGTTAGTTCAGGCAGCATATACTCGAGAGGTTACATACTGCGGCTATGCGGGTGCATACAGAGTTATTACAATACTATTACGCAGTCTTACGTCAGAGCTGTCGTCAGAGCTGACGTGACAATCAGCTGACCAATCAGCGGGTTATTTAAGCTCACCTCGGTCTTCGTTCATTCTCTGCTGTCATTTGTACCCCTGGTTGTTGGAATGCAACTGTTGGCTTCTCTAGCTTTTCTGTCTAGCCTTATTGTCGTCATGTCCTCTGCTCACTCAGAGTCGGACGACGGCATACTGTCCGATCCTGATGATAATGGTCCAGGTCCTGATAATCCAGACGAGGAGGATGAAATCCCCCCTACTGCTGAAGTGCAGAAAAGACGTAGTGCTCGCGGTACTCGAAAATTAGCTGACTGGCCTGTTGAGCGAATTCTGCAAAGCCTCTATGCCCGTAGCGTTCCCGTGACTCCAGGTCTAAGCCACGAGGAACTTCTGCAATTTCTGGTAAATTCAGAAGAGAGTGCATGTTCAAGTTGGTTCGGCAACAACACCTTCCACCGAGTATGTCGGTAAAGGCAAAGGCCCAGCTAAAAGACGCTCAGCAGGTCGCCCCGCTGATCCCGCTGCCGCTTCAAAAAAGAGCAAAACTACTCCGTCTGTAGGACAATCGTCCGGTAAAAGTAACGATGACATCATGATGTCTACTTTGCTAAGTATGAAAACTACACTCGACCAGGTCAACATCAGGATCAACACGCTAGAAAATAGCAACAACAGTCCAGGGGTTTCCGGTTCTTCTATGCCATCTACGGGGTTTTCTCCAGGGACAACCAACGTGTTTCTCCCAGCGGGTTCTGCAGATCCCCCAGCAGCCGCTGTGGTCACCGTGTCACCTCAGAAAACCTGGGGAACAGCAGTTCCAGGCCCCGCCACAGGCTCTTCTTTCCTCTCTCCCGCTGCTGCAATAAGCATATTATCGCAGGTAAAAAGAGATCTGAGATGTTTAGCTATAATAATGAAAAGCGCTTCATCTAATTGTTCGCTTTTTCGACAGGGCATGATGTAAATCTGGTCAAGATACTGATAAACGCAGATGCGACCGATAGAAGATTGGTGGACTGTGGGGAGGTCTCTTTTGTCTTAAAGGAGCTACACCATGAATTTAAAAAAAATATATATAATATCAAAAATATTTGATATTTAATATCATATGGTGTATGTCCCTCAAACCTTTTTCAAAAGGTTTGAGCCTAAATCATCACTCAGATATACTCATCCCAAGTCAATTGTCTCTGGCTTATACAGCACTTTCAGCTGCAATACCAAAACGTCCTCTTGTGCAGGGGGGGGGCTACTGAGCAATTCTGTCTGTTAATAAAAAGAAATATTAAAAAAAAATATTTAAAAAAAAAAAAAAAAAAGGAAAAATTCTGCATAAAAAGAAGCATCTAAGAAAAATACAAAATCGAAAAAAAAAAGCACTTTGAACATTTTTGAACAATTCCACCAAGTGTTTGAGGTGCCTGTTTCACCCACTTCCGGGGGGCGGAGCCAAAATCCGAGCCCGAAGTATTTGTTCGTAGACCCCCACTTAGGGGGGGTAGAAAAAGTTTCGGAGCAATTCGGGCACTTTTCATTTAACATTGGGTTTGCCATCATTAATGTTTATGACATCATAAACATTTCCATTCTGAGATCGCCTGTTCAGACACGCCCATTCTGGAAATCCATGAAATGAGAAGGAATGACTGAATTAAAAAAAAATACATTTTTTTGGGTATAAGAGACACTGGGGACCCCAAAAAATACAAAAAAACAAGAAAAAAGTGATTTTCATGGTGTAGACCCTTTAAAGGATTCGGATCCGAGGCTAACAAAAACGCTAACTTTAGCAGCAGTTCCTCTCTACCCCCAGCGTAGAGAGGAACTGGACACTTACATGGCTATTATAGCCGATCTGGCTTTATCCTATGGCGGGTCCTTATTTTATGAGTACCATAAAGCTTTTTCTTGTAAAGCTGCCATGCTTATCAACAAGTTTAATCAGCGCCTGGATTGGTCCGTAGTCGATTTGTCTATCGTCAGTAGACATTTTTCTGGGCATAAATTCCTATGCTGCTCAGTCTGTGGTTCTTTTAACCATTCTGCTAACTTATGCCCCAAAACCGTGGTTAAACACGGGGTGACTCAGCAGCCTCAGGCAAATGTGAACCCCCGTCTCATTCCGACTGGCAACCAAAGAAACAGGTGCGGTATATGCCAGGAAAAAACATTAACACTTGTAATAGTTTTAATGAAGGTGTATGCTCATTCATGAATTGTAAATTTATGCATATCTGCAGTTGGTGCGGGGACAGCCACCCGAGGTCCGTCTGCCCGCGGAGAACCCGCCCTTTAAAATCTCCGAAATAATAAAGGACCATCCATCTACGCCTGTGAATGTTCCTGCTCTGTCCAAGGCCCTCAAGAACCATCCTATTCGATCTTTTGTGAACTATTTGTTAACTGGTTTAGTCCAAGGGTTCATGGCTGGGTTGTGTTGGCTCCCTAAAATAACTTATGTCTGCAAAAATCTGCAGTCTGCGCTCCGAGAGCCCAATATAGTAGATGAGCTTCTTGTAAAAGAAACTACCAAAGGCCATATGATTGGGCCTTTCAGTAAATCTCCTTTTTCCCTTTTTAGAGTAAGCCCTATAGGAGTAGCTACAAGAAAATACTCTGGGAAAAAGCGTATGATTATTGACCTCTCCGCTCCACATAATGGCTCAGTTCCAAGCATTAATGATTTGATTCCTCTCTATCCGTTTTCCCTTTATTATGCCTCTGTTGATAATGCCATTCAAATGATCAAAGCTGCAGGCGCAGGAGCTTGGTTGGGCAAAGCAGACATAACCGATGCTTTTAAAGTGATGCCACTTCATCCTTCACAGTGGCATCTGTTCGGGGTTAAATGGCGTGGAACATTTTATTTCGCAGTGAAATTAACTTTCGGGTGTCGCAGTAGCCCTCGTATTTTTGATTCTCTGTCAGAGGCGCTATGTTGGATTTTATCAAACACATACAAACTACCGTTTGTTCTTCATCTTTTAGATGATTTTCTGGTTGTGGATTTTTCCTATTCACCTCCAGCGCGGTGTATTTCAATTCTAAGAGATTTACAGCCGTTTCACACTCGGGTCCCGGGTGCGCACTCCAGACCGCTTGGCTAGTGTGAATGTTGCGAATCGTCCCCCGAAACGGGTAACCGTTCCGTTCCCGAAACCACCTCCGGAGGCAGTTTCGGATCCGGATCATGCGTTTTCGGGTACGGTACGCTGCAATGTGAAAGCAAGCGTACCATTAGACGGAAGTGGCCCGCTATTTGGAATAGGTGACGGTACAGTATATAAACTCGACAAAAACAGCCAACAAAAACACGTCGCAGATCAATCCACAGGGGTTCAACCATGGCCGTAACATATCCACACCAAGCAGTAGCACAGCAGAGCAGTGCTCTCTGTAGGCTGGAATCCAACCGTTGCGGCATCCAACCGTTGGATGCCGCATGTGTTGGACGCCTGTATGTTGGATGCCGTCTGTCAGCGCAGCACCGGTTTGAAAAAAAGAAAAAAGACACACCGACATTCCATAGGCTAAATCAATGCATTTTGTGATCGCATCGCACAACTAATAGCCTACTAAAACTAATGGGGAATACCAGAAAATAATAATATTTTGACATACGGGAGAAACGGTTGGTGCGGATATTTAAATTGGATAAAATAATTATTGCGGTTGGATAACGGGTGGATAATTAATTTGTACATGCGGATTCAGATGACCATGAGAGGCCATCCGCGCATCTCTAAAACATATCTTTGCTGTTAGGAAGAAACCCTGTATCCCATATTGCAACTTTTAATGCTTTTTCATCATAAATGAATGCCCTATTGTCATACAGTGTCACACAAAAGTAGCAAAAATAGCCAAGCTACAAGCTGAAAATGCGGTGCAATGCGACACATTGAGCTTGTTGATCTGCTATTTTTTATATTACAATATAGAGCAGATAACCACACAGATCTTGCATTGGAAAATAACATTTTTATTTTAAATATGAACAAAGGCAGGAGATGCACGTCCCCACAGTTCTTTTTTACACACAGTGCTGGACCCACAAATCATAAATTAATACATAAAATAAGGAGACTCTTTTTAAATAACCAAAAGTGAACTTTCTCTTATTATTATTATTACTTTGGAGACTATGGCAAGCGCGATCCTATCGCACACCTTCCTACATGACCAGCTATGGCTTTGCAGTCCAGAGGATGAGATCTGCACGTAATGCGCGGATGCGCAGATTAAACAACAGACAGGCAGCGTTGCGGAATGCGTTTGTGTCAACTGTACTTGTACTTTTCTTCATAGAGAAAAAGGAGAGCACAGGGCGCATATATATATATATATATATATATATATATATATATATATATATATATCATTCAGTCCGACTTCACTGTATAGGCTACTATAGTTGCCTTTTCATAAATGATATTTTTTTGTACTTAAGCTGTCGTGAAAGTTTATAATATTTAGAGAAATTTAAAGTTTCAAATGCAAAAGTAGTTGTGAAGGTTAGCAAACTGGACATTTATACTGACGGCCCCATTCTGTGGCGAAAAATTCCCCGTTAAATCGGGATAATGGACCTGCGCCGCCCCAATAGGTTATTCTAGCACCTGCTCTACCCGTCACCATTATGCCGACGCCGTTATTTGCGCGTGGAGGTGTGCCCGTGGGCGTGTTGCTGCTATATCCCCCACATTGAAATTCTCAACCCACACATGGGTACGGCTTGGGGAGGGGGGATAGTGGATTCTAAAAGCACCCGCTGGTTTATAAAATCACCCGTCAAGTGCACACAGACACTACAATGGCTTTGTGCGTTGGACCATGAGCCATGTTGCCAGCCTTGGAGAGAAATAAGCAACCGCAGTCCGCAGGTCTATGAAAACAAAAAGAAGCAACTAGCCACATGAGCACTTCAAACTACTAACTAGAGCTTTCATATCCCCTAAATATTTCAGCCTGGCTCGACTAATAATTGACAAATTAGACCCAGCCCAGCCCGTCAGTCATTTTTCTAAAGAAGCCTTATTTCTCATTAAATCTTGGTAATTCGTTAAGAACAGGAGTCATTCTACCCTAACAGTCTATATTTTATTTAAAAAACAGCTTGGAGCAAATAGGGCTATATAAATATATACACTTCCCCATAACCATTTTAAAAATGATTATGGTTATTCTATGAAATATATGTTTCATAGAATAACCGTAATCATTTTTGCAATGGAGAAATCACAATGTTACCTTCTGGCCGCTGCCTGTGCTTTCATTTGAAGAAGTAATCCAACATTTACTTTGAGGTGAAAAAGACATGAAGAAAGTTCTGAAGATCCATTATTTATGTCATGTTATGGTTTAAACTTTAAAGGGAGCTCTCTACTGCTGCGTCATGACAAGACAGTGATTGATTTGACCTAGGCTACTTTAGCGTTGCGCTGCCCTGTTGATTAATTATTTGGCATCAGCTGTGTAGGAATATATAACTATTTTAAATGGCTTTCATATACTCTTGGGGATCTGACTAATATGACAAGTTGCTTATTGTGAACACAATAGCCTACGCTACAAATTAATTAATATGTGAATTTATTTGGATGTAAAAAAACCGTAGACCCAGCTCAGCCGGTGCCGACGGGCCGGGTCGGGTCCCGTTGGGTTTGGGCTAAAATCTTAAGCACTTACATTTTTTATAAGATGATCGGATCATAGTGTGATTTTCATTTTGGCTGCTGTCTCATTAAACTGCATGCTGCGGGACGTGCGGGTGAATATTATATTATAGCCTATATTATATATATTAGCCTGCTATATTATTATTATATTCCCCGCGTAAACGCTACGTTCATGACCCCCCAAAATAACCATATTTGAACTGGGGACCCCCCCATTTTGTTTGACTCGGTTCCACAGATAAATATTGTGAAAATAGCAGATCTACAAGCTCGCCAGGCGTTGGGTGCTCCATTGTGGTCTCGACCCACAGGTTGAGAACCACTGCATTAAAAGCTCCAAGCAAGTTACATGTCTAGTAGGCTATGTTGTTGACCACGTAATGTAATGTTTTTGGTTTAGTGATAGGCTACTCCGTGGCGCGCGCGCGCCTCATTGTATGCTGTCCAAAATAACAGATCTGTACTGTCGACACGACATGATGCAGCGCCGTTGATAGCTTGTATGTCTGTTATTTTGGGTAGGTAGGCGACGCACATACGCATCGCAGCAATGTGTCTGGGTTTGAGAGGCTTTGATTGATGTAAACTTAAAATTTAGCTCTGTTCGGGATTACTGAACAAAGGTGGATGATGAAAGATAACGGGGACAATATGGATGTAAGTTAACTTTAACTGCGTCACTTCAGAGGAAACTATGGAGCAACTTCAGAGATGTTTACACACCCCTGGAATCCATTAGAACGGTGGAAATAGAACGATAACAGCCAACGTGAGTACATAGGCTATAGACCTTTCCTAAAACTGTCCAATTTATTATACCCATGTGCTACTGTTTGTCTGTGTACCACGTAGGAGCGTTGTCGCAACATGATGTAATTAATTATTTGGGAGCAGCCAGTGTGTACCAATAGTATACATATTTTAAATGGCTTTCATATACTATTCCGGATCTGACTAATATGACAAGCTTATTGTGAACACAATAGGCTACAAATTAATATAAAAATGTATTTGGATAAAATAAAAAAAAAGAAGGAAAACAAGCCCAATGTGGCTTATAATAATCAGACCAGGCAACAGTGCAGACAGGTAGATAGGCTAGAGCATATATTGGATCGGGATGACGGCTAGCGCAGTCTTCTCTTAAAGGCAATGGCTTCTGGCACGGTGATTGGTTTTATCATTGTAACGCCCAAACCACACCTATGCATAATGTAACGGGTAGCTCAGGTGTTTGGCGGGTCACGGGGGTGCCATAGAATACCGAATTTTGCGGGGAAACGCCTCTTGCCTAGTCCGAAATCCCTAATTAGTGGTTTGTTCAAATGTCCCTGGGAATAGGGCCCTGAATGTTTCCTGTATCCTCATCTTGCGCTAATGCACACAAGTGTTTCACCAGCTTTTATTTGTGTTGTTTCTCATAAGCGTACATCCATTGTCCGTCAACAACACTGCGTTGAGCGCTCAGTGCGTTCTCCCCGCTTCGGGGCGAGGCTCCCCAAAGACCGTGCACTTACATAGATCGCCTCCCCTCCCCAGCATAGCTCTCCAGCCGCAACGCTATATTTATGCGCGACCAGCAAAAACATTGTCGCATAGTTGATGACGTCTGTGTCCACAGGGGAAACACTATGTGCATGCCGCCACCTGTAGGATCGGGGGTATATATGCATGTGTTCTCTGGTGCGATTGGATCTTGGCCAATGTGAATGCAGGCCAGCATTCGATCTGGGAAACGTTTTGAATGAAAACGGATCCAGTGTGAAACGGCCCTTATTCTCTTCTGTGGGAGTTCCCTTGTCAGAGGAGAAAACGATAGGCCCCCTTACCAGATTAGAATTTCTCGGAATTATGCTAGACAGTGTTCTAATGCAAGCTTCTCTGCCAGAAGAGAAATTAATTCGCATCAGAGAATTTCTAAAACATTGTTTAGATGTGACTTCGCTGCCTAAACGTCAACTTCTCTCTCTGTTAGGCCATCTTAATTTCGCTATGCGAGTTATTCCCCAGGGCCGCTCCTTTGTTTCGCGTCTACTAGATATGGCAAATCTGTGCCTAATTTACAGGATGTAATCTTATTAGATGAAGGATGCAAATCTGATATTCGATTCTGGTCTGCGCTACTGGACCAGTGGAATGGTGTCTCTTTTTTCTTCAATGATTTGGTTGAGACTTCCAATTCGCTAAAATTCTTCACAGATGCCGCCCCGTCTGTCGGGTTTGGAGGGTTTTACAATAACCAGTGGTTTGCAAAGCCTTGGCCGATTGAGTTAACCTCAATGGCAGCCAGTCTTAAATCTATCGCGCTGTTCGAACTTTACCCAATTGTCATGGCATGCTTGATATGGGGGAAGGAATGGAAAAGGAAACAAATTACAGTGTTTTGCGACAATGAGGCAACAGTCACTATAATTAATAAAGGTCGTTCGTCAATTCCTATAATTAACAGTTTAATCAGAAGGGTATCATGGACGTGCATTAACGATAATTTCATTCTACGTGCATCTTTTATTCCGGGCTATAAAAATTCAGTAGCTGATGCTCTGTCCCGATTTAAATTTCAGGATTTCAGAGCGATGTGCCCCAACGCCGAGCCAACCAGCCTGCCGTGCCCTCCGTTTTGTCAAGCGATTCTCAATTAGGATCAAATGATTATTTACAAGGTCTTTTGAGCTCAGCTGCTAAGATTATGAGGAAAGGACTGTCAAATAGTACATTAAAAGCTTATGATTCAGCTTGGTTTTTCTTCTCCTCTTTTTGTTTAAGTTTTTCTATTAACCTTATTCCAGTAAATATTCCCATAGTGTGTGCTTTCATAGTGCATTCCTCAGAATCCCGTAAACTTCAACCATCTTCAATTAAAGCTATGTTAGCTGGCGTTCAATTTCATTTGCGATGCCTGGACCCTTCATCATGCAGTCTTCTCAGTCATCCTTCCATTCGGCTACTGCTCAACGGGCTCAAAAAAGATCAACCTCAAGGGAAAGATAAAAGATTGCCTCTTACAATTAACTTGGTGCACCAGTTGGTGGGGAGACTTAGGCAAGGGTGTTTTTCTTATTATGAGGACAAAATGTTGGAAGCTATAATTCTCACCGCTTTTTATGGTTTCTTAAGGTGTGGGGAATTCACAACTCGGTCTCTCTCTTTTGATCCTCAGCATGACCTCACAATTTCTGATTTAACTTTTGAAGAGAATCTATTTACTTTATTCTTGAAACATTCAAAATCTGATACATTTAAAAAAGGAGTACCTGTCATCATATCTAAGACTAATACCGTGTTTTGCCCCTTTTCTTCTATGTCTGTTTATCTGCAATGCCGAGCCCGGCATCTTCCACATGATCCCCTGTTTCTCATCCCCGGTGGCAAACCTATGACGAGATCCTGGTTTGCTGGGAAACTAAAGTCATTGTGCCAGTACTGCGGGCTGTCTCCAGAACTCTACTCTCCTCATTCTCTTCGCATCGGAGCGGCCACTACTGCAGCCTTGAAAGTGCCGGTCGCAACCTTAAAATCACTGGGCAGGTGGTCCTCAGCTGCCTATGAACGATATGTGCGGTTAAACCGGGGAGAGATCATTCTAGCTCAGAATCTAATGAGTGCAAGTGTGTTGTAATTGCTGCATCTGAGTAGTAATAAAACTGTCGTTACTATGCATATATGGTGGTCGCTGGTGAGTTCATTGGTGGCATTATCACAGATTCATGTTAATAGTTCTCTTGTGGTATTAATGGGGAATGGCAGCAAGGTTCAGTGTTCTCATTGGTTGGGTGCATCAGGGTGATGCGGTTGGTTAGCATCACGGTGATGCAGTAGAGTGGCTCATGCACAGAGCTCATGTTAAGTTTTAAATAGCATATTCCTCTATGTGGCATTAGGGGAATGGCTAAGTGCTGTCATGCCATGGCAGCTAAGGCCTTTTAGTTCATATAAAGTTAGTATGTCCTAGCCGATCCCAGACGCTTGTCACAGTGTTTTGGGGGGAAAGATGGGATATCGGCTTGGTCAGTTGGTTCGAGGTAATCACCACACACATAGTGTTTCCCATCATATAGAATAATTCTTCTGGAGGGTTCTAGAGGAATTGCCTAAACTGCGGTGCGCAGTCATGGCCTCACATAGACGTTCACATTATGTTAGTATATCCTAGCATGATCCAGAATTGCTAGTGGCATATTCGTCACTGTCTCCATAAGGAGTCAGTGGGATATCATGCTTGGATGAATCGGTGAGTGTTCACCGTAGGGCGTTCTTGGTTCCGCAGTGTTGGGGGTTGTTATGTATGTATATCTATCTCCCTGCTCTTAATGGTTAATGATGTCTGTATGATTGTACCGAGCAGGGAGAAAAAAATATTGCAGAGCCGAACGCCAAGATAAATTATTATATACACACTTGTATTCACATTCATAATAAAATATTGGTTCAAACTATTCGTGAGTTATCTGACTGAAATGAGACGTAGCCTGCGAGTTAGTTCAGGCAGCATATATTCGAGAGGTTACATACTGCGGCTATGCGGGTGCATACAGAGTTATTACAATACTATTACGCAGTCTTACGTCAGAGCTGTCGTCAGAGCTGACGTGACAATCAGCTGACCAATCAGCGGGTTATTTAAGCTCACCTCGGTCTTCGTTCATTCTCTGCTGTCATTTGTACCCCTGGTTGTTGGAATGCAACTGTTACTCCCACCACCACCCCAGCACCACCAGTGGGCTCTGCTATTGGTTCTGTTCCCCATGGGGGGTTGTTATGTATGTATATCTATCTCCCTGCTCTTAATGGTTAATGATGTCTGTATGATTGTACCGAGCAGGGAGAAAAAATATTGCAGAGCCGAACGCCAAGATAAATTATTATATACACACTTGTATTCACATTCATAATAAAATATTGGTTCAAACTATTCGTGAGTTATCTGACTGAACTGTTAAAATGTTAACTCTGAACCCCAGCATCGTTATTCTGCGGTAAACAGACACACCCAAAATAGCAGATCTACAAGATTATGGATATGTTATTTTTGGCAAAGAGATTTGGTGTAGTGAAATAAGAGCGTAAGTGTGTTCTTTACAAGTCCGTATAACTAAGTATAGAGGGTTTAAGTTTAAGTGTTACTGGATGTGCAGCTCGGTAAAAGCAAGTTGATGCCAGTTTAGGACAGTCTCTGCGTTGCGATTGTTGTGAGTAAATGTGTCCAGTGGTGGAAGAAGTACTCACATTTTGTACTTAAGTAAAAGTATCAATACCACAATGTAGAAATACTTACTTATAAATACAATTCCGGTATTAACAATTTACTTGAGTAAAAGTACAAAAGTATTCACATTAAAATATACGTAAGTACTGAAAGTAAAAGTAATCACTTTACAGAATGTCCCAAGTTTCCAACTAAACATGCTTTGAAAATAGCCGATCTACAAGCTCACAGCGCGTCGCTTTTGCGACAATATTTGCCTCTGAGATCTAGTGGAGTAGTAAAAGTATTGAAAATTGGAAACACCAGTAAAGTAAAGTAAAATAATTCCTCAAAAGTCTACTTAAGTACAGTACTTGAGTAAATGTACTTAGTTACTTTACAACACTGATATGTGTCATCATACCCTGTTTGGCAGGTGTACTCGACCTCTGACCCAAAGACGAAATCCTCTCCCGTCACAAGGTGGAAATCTGCGTAGTCCGCATCACCAGGGTGACCACATGGCTTTACTGCAAACAAAAAGTATCTCTTCAGCAGTGGTGGAAAAAGTAGTCAAATTTTTTACTTAACCCATTTAGACCTGAGACCCATTCTAAAAACGCCTTCTAAATCCTGACCTAAGTTTTCTGAAAAACAATATTCAAAAATTACGAAAAGATTATGGAACCCCAAAAGGGGTTCCCGTCCTGAAAGTTATAGTTACAAAAAGGGGTTCCCGCCCAAAGGACAACTTTTAAGGTTTATGTTTTAGCTTGTAATTAAAGTAAATAAAAGATGAGTGTTAAACATTTTTCATTTACTGCTTTCTATAGTTTTTTCTACAGTGGGCGGGGCATTCGGGCAGGTGGCTAAATATGTATTTTTTACACAATAAAAAAGGTCCTGTGGTCTTTGATGGCCAGGTGTAAGTTATTGGGGGCTAGAAGAGCTACTGTAAATAATAATAAAGAAATCACTGGGTTATTGTGTAAAAAAAGACATATTTAGCCACCTGCCCGAACGCCCCAGCACATTGTAAAAAATATCGCGAAAATTGCTAAAACTATAGAAAGCAGTAAATGAAAACACTCATCTTTTATTTACTTTAATTATAAGCTAAAACATAAACCTTGGTTGTAAAAAAACTAAGTTGTCCCTTAAGTAAAAGTAGCCTATGTAGAAATACTCCATTACAAGTAAAAGTCCAGAATTAAAAATTGACTTTAGTAAAAGTACAAAAGTCTTGGCATAAAAAAGTACTTAAAGTACCAAAAGTAAAAGTACGCATTATGCAGAATGTACCATTTCAAGTTTTCACGTGTATAACAATCTTTTGGGACGGGGGGGCTTTCAAACTGAATAATGGAGTGAAACGAAATGAAAATTCAGGCAAAATTTAAGGACTTTAGAGACCTTTTTAATACTTTTAATAATACAAATTAAGACCATTACTGCATAAAAGGGTAATCTACAAACTACAGTATACTACAAAAACTGGTCAAACATTGCCCAAATTGTCAAATAATATAAGAGAGTCCAAAATTGTAAAAATAGCCGATCTGCTTGTAGATCAGCTAGTTTCACAATTTTTATCTGTGGAACAGAGTAAAACTAAATGTAACGCCTCATTCTCAACTGCTTGTCAGGGTGGGGGGTCCCCAGTTCAAATATGATTATTTCGAGGGTCACGGCCTGAAAAGGTTGAGAACCGCTGAGATCACTGTACACTTGTGCATGTTGGCTCACTGGAAAAACTCTGCTACAGTGGGTCTCAAAGTTTGGTTCAGGGACCCTCATGGTTCCTTGAGGGGGTTCCAAAATGGCCCTTTACAGGTGTGTAACTCTGAGAGTGTACAAATGGAACCAAATGGACCCATAATTTGTACACTCTCAGAGTTACAGGGGGTCCTTGAAATCAAAAAGTTTGAGAACCACTGTGCTACATTAAATGGAACAGAGCCTTCATTAGTATCATTGGTAACACCTGTTAAGGAAGTAAGGAAGGGGCCCAATTTCTTTCCAATATGGCTGCTGTGCATAGAGCCTATTGCTCCTCACTAATGCTCTTTGTAAGATCGCACCATTGCTGTATACTCCTGTAGTAGGCTGTAGTTTCTATTAGCTTGGAACCCCATCGATGATGTCACTTGTAGGCAGGTTTCTGCAATGTCCACACTAGTCTCTCAAGCCACTGTTGACCCACACAATGTCCAAATTCTTCCGTTATACAGTTTGTGCAAAGGAAGCACTACTTTGCGGTAGCGTAACGTTGTCCTTGTGTAAATCAAATTAGTCTAAAACATATAGCTTGCTGCTTTATCAGGGAATTCAAAAATATGTTTTAAAGATATTTTAAAAAATGATTTTCATGAACGGAAATGACAGCTTCCTTTCTTGGCTTTCTGTAGGAGTAGTTCCAGACTCTAGCACTCAGAGATTGTGAAATAGTTGTCTACTGTCAAAACTGCCCTAAAAGAGTACCTTCAGGTGGCTGCAATTCAAAACTGGCCCCCTGTAAAAGTCCTAACCTAACAAGCCATAGGCTTTCATGGGCTTTTCAATCCTATTTAGTTGACCTTGTATTTAAACTGTACTTTCATGTGCTTTTTTCTGCAATGGGACACAGAGTTGACATGGTGCCAACTTATAATGAGCGTTAGTGTCCTGTGGTGACCCTAGCTTTGTGTACTTAGTCAAAGAATAACACACTGTCAGTGGTGGAAAAAGTTTTTTACTTAAGTAAAAGTATCAAAACTGTTACAAGTAAAAGTCTGGAATAAAAATGCACTCAAGTAAAAGTACAAAAGTATTGGTATCAAAATATACTTAAAGTACAAAAGTAAAAGTACTCATTATGCAGAATGTCCCGTTTCAAGTTTTCAAATGTATAAACATCTTTTTGAAAATAGCGGATCTACAAGCTGAGCTTGTGGATCAGCTATTATCAAATGGACAAAATGTATATAGGACTGAAGTGGTTAATGTGTGTTTTGTAATAATAATCAAAATCTACATAGTATTAGTAACTAGTAACTAAAGTTGTCAAGTTGTAGTGGAGCAAACGTATAATTTGCCTCTGAGATGTAGTGGAGTAGAAGTAAAGTACTGACAATTACAAATATTCCAGTAAATCGAATATACCTCAAAAAAATACCTCAGTACTTGAGTACATTTACTTACAGTAGTTATTTTCCACTACGTGCACACTGTTTCCATTTGACACAAGTAACACATAAAGCAGTAAGTCATTATTCATAATATTGTTGCACAAACTGTAGTACAGTTGGTGGAAACTTACGTTCACATTTAGAGCCTCCCACAACTCTAAATGTACCCATATCCCATCCAGTGTTTAAACACACTAATTTATAGAAGCCCACATAGCCAACTTCACAAGGCACTCTGACTTGTGACCCAGGGGGATACGAGTCCTTCAGACCACTTGTGTCGAATTTTGAGTCGTAATGATCGCTGGATACAAACGATGCAAGTTGACAACCTGAACAATAAAAAGAGAAAGAATTTTATTGTGTATTAATTCATATTTCCGAGTTTGTTAAAAAAAAGGTGTCACTGTCAGGCACCTTTCAATTTTAACCCATTAAAAATGGGAAAACATCTGTGTGATTTTAGATTTTAGCTATATATATAGCACATCGATTGGCTGATTCAAAAATAGCAGATAGGCCTATATACAAGCTCATAGCCCGTCACTTCGCGCCGCACCATGAGACATGAGCTTGTCTGCTATGTTTGCAAAACACTTTTGAAAATCTTTGTATATTTTTTTGCATTTTTTACTAAAATCTTTGCTTCTGGGGGTCCAGGGAACACAATATTTTGAGATGAGGGTCGGCGGCCAAATACATATAATTTTGGGGGTCCTTGACATGAAAAAGTTTGAGCACCACAAACATACGTTCTTCAGAAAACCGTTAGGATTTAGAAGACACTAAATCCTAATGGGTTAAATGAATGTCCAATACTTCATTAGAATCCAATGGAACACATTATTTTTTACCATTTCTAAAAAGTAACAGGTTTGGACAAAGATTTCCACCCGACAGTGACGATATATCACAAACAAGTTCAAATAAAAGATATGTAAATAGAATGGTCCTACCTTGTGCAGTTTGACAGTTGACAGTTTGCATCCATACAAGTATGAAAAGCAGAACGCTGTATGGTTTCATATGCATGTTGTTCTGCATTACACACACCAATGGAAATGAATGTTCAGTGAGTGATGGCAGTGTGTTGTAGAGCCTCCAGCACACAGTGAATAGATGGAACACACATCACCTCATATGACACACTGATGATTGGGAAACATGCTGACGTCAGCCCTTTGGACTGGCTGACACACTGTTTATCCACAGCTGGGGTCTGGCAACCAAAAGTGGTGAAACGTAGTGACAGCGGGCTATCAAAGTGGGGTGGGGGGGGGTCCTTGAGGGGGTACCAAGGGGTCCCCAGTTAAACGATTGATAGTTAGGAAGCAACTGGACTCTTATGGGTCTGTAACGTGAGAGTGACCCTTGCAGGTCTGTAACTCTGAGAGTGTACAAATGGAACCAAATGGACCCTTACGGGTCTGTAACTCTTGAGAGTGTACGAATGGAACCAAACTGACCCTTACAGGTCTGTAATCTGAGAGTGACCCTTACAGGTCTGTAACTCTGAGAGTGTACAAATGGAAACAAATGGACCCTTGCAGGTCTGTAACTCTGAGAGTGTATAAATGGAACCAAATGGACCCTTACAGGTCTGTAACTCTGAGAGTGTACGAATGGAACCAAATGGACCCTTACGGGTCTGTAACTCTGAGAGTGTATAAATGGAAACAAATGGACCCTTACAGGTCTGTAATCTGAGAGTGACCCTTACAGGTCTGTCACTCTGAGAGTGTACAAATGGAACCAAATGGACCCTTAAAGGTCTGTAACTCTGAGAGTTAAATTAACACAGATTTTAGTGTAGATTGGGCTCCCAGATAAAAAAAAAAAATGAAATGGGAGTCCATGGCTTAATGCATATCAAATGGGAGGGGGGGTCCTTTAAATAGAAATAAATAAATGGTAAAAGGTGCATTTAGTATATAGCGCTTTTATCCAAAGCGCTTTACATAGATTGTGCATTCACCCATTCACACACATTCATACATACACCGATGACAGAGGAAACCATGCAAGGCACCAACCTGCTCATCGGGAGCAATCACGGGACACTCCAACACTAACTTTGGGGGAGCCCGGGATTAAACTGGGAACCTTGCGGTTTCCAGTTCACTCACACTTGAGCAGCGCGGGGGGGAAGCAGCGCGGAGCCCTGCTTCAAAATGTCGGCGTTTTTCGCTTTTTCTTTTTTCACGCCGTTTGGTGTGTCCCCCAAGGTTGGTGCCCTGTGCTTCAGCACCTCAAGCCCATTGGATAAGCCACCACTGCATCCATGGTCTAGAGAGGGCACTTTTTTACCGGCGGGTAAAAGTGCAGGGGCTCTATAGCCCCCTTTCAAATTTGGGTAGCTTTGCTACTTTGCTGCTTTTATGTTTGAAAGGCATGATCGCTCGATTTGCTCTGCTTGCAAATCTTGACATTTGATGTTTAGATTTTGCCCGCCAGGTAGCGTATATCGTCTCATCACATGAAGAAATAGAAAATACGAAATTTGTCATTCAATTACTTTTCAATGGTTTGTTTAGTTTAGATTGTATAGCTCCGTAGCTTATCAGACAATTGACAACAAAAAGGCTGTCTGATATGGGTTTGTGTTTTCGAGGTTATACGTGTAGCAAACGGCAGCACTGCAATAATCATAGTTAAATTGTGTTCTTTACTACTTTGAGCACAGGCGAGCTTTTGACCTTTGTGTCTGATTCACAAGTCACAGTTACTAATTTGGAGTGACTAAACACAGTATTCCAGTAAAGGTTTGTTTGTCTTTCTCCTCTGTCAGTCTGTGGCAATAATTCATTGAGCAAACACAACAGTTTGTACTTCTCTATGGCGGTAGAAACCCTTTCCCCCTGTGAGGTCATCTGAAAACAAGACATGGGCCTCATTCACCAATAACTTTGTATGTTTTTTTCTTAAGTGAATTCCCAAGAGAAGTCGAGTCAGATTCATGAAACGTTATTACAAGGCATAATTGTTAATCCTTATTATCAAAGGTACACGCCCCACGTATCCCAATTATAGCATCCTAATTACCATAAGGAGTAGCCGATCTACAAGCTCAAACGGGTAGTAATTTGATGCGTTGTGATCTTGTAGATCAGCTATCCTAAACAGTCTAAAATAGGGTTAAAGTGGTTAAACTGTTCCTTGTTTTTGCTGTGGACCCCCTGGAACTCCCTCAAGGACCCCTGGGGGTCCCCAGACCACAATTTGAGAACCAGTGCTCTTAAAGATATGATAGAAAATATGATTGTAATTTAAATCCTATATTACACAATTGTAGAACATAGCACTCAAATGTTCCTAAGAGTGCTCTGTAGTGTGCGTAGATGCTGTTCTTACCTAAGAATAAATCACAGCTAAGAAAACATTGGTCTATGGTGTATGTTGAAACACTGCGTAAGTGGGTCCTAAGAACAAAGTTCTTAATGAGAATGGTAGGCAAATTTCCACAACAATTTTGTAATTTCATTAAAAGTTAAGTTAAGATTTGTGGTACCTCTGGTATGGGTTCTCTGAGTCCATATAAATTCACAACAACAACAATAACAAACAAATCAAATGCCTTCGTGTGTGTTGGATGTGCACGGAGCTAGGTGTGTGTGCTACAGTACATCTCTTGTGTGTGTGCGTCAGTCATTAATTGTACCTGTCACAATGTTCTACTCTAGCTGGAACGCACTTTCTGTTCATCGTGAGGCCTTCCGCTAAAGACAGTGTGTGTCACCAGTGTCCAGATTCCACATATCCCCCCTACGAAGGGCCCTATAGGTCCTTTGTTAACAAGGTATAATCAAAAAAAAATCTAAACGTCAAAAAGTAGGGGCAAATATAATAGGCAAAACAAGCTAAAAACAAACAATTAAGAACAATACAAAATAACACAAAGACAATTCACACAACCCAAAAAAATAACCACATGAAAAACAAAACCAATTGTGATTCAGTTGGTCACTGTCCCCCCTGGACAGTCAAACAACTGTAACACAATTAGAACAACAAAATCATGAAGATTACATAGCTTCGTCATAAGGTGATTTACATCATATTTAAAGTAAAAATATTCAGACCATATTACAAATCAAACAAAATATCAGAAGAAAGAAACGTGTCGACTAACATCCTGATACGTATTTTGCCTGACACAGAAAGGCAACACTGGGACTAACTCACTTCAATCATGCTTAAAATACAAAACAACCTAAAACATTTCTACAGCTGACACAGAGATTCATACCATACAGCAGACACACGACGCAAGTCTGGGTATGACAATCCCCTGTGTGCCAACGCATTTCCAATCAGTGCGTAGGATCCCTCTGTTGTTCCTTAAACTCTGGGAGAAAATGTTAAACATCACAATGAACCATGTACTCTCTAGGGACTTTCTGCCCTCTCTAGTCACCATGTCCATACTCAACAACGAAAATAAAAAACTCCACATTTAATACAAGAGACCAGAGAGTGAAACAAAATCCTTCACAACACTGCAATAATATTGGCTGCCAATTGCCTTGTAGTCCAAATCTAGGATATGTAAGATAATACCTCTGTTTGTACTTTAAATCTCTGTTTTTCAAGAGCTCACAAACCTCTGTCGGACTAGCTCTATTGAAACGTTAAAATGCCAGAGGTCAGTCCATAAAAACAAATAATCTTCACATTCGTGGCAAATACCTTGTTGGCTCATTTTTCTTCCACATGTCAACTTTCCCCTAATACTCCTCATGTTGATTTAGTCAGCTAAACATCAACAAAACATGTAACCTCAACAAACATGTTGAAAAGACAGACACACTTTGAAACTTGTTAAACCTTCCATCTGGTCCAAAAACACAAAGTCCAATCACACAGAGGAGAGATGGAGCCTGTGCCAGAGGTGAAGAATGGGTGGGGGCCGTCGGGGACTTGAGAGCGGGCAAAAAAAAAAGAGAGAGAGAGAGAGAGACCCTGCCGTGGGCCTAGTCGGCTCACACGCATTCTCTCCCGCACTCACTCACGCACAATAAGGTCCTGTTGATCTCTTCTTCGATAATGTTGCTTTTGTAGTCCTTTTGTCAATATCAGTTTCATCCCACAGCAGCGCTGAGTGCCCTTGCTGCAGCCGGTCGTGTCAGCCAGCAAGCCAATGTGCTACTGTCCTCCATCCATTCTTTTTTTCTTTTAAATTTTTTTTATCCCGCGATTTTTGTAACCCATTTTTTTCACCCGGTGCCAATTTCCTAAGTGATCCTGGGCGCTACACCAGCCCTACACCAGCACTACACCAGTCCCCCACAGTAGGGAGGCCAGGGCCGAGCTCATGCTTCCTTCAGGCATGAGAGCCAACTGACCTTCTTGTCACCTGACAGGGGGGAGTTTCCCTGGTTGGACGTAGCGCGTGGAAGGAACACGTTATTCCAACCAGTTCCCTTCCCCTCCATCAGGCGCCCCGGCTGTCATGGGGGAGGCAGTATAGTGACCAGGATTACTACATGTTTTTGTGAGGGTATTAACTACCCTAGGAGACACGGGGAGAACATGCAAACTCCACACAGAGTAGGCCCTTTCGCCAACCCCACCTAGGGTATGGGCGCTGATGACGCGGAGGAGAAGACACGCCCCCAGCGCCCACAGCGTCCCCCGGCGGGAATCGAACCCAGGACCTTCTAGCTGTGAGGCGACAGCGCTACCGACTGCGCCACCGTGCCTCCGTGTCCTCCATCCATTCTACTCCGAAGTTTTCCTCCCCCCTCCCCCCCCCTTTTACGTTTTTTTTTCACCTTCGTTTCTGTCATGTCATCACAGGGTTGGTGCCATGAGGTAGAGTTCTAGTGTCATCACAGGGTTGGTGCTGTGAGGTTCCCTTGTAGATCTGTTGAAAATCAGTTCTTGTCGATTTTCCTGCCTACTCCTGTGGTGGTGGTGTTTCAAAAATCTTCCTCCCAAAAAAGAAAATCACAACTTGTACTCAACTCCTCAAGTTCTTTACGTGTGGCCCGGTCACAGACAACCAGTGGCCTTGGACACTGTTGCCTGAAAAAGACCAAAGTGTGAAACATAGTTGGAAGGTCCAGACAAGTACAAGTTCCTTAAGTTGGTTTATTTTATAAAACAGCACAGAGGTACAGGAGGCCTTGTTGCTACATGTGGTCAGTGGAAGGGGCCGGAGCAAGAGCAAGAGCCAGGTTTCTTTGTCCTCACAGTATTTATATCTAGACTTCACATGTGTGTCTATGCACTTGCATACGTTGCCTTCGTGTGTGTTGGATGTGCACGGAGTTAGGTGTGTGTGCTACTGTACATCTGTGTGTGTGTGTGTGTGTGTGTGTGTGTGTGTGTGTGTGTGTGTGTGTGTGTGTGTGTGTGTGTGTGTGTGTGTGTGTGTGTGTGTGTGTGTGTGTGTTATGCATGTAACGTAAACAGAGGAATGGTACAGGGGTTTTGGATGAACTCCAGATGTTTGTAAGTGAGCCTGAGTCAGTCATTAATTGTACCTGTCACAATGTTCTACTCTAGCTGGAAAGCACTTTCTGTACATCGTGAGGCCTTCCGCTGAAGACAGTGTGTGTCACCAGTGTCCAGATTCCACACTAGCTAGATGTCATTATTGGAAATAAAATTGTCTCCATGCTGTTATACCCTTAATATTATAGCTTTTGTCTAAACAAGCCCAAAATTGGAGATTTGAAATGATTTGAAAGGATTCATTATAATATTAACAAGTAAGACGCACGAACGCGGGAAGCGAACGCCCCAAAAAAAAATAAAAAAATAAAAAGGAACCTATAAAAGAAATTATTAAAAATACAAAAAAAATCTGCATTAAAAGGAGCATCTTAGAAAAATACAAATTCACAAAAAAATTACTTTTAATGTTTTTGAACAATTCAACAAAGTGTTTGAAGTGCCTGTTTCACCCACTTCCGGGGGGCGGAGCCAAAATCCGAGCCCGAAGTATTTGTTCGTAGACCCCCACTTAGGGGGGGTAGAAAAAGTTTCGGAGCGATTCGGGCACTTTTCATTTAACATGGGGTTTCAATGGGGAGTTTTTAGGAGCCTTCTCCGGGGCGTGGCTTCCGGGGGAAGGGGCGGGCTTAAACGCAACCTTGACAGGTGTGTTCAGTTTTCAAAGACCTTTCATTTGATTTGATGGTACGTCTATATTGGACATTTACTTGGCTGCACACAGGCAGTGCACACAATACTGCACACAGAGATGCAGAGACACACACAAGCCGAGCACGGTGTCATAGTAAGCTCCACTTGCGCGGAGGGGCGCCTTCGGCGCGCCTCCTTTCGCTGCGTTCGCAAACAGCAATTACAGGTTACAAAAAGAAGAAAGAAAACATTCTTAAGCCAATAATTTGATGACGAGCAGTGGGTTCCGGTAGGAGACACAAAGAGTCTCCTTTGTAGTGATGTGCGGGTCGGATTTTTTCATGACCCGCCCCGCCACAAAACCCAACCCTCTTCAACCCGCCCCGCGAACCCATATATAAATCTATGGCTCAACCCGCCCGCGACCCACGGTGGGAAAAAAAAGATAATCATCATCATAATAGCTCAGATTTATATAGCGCTCTTTTAAGTACCTAAAGTCGCTTTAAATGTCTACAGTAGCACAACATTGTAATGGGCTAAATAAACAAGCATGTTGTTCAAAATAGGGATTTATTAATTTTTTTGCGCGTGAGAGCGGCTGACCCGCTCACCCGCAGCCCGCATAATTGCCTCTAAAATCCTGACTCAACCACCCTTGCCGCGGGTTGACCCGCGGGACCCGAGGGTTACGGGTTGGCCCGCTCATCACTACTCCTTTGTGTCTCCTACCGGAACTGCTCGTCATCAAATTATTGGCTTATATTAGGAATGCGACAAAAACAAAAGAATATCCATGAATTCAAGTCTCCATGGGGTGAGTAATCGATAGAAAATACGTATTTTTTTGGGTGAACTATCCTTTTAAGGGTTGATTGGGGTAAGACTACACTGCATTTTTAGGAAGGGGATACAATATGAATAACTGCTTATTTTGTACCCCTTTTTCTCCCCAATATAGTCATATCAAATGCCAATTGATTCCTCCCCACAGTTGCTGTGTTGTATCTTACTGACTCACCTGCCAGTGAGGAGCCCCCGCCGGGAGGACGAAGAGTTTAAGTTCTACGCCTTGCGTCGAACACTCCCTGTTGACAGGTGCCACCCCCCAGCCCGTAGCAGTACGTGCAATGACAATAGGCTCTATACACAGCAGCCATATTGTAAAGAAATTGGGCCTCTTCTTACTTCCTTCACAGGTGTTACCAATGATACTAATGAAGGCTCTGTTCCATTCTGGTCAGGGTGCTGATATTGTGCATGTTGGCTCACTAGAAACACTCCATTTTGGTTCCCAAATGGCCCCTTATGGTGGGTGTGTAACTCTGAGAGTGTACAAATGGAACCAAATGGACCCTTACAGATCCATTTGGTTCCATTTGTACACTCTCAGAGTTATGGGGGTCCTTGAAAATAAGACAACCACTATGCCACACTAAATGGAACAGAGCCTTAATTAGTATCATTGGTAACACCTGTGAAGGAAGCAAGGAAGGGGCCCAATTCATTCCCAATATGGCTTCTGTAAATGTAATGCCTCAACTCCTACAATTCCTGTGCTTGTCCCCAGTTCAATATGATTATTTTGGTGGGGTCATGGCCTGAAAAGGTTGAGGTTGTCAACCTTGTTCATGTCAAAGACCCCCAAACTTTGTATCCGTTTGGCCACAGACTCCCATCTGAAAATGTGTTGTGCCAGGGACCCCCATATAAGGTGTATTGTTAAAATGTTACAGAAATATTCCACACTTTCTCAAGATATTTTTTAAATAGCCAATCTACAAGCTCACATGTCGTTGTGAGCTTGTAGATCGGCTATTTTCAAATAGCAGATGTATATTGGTTAAACTTACTTTGATAACATATCAAACAATTTGTCTGAGGACCCCCTGGAACCTGAAGGACCTCTGGGGGTTCCCGGACCCCACTTTGAGAACCCCTAGCCTAGATGAAGACTAAATATGCTGTAGTGTATATCCTATAACAATGCTAAATTATGCTTTAATGACAAATACACAATATACTGTATTTCTTCCAGAACTACAGTTGTTCATGACTTATACTATTGGTTCTTTGGTGGTGGTAAAAAAATGAAAAGAAAAAAAGGGGGAAAAAGCAGCATTTCTCCAGAATTCATTCATACTGGAACAATACATTCAAAAGCAGCAGGAATAATTAACTGCACTAGCGCAGTGGTTCTCAAGCTTTTCAGGCAGCGACCCCCCAAAATAATCATATTTGAACTGGGGACTACCCAAACTAATAATCATATTTGAACTGGGGACCACCCAAAATAATCATATTTGAACTGGGGACCACCCAAAATAATCGGATTTGAACTGGGGACCACCCAAAATAATACTCATATTTGAACTGGGGACCCCCCAAAATAACAATCATATTTGGACTGGGGACCACCCAAAATAAACTGGGGACCCCCCAAAATAATAATCAGATTTGAACTGGGGACCCCCCAAAATAATAATCAGATTTGAACTGGGGACCCCCCAAAATAATAATCAGATTTGAACTGGGGACCCCCCAAAATAATAATCAGATTTGAACTGGGGACCACCCAAAATAATAATCATATTTGAACTGGGGACCACCCAAAATAATAATCATATTTGAACTGGGGACCCCCCAGAATAATCATATTTGAACTGGGGACCCCCCACCCTGCCAAGCACTTGGAATTGTAGGAGTTGTGGCTGATCTAGTACAAGCTCACAATGCCTCACGGTATTTTCAAAATGTTTGCCTCTTTCTTATATTATTTGACATTTTGGCAATGTTTGACCAGTTTTTATAGAAGTTTATTGATTACTTTGGATGCAATAATGGCCTTTTTTTCATTTCATTTCGGTCCTTAAATTGTCACTTTACTGTCATCTGGGGACCCCCTCATAAAATAATGACCTACAGGTTCAGAACCCCTGCACTAGATCATCAGACCGTAGCCCACTACTAGTCTGATTGTCAGACTGCAGTACTCTACTTATCGACATAACAATAGGCTCTATGCAAAGCAGCCATATTGGAAAGAAATTGGGCCTCTTCTTACTTCCTTCACAGGTGTTACCATGATACTAATGAAGGCTCTGTTCCATTCTGGTCAGGGTGCTGATATCGTGCATGTTGGCTCACTAGAAACACTCCATTTTGGTTCCCAAATGGCCCCTTATGGTGGGTGTGTAACTCTGAGAGTGTACATTTGTACATGCTCAGAGTTATGGGGGTCCTTGAAAATGAGACAACCACTGTGCCACACTAAATGGAACAGAGCATTAATTAGTATCATTGGTAACACCTGTGAAGGAAGTAAGGAAGGGGCCCAATTCATTCCCAATATGGCTGCTGTGCATAGAGCAAGCCCCCAGAACCCAGTGGTTTCATTGAAGCCAATTGAACATGCTGGCCATTTGAGGTATTGCAGGTGTGGCCAATGTATGTGAACGAGGCCATGGGGCTTCGAGAATCTTCAGTGACGCGTTCGAGGCCCCAAATAGGCCTCGCCCATCACATTTTCCAATACGTTTCCAACCCGGAAGAAGGGTTCAAATAGGCACATGCGCTGGGTGAGCAACTCAATGCAAGTGGATGGGAGGCGATATCCGGTGCCCTCTCTATTATTTTTAACTCTATGGCATAGAGCCTATTCATTTAAGGTAAACTCTACAATGGATTGGATCATGTAGGGGTGGGGAAAACGTTCCACAGACACTTGATGAAACT
Source organism: Gymnoscopelus braueri (assembly GCF_963280865.1). Lineage (NCBI taxonomy): Eukaryota > Metazoa > Chordata > Actinopteri > Myctophiformes > Myctophidae > Gymnoscopelus > Gymnoscopelus braueri. Next base: position 57,767,418 of record NC_137605.1, on the reverse strand, counting down.
GGTCAAGTTTAGGCATGGCTTAGATTTTGGTATCCACTATTTAAAATAAAAAAATTAAAGGTCTCATATGGCCAAATGTATTTATTTCCCCTGTGTTTTGCATTGGTTTTGCACTAAGGAGCTGAGTAAACATTGTGCAAATGTTGAATTTTTTGCGTGTGGTATTTTTCCAGAGAAAACAAATAAACTGTTCTACAAGCTATTTAGAATTGCATCCCATTTCATGTGGATACGGACTGCCTGGGTGCAATATTAACACAGTCTTTTCCCAGCTGTCATTAAATTATTAGGTAGGTAAACACAACTTAAACCCATTAAGACCAGGAACACATCTGTATAACCACTTAAACCATTATTGTATACTTTGGGCTATTCAAAAATGGCAGCTCTACAAGCTCAAGTGCCGGGCTATGAGCTTGTAGATCTGCAAAAAAGAAAAGTACATTTTGGAAATAAAAGTGAAAATGTGTGCAAATCTTTGAATTATATATATTTTGTAAGCAAGCATTTTTAACTCAAATCTTTGCTTCCGGTGGGGGTCCCTGGAACAAAATATTTTGAGATGGGGGGTCCGCGGCCAAATACATATCATTTTGGGGGTCCTTGACATGAAAAAGGTTTGAGAACCACTGATAATAGCAACATACGTTTACAAAAAATTAAATAAAAAAGTTAGGATTTAGAAGACATTTTGTAGAATCCCCCAGAAGTAAAGATTTGAGTTAAAAATGTTTGCTTTCAATATATATATATATATATTCAAAGATTCAAAGATTTGCACATATTTTCACAATGTTGAAGGTGTTTGCTGTAGGTGTTACTGTGTTACAGCACTGAGTTAACTGTACAGGAGCTGTCCATGCTGACACACATTTAACACCTCGAGTAAATAATAAATAAATGCACTCGCAATTCATGTCATTGCTAGACCTGGGAAACATGTTGAAGTAATCTAGGGCTATGACCGTTGTCGGTTCACTCAATTAGAAAAGATAATTTTATAAAATAATCAACTAATCCCTATTTTGGGCATGTCATAGGTGGAAAACTTAAAGAAAAGTGAAAATATGAAAATAGCCGTTCTAGAGCTTGTAGATCTGCTATTGTCACTATTACTGCGTGACATTGTTGTGTAGTGAAGTATTATATAACCATAAGTGATTAATTGAAAAAGTAATGCATAGAATAATCACTAGGAACATAATTTTTGCAGCCCTAAAGTAATCAATCATGGAATAGAGCATTAATTAGTATAAGTGGTATGACCTGTGAAGGAAGTAAGGAGGAGGCCCAATTTCTTTCCAACATGGCTGCTGTGCATAGACCATATAGCAGTGTGACTTTATGTAAGTCCACCAAATCCAACCATTCTAGAGTCTACCTATGTTTTACAAACTTTCTTCTAAGTAAGGGAGCTTTGGTTAGTTACTAGATTCATAATAAAACAATTAAAAACAGGGGGGGGGGGTATAAAATAATGTCAAACATTCTACTCACTAGATATCAGACCAATAAGACAAAAACAAGAAAGCTGGAACTAGGAAATTATTCAACATATTTAGATCGCAGTTTATTTCAGGAATGTACTTAAGTACATTTATGAGAACTTTACTGAGTATTTGTGGATACTTTCACTCCACTACATTTCAAAGACAAATTTTGTACTTTTGACTCCACTATAATTCTAGGAAGGTGCAAGTACAAATTAACCACTTAAGCCCTATTTCAAATGTCGTGAAAATAGCAATCTACAAGCTCACAACGCGATATGTGTGAAATTGCAGATCTTTATATTTTCACTAGTGTATACATCTTTTGAAAATGTCACATTTGAATACAGCAGCGCATTAAAAAGAAGATTTGTACTTTTGAATACTAGTATTTCAAAAAGCAAGTACTCCAGTACTTTAACTCAAGTGTAGAGCAACGTTCAATTGTAGTCCAGTAATATTTGACCAGGAGTATCTATACTTTGACTCAAACACTGGGGTTGAGCACTTTGTCCACCACTGTTAAAATTGTCACATGGTGAGATTCCTCTGTTCTAGTATCCGTGACTTGTCCTCATCTTATTGGATGAGAATGAATGATCATTAGGTTTGTCCTGTCTGACAGTCTAGTCCACGTGTCAGCCTCGATGGCTTATTTCAGTGGTTCTCAACCTTTTCAAGACCCCCAAAATAACCACATTTGAAATGGGGACCCCCAACCCTGACAAGCACTTGGAATTGTAGAAATTGAGACGTTAAATTTAGTTTGACTCGGTTCCACAGATAAATATTGTGAAAATAGCAGATCAACAAGCTCACAACGCCTCGCATTGGGAGGCGTTGTGAGCTTGTAGATCGGCTATTTTCAAAATGTTTGCCTCTTTTTTATATTATTTAACAATGTGGCCAATATTTGACCAGTATTTATAGTATTGTTTGTTGATTACTTTTTTGATGCAGTAATGTTTTTTTTTAAAAGGTCTTAAAAGTCCTTGAATTGTCACTTCACTGTTATCTGGCGACGCCCCCAGACTCATGTGGGGACCCCCCTGGGGGTTCCGAACCACAGGTTGAGAACCACTGGCTTATTTGACAACAACACTACCTCGAGGGCTTCTCCCGTTCGTGAATCTTCATGTGCCTCTTCAGATGTTGGTTGAGATAAAAGTTTTTGCCACAAACTGCGCAATCGAAGGGTCTTTCCCCCGTGTGAGTCATCATGTGCTTTTTCAGATCCCCCATTTGGCTACAGCCTTTGCCGCAGACCGTGCACACGTAGGGCTTTTCTCCCGTGTGGGCCCTTATGTGTTTCTTCAAATCGCACACCTGGCCAAAGCCCTTGCAACAAAATGGACAACTGAAGGGCTTCTCGCCCGTGTGAATTCGCATGTGTTTGGTCAGATCTCCCTTCTCGCCCCAGGCTTTGCCACAAACTGTACAACTAAAAGGTTTTTCCCCAGTATGAGTTTTCATGTGTCTGTTGAGATGTTCATTTCGACTAAACGTTTTGCCACAAACTTCACAGCTAATAGTTTTCTTCCCCGTGCGACTCCTCCTGGGAGACGTCGATGACTTCGGATCCTGGGAGAGGTTGCTCGTCGAAGACAAAGTCCGTGCTCCTACGTTTCCTGTCTTGTGTGCTTTTAAAGGTGACTGATCTTCGCTGGCATCCCACTCGTCGCTGTCTTCAGTGTCAGATTCGGAACAGTGTGAGGAGAGGAGCTGGTCGTCACTCGATGGTTGTGACGTTCCGCGGTCCTCTGCATCAGCTTGCGTTGTCATGAGTTGAGTTGAAGTGCTGGCCAGAGGCTCCGTCTCTATGTTTTCATCACCATCTTCACTTTTAACCGCTGGGAATGTCAACATGGACCCATTAGCCTCCTCTGCGCATGCAGGTAGCTCCTCTGGTTCCTCTTTAATGTGCAGAGGCTGAGGTTCCTCCGGGAACATAGTGCTCTTCTCCTGCTGTTCAGCGGACAACTCTTCTTTACAGATAGGGAGGAAGTCTAGGCAGGAAAAGAAAATTAGAGAAACAGTGGTCAATTAGATACTTAATATTTACTTATTCCCCCCCCCTCTATTATCTCCACTACACCTGCCCCCCTGAAAATCGACAATTCTAATAGTCAGTCAAAGACCCCTCAGTCGACAGAAGTTATTTCATTGGAACGGTCCCTTTTATTTCTGAATAATTGTCAACATCCATAGTCAATATACTGAGGGACACGCGAACCCACAGTTGCACACCCAATGCTTCTTTTAAGTGTGTTCATCATTAGAGTCATAGATGTTTCCAATCATACCATACAGAACATTTAAATATCACAGCTATCCCCACAATAGTCTAGGTCTAGGACTACACAGCGTTGTGTTGTTGATGTAACAAGTGATGCTGGATTGGGCATTACTGAATGTTAGAATAGTCAAAGAGTTTTTTATAGCATTTGAAAGTGCATATCAGAGAGGGGACAGAGGTGGTATGTCCTCTGTAACAAGAGATTTCACATATCGTTGCTGTCGGGTGTAAGACCTTGTATGTCCAAAAACATGCGGCCACAAAGCATGTGGCCGCATGTGGGGCCACATGCGGCCCCCACCTTCACTTAATGCGGCCCGCAGGTTAATATCGGATTACTGATATATTATTGATTTCAGCTGTTACAATTCCAAACATGCAAACATGACCCGCTTTAATTACTTCAAACTATATTAGCAGCTTAATGACTAGTATTAAAATTATTAGAGATGCACCAATTGAAAAATCCTTGGCCGATTAACGATTTTTTTAAAGTCTGACCTGCCGATACCGGTTTTACCGATACCGATTTTCTGTCTAAGAACTAAACAACTAACTAGAATTTGTTCAGGCCGAGTACAAGTACTTAATTTTGTGTATTTGCCAATATAGAGTACCAATAACATTAAACCAGGAAAAGAACACTTATGCCATATCATAATAGTACAATATCCACAATCACAGACGATATCCAGTCTAATATCATGATATGGCTATAATATTGATGCCCTAACTATACAACGAAAGGCCTAAAGTCATTACAAAAAGAAGAAGAATTTGTAAAAGAATACTACTTTAGTCTATTTATTTATTTTTATTTGTACCATTGCTGCTATGGCTGTCACTGTTATAGAGCTGCATGATTATGGCAAATTATGGGTCCACATTGAGATCAGTTATTGAAATTATTATTTTAAAAAATTGTCATATTTTTTAACAAAAAATCTTATCTTAATGCAAAATTATTTTCTTATTTTGACTAAAAGCAAAAATAAATAAATAAGGTTTTCCCATTCAGACACATAGCATGTATGTCTGCATTTAATTGTTTTCAAGGTGAGAAATGTACCTTATGTCAATAGTCATGGGGTCTTCAACAGGGGGTCCGGGACCCCTAGGGGTCCTCAGAGTTACTACAGGGGGGCCGCCAAATCTTTGTGTGATATGATATTTTTTTACATTAACCACTAGCATCCCATTTTTGAGGAGGACTTAAGACAAAAATAGCAGATCTACAAGCTCATGAGCTTGTACATCTGCTTTTGGCAAAGAGGTATAGGTGTATAGGGGGGAAAAGAGCAGATCAAGTTTATACAATATAGAGGGGGTCCCTGCTTCATCTCTCTCTCAGCTAGGGGGTCCTTCCTTGGCCCTGCTCTAGTCTAGTCTAGTATCTTGCTCAAATTTAGTGTAATCATTCCTGCATAATATAAGGTGCATGACAATAAATACTGTACATGTCAATAGATAAAACTGATTCATCAGATTCAAGTAGGGATGCACTGAATGGGGAATTCTTGTCAGAAACCGAATACCGAATATAGGAAACAGTTGGCCGAATTAACCGAATGGCCAAATATGATTATTTAAAAAATATATATATTTTTTTGTTTTTAACTATTTTTTGCACCATTGCCATGACGGCTGTGCCTCTGTTGTAGAGCTACATGATTATGGCAAAACCTATAATCACTAAGGGTCCATAATGAGATCTAGTGGGGCGGCGTGGCACGAGAAATCAGCCTAAAATTTGGCAGAAGTGTTGATTGACATATTGGAAACACAACTGGATATTGGGACATCACAAATTCTCACCCTGGTGGGCGTGGCAGGCATTTTTCAAAATGGCCACCAGCGGTTTGTCAAACCATAAATCACCCACTAGCAGCTTCAGCTTTTGCCATAGGAAGCTGAAATATTGCATGAAGGTCAAGTGTATGTGTATGGAGCTGTGTGTGCGTATCCATGTAAATTGGTTAAAAGGGGGTGTGGCAATGGGAGCGGCCGATCATAAAAAGGTGCATAACTTTGATATAGATTCACAGATTTGCACAAAATGTTGTGGAAAGGTTGGTCATGACCCAACTAACAGCTGAGTAACTGTTCATACCATCCTCCAAAAAAGGGGGGGTGGCAGTGGGATCTGCATATGGGGCAGCATGGCCCAACATAATCACAATAATCTGTGATTTTATGATAAAAGTACCACATTTGGTAATTGTGTTGATAAATATATTTGGAACAAAACTAGACAATGGAGTATCACATATTTGTTATCATATATAATAAGTAATACAATCATATATGAATCATAATTGTATTATATTTAGTGCCATGAATCAGTAAAAAGATGTATTTTTGTATCCTCCCTGTGCATTTGGTTAACTTGTGTCCCCAGTGTAGTTTGCCCCATCCTATCTTGTGTTGATTGTCCACCGAGTTCACCAGTGGCTAGTTAGCTTCCCAGGGTATATGCCTGTCTTTTTCCCTATGAGTGTTTGTTGGATTGAAGGGACAGAAGCACGTACGTATCAAACCTACAATTATTTAGAATGGCATTTCCTTGATAAATACAACTATTGGTAGTATAGTGCCAAACTAGTCCTATTTTTTTTCAGGTAGATTTTAATTTGTTCTGAAATATACAAAAGATAATGTGGTGTTTGTATTGTTGCAGGTGACAATCATCAAGCTGGTTAACTATGTCAAAGAAGTTTCTGCTTAAAGATACAGGGTGTCCAACACCCTTGATGGCTTCCAGTTCGAAGCCCACAAGCAAGATAGACTGGGCCCTGTGTGTCATCTGCCAAAAAAAACGTAATGAGACACTTACTGACCCAATGCTTACTAAGCGGAAAGATGCTGGGAGTGCCTATACATCGTTAGCAGAAAATCTCCTGAAAATGAATGAACTGAACAAACTACCTGACAGTATACAGATAGAGAAACTAGATGAAGGTGAAGGACTTAAAGCTGCTATGGTTGTCAACAAAGCTGAACAGATGATGCTGACACCATTGCAGGGCCAAGTAAACGCACCAGGCGACATAGTACCTACACAGGCAAACCAGAACAGGAAGCACTCTGTTTTTTCTGTTGCAAGCCAGCTGGAGCTGATGGTTTACATGAGGCATCAACATTTCAGCTAGACAGCCGAGTTAGGAGATGTGCAGAGCTCTTACAGGACACAGAACTGCTGGCTCGACTTAGTGCAGGAGATATGATTGCACTTAAATCGAAATATCACAATACATGCTTGGCGGGCCTCTCTAATCGTGCCAGAAAACACAAAGATGAAGAAATGCGGGAAACCGACAAGGAGACAGTGGTATCAGGAATTGCTTTTGCTGAAATTGTAATGTACATTGAGGAAGCACGCCTTCATGACAGCACTAAACCGGTATTCAAGCTGACTGATCTGGCTAAACTGTACAGGTCCAGGATGGAGCAGCTTGGCATTTTTGTTGCACTCCCTCATGGAGCTACCTGCGGATTATACTAGGGTCAGTCCACTCTAGGTGGACACGCACTGACCTTTTGCACCTTAATCCCTTGTATAACGCACTGACTTTTTTTGGTCTTTTTTATTGTGCTCCTTTTCCTCTAAGCACCTTAACGTCCATTGTCTATCATGCACAGTATAAGTATAACATGCACAGTATACAATACATTGCTGCTATGCTCAGGCACCTTAGTTTAGTTTTTTTTAGTTTTTATTATCTCAGGTAATTTGTAAATATGTAGATAACTTGTCTGGCCTTCTGTTGCTCTCTTGTTTTGATCTCCTTCCCACTTACCCCCCACCCTCTTCTTCTCCCCCCCCCTCTTCTTTCTATGGAAACTAACGTTGCGATGGGAACGATGTACAAAAAAGAATTTCACCCACTTTTTTACCTTGTAAACCTGTGATGTGACAATAAAACTGATTCTGATTCTGATTCTGATTCTGATTAAGCTTGATAATAAAGTGAACACAACCAGATTGAAGGAAAGACGTGTCGCTCAGATCCCAGACCTGCAAGCTCAGACCCAGGGGAGGGATATCCTTCTTGCATTCTCTGATGATATTGGTGCTGCCCTGACCAGGGCATGTGAACGGGACAGTGACAATGATGCCGTGCACCTGGCTCATGCTGCACAAATTGTGCGTCGCCACATGTTTGATGATCATCAGAAACCTTTCACAGGGTTCCAAGAGGGCTGTCAAAGAGACTCTGTGCCAAACCTACTGCTAGCACTGGTAAACATGGTCCTTGAAGGTCCAAGCATCAAAGACCAGAGTGAATGTCCAGCAACATCTGCAGCCCTAACCATCGCACAACTGATCAAGTTCAACAGCATCAAGACGGAAAGACGGATTGGAAGACCCACCACATCTGGCAACCTCAAACACAACACTGCTCGGGAAACACCTTTAGCGATATATATAGGCCTGATGGTCCATGCCCAAACCAGGAAGAGGGAACTTGTGGACCGGCTTTCACATGTAGGTGTCAGTATCTCATATGACCGTGTGCTTCGTTTATCAGCACAGCTAGGAGATACAGCCATCCAGCAGTTTAACAAGGAACAGGTAGTCTGCCCTCCTAAAATGTGTGGTGATCTCTTCACAACTGCTGCAGTTGATAACATTGACCATAACCCTAGCAAAAAGGGGGTCCGTGGACCACCAGAGGTCCAAATGAACCCTTACGGGTCTGCAACTCTCAGGGTGTACAAGTGGAACCAAATGGACCCCTTAAGGGGGGCGCATGCTACCATTTTCGGTGGTCACCTTATCACCGCGGTGGTGATAGAGAGCTCTCTCTATCACAGAGAGCGCTCTCTCTATCACCTAAAGGGTGATAGGGTGACCACCTCATTTGGTAGCATGCGGGTCCTTTTACAGGTCTGTAACTCTGAGAGTGTACACATGGAACCAAATGAACCCTTACGGGTCTGCAACTCTCAGGGTGTACAAGTGGAACCAAATGGACCCCTTACAGGTCTATAACTCTGAGAGTGTACACATGGAACCAAATGGACCCTTACAGGTCTGTAACTCTGAGAGTGTACAAATGGAACCAAATGGACCCTTACAGGTCCGTAACTCTGAGAGTGTACAAATGGAACCAAATGGACCCTTATATGTCTGTAACTCTGAGAGTGTACAAATGTAACCAAATGGACCCTTACACGTCCGTAACTCTGAGAGTGTACAAATGGAACCAAATGGACCCTTATATGTCTGTAACTCTGAGAGTGTACAAATGGAACCAAATGGACCCTTACAGTACATGTCTGTAACTCTGAGAGTGTACAAATGTAACCAAATGGACCCTTACAGGTCCGTAACTCTGAGAGTGTACAAATGGAACCAAATGGACCCTTACAGGTCTGTAACTCTGAGAGTGTACAAATGGAACCAAATGGACCCTTACAGGTCCGTAACTCTGAGAGTGTACAAATGGAACCAAATGGACCCTTACATGTCTGTAACTCTGAGAGTGTACAAATGTAACCAAATGGACCCTTACAGGTCTGTAACTCTGAGAGTGTACAAATGGAACCAAATAGACACGGATTAGAGTCCCATAGATTACATTTTTTTTTAAATAAAAATGAATACATAAATAAAAAGCATATCAAATGGGGGTTGGTTTCCTTTGTTATTGTGGCCTGCTATCACAGTAAGATTTAAGGCAGTTGTTATCAAACTTGTTTTTAATTTCAAGTACCCCAGTTTGCTATACATAATGCCACAGACCCCATAACTCTGACAGTGTACAAAGGGTCCATTTGGTTCCATTTGTACACTCTCAGAGTTACAGACCTGCAAGAGTTCCTAACTGTCAATTACTGGAACGACCTCAAGGACCCCTGGGGGCACTTTGAGGACCACTGATTTAAGGAATACCATTTTGATCATTATTCTGTGCTGATGTATTAGTGTGGCTTCATTTTCTCATTAGGTGGAACTGCTTTAATTTATGTTTGGGGTCTGAGGTTATCAGCATGTAGTAATAACAGGGCACCACCTACAGGATTACAACAGTATTGTAACATGGAGCGCTTCTTATTTTCATTCAGGAGATATTGGCTTTTTTTAAATGTATTATCTCCAATAATTCACATCACTTGCCAATACACAAACATTGCTCTAACAAATGTTCAATTATTACCTGCTGATCCGTGATGACTGATGACAATATCAGTTAGCTTGCAAAAAACTTTAGGCTATTATTAGCTTAATTTAATTCACATTCACAACTTTCCAAATCCCCCTGTCCCCCCCTCTCACCTGAGGAACCAGTCAGACAGGGTGAGGAAGGGGAACAAGTGGGATTTGTAGTGTAGTTCAGTGGTTCTCAACCTGTGGGTCGGGACCCCCAGAGGGGTCCCCACATGATTTTCCCCAGATGACAGTGAAGTGACAATTTAAAGACTTTAAAGACCTTTTTAATACCTAAAAATCAAAAATGTAAATGAATTGAAAAAGACCATTAGTGCATCAAAACTAATCAACAAACTACACTATAAAAACTGGTCAAACATTGGCCAAATTCTCAAATACTATAAGAAAGACGCAAACATTGTGAAAATAGACGATCTACAAGCTCAGCTTGTAGATCGGCTATTTTCACAATTGTTATCTGTGGAACAGAGTCAAAATGCCTCAACTCCCACATTCCAATTGCTTATAAGGGTGGGGGGTCCGCAGTTCAAATATGATTATTTAGGGGGTCCCCAGTTCAAATATGATTATTTAGGGGGGTCCCCAATTCAAATATGATTATTTTGGTGGGTCGCAGGCTGAAAAGGTTGAGAACCACTGGTGTAGTTGATAATATAAAAATTTGACACTATCCACAGAGGAATGATGTTGAGAATACTTAAGGCCTACGATGTTCCTCCCAACCTACTCCGAGCCATTGGGACCATGTACACGGGAACGAGAGCCCAAGTGACAACGCCCGACGGTAACAGCGAGGAGTTCAACATCCAAACCGGAGTGCTGCAGGGTGACACCCTCATAGATATATATAAACACTAGATGACTCACCCGCGCAGCTGGCCAATGGAGTACGACGTTGCCACATGGCGGCCATCTTGCGACAGTCAGCTCGCTCATTCATAACATTATGTCTATGGTACATACATGTACTATTGAAATAACCATAGCGTGCTAAATTTTTATCCGATTTTCAAACGGTTTGAAACCGAGATCTCGAGAACCGAGATGACTGGAGACTCCGATGGAGGGCTCGTCTGAGGACGACGTAGAGAGAAAATGGTCCAGCGTTTCTCTTAGTTATACCAACATGGATTTGTCAACGTTGTCGTCGTCATAGCTTGGTTGTCATAGGGGAGATTTCTAAAGATCTTCTTTAGGATTTTTTTCAAAATTCCTCAAAATAATTCCTGAAGAAGATCCCGCAGGATCAAAACGTTGAAGCAATAAACAAGTGGAGCTGAGAAATAACCAGTGTTGCGGACTTTATTCCTTTTCTATAGGCCTGTCATGATTATGACATTTTACTTGACAATTAATTGTCACAAAAAAAAATTACGATTAACAATTTATTTGTGTTTCTGTCGTTGTAACATTATGAATAAAATTACATTTATGTTTGGCTTTTAGGCTTTGTAAACAAAAGTCGCACTGGACAGATATGACAAATAACACATACCAGTATTTAATTACTTTATACTTTAAATAGTTGTAATAGCCGGGCTTGTAGATCTGCTATTTTCACTATGTTAGATTATTTTTTTAAATATATGAACATTTTTAACATGGAAATGATTATGACGATTATGCCAAAAATGATTGACGATTATCTCTAATAAATTGTGATCAGGCGAATATGTAATAATTGTGACAGGCCTACTGTTCTGTTGCATCGCTGTTTGTTCAGCACCTGGGTGAGATTGGATGTGCAGCGCCTTTGAGATTTCTAAAGATCACAACAACATGTAGGGTGTGTTCCACACAGCACTGACACTAAGCAAAGGACAAGCAACAGAGGGAGAGATACAGACAGGGCTCCCACTGACAGTGGGACCAACCCAAGGCACAGCTAGGAGGAGAAAGAGGCACACCACCTACATAGACACGCTGCAGAGCTCCAGACCCTGATGCTAGACAGGGGAGGGTGTGGAGGGCAGCGATCCAGGAGTCCTGAGTTGGTTATCGGGCCTGTCGGCTAGTCCACACTGCAGCACACGATACGCAAAATCCCAGATGATATCTAGTATCATGTAACTATGTTGATATATTACGTGACAGCTCTAGTTGGTACAGATGGTAGCCTCGTTTTTGATTTATAGAGACACTAGCTGTTGGTTGAGGCAGGGACAAGCAGCCTATAGGAGCAATCATAGGACACAAATGTAATTGCCATGGGTTCTTTTATTTTACCTGAGAGAGTGTCGCTCCTGGCCTTCCAATCTGCTAACGTTGACCCCTCATCATCAGCCTCCTGTGGTCTTTGAAGGAGCTCTGTGTGCTCCTCGGTCATCATGTGTGGAAGCTCGGTCTCCTCCTGGACCAGACTGGAGCTCCTCTCCTCGTGTTCAGATGAAACCTCCTCTTTGTACACAGGGAGCTGAGGGACATCTGCCAGGAGGAGAAGAACATGGTGTTACCAGAGAGCAGCTCAAAGTGATTTATGACTGGATAGCAGCAGTAGTGGACAAATGATGTACTTAAGTCAAAGTAAATTTTCTTTTCAATATCAATAGATTGCAGTATTGAAATTTAAAGCATTTCTGCCTACTGATTAATTCAGTAATTTCCAAAAATAGTGAAAATAATTAATTCACAATATATTTTGGTAAGTTTGGGTCCCAAGGGTCCCTCTTCCTAGAAATGTAGTGGAGTCAAAAGTGCAATATTTATATTTGTAATAATAATAATAACAATAACAATAACAATAATGATAATAATGAAAAACTCAAACATTTACTTAAGTACAGTTAAGTAAAAATGCTTATTACTATCCATCAATGGATGGGCCGCCCTAGTGTAACGGTTAGAGCACACGCCTGTCTAGCAGATTGTCGTGGGTTTGATGTCAGCAAAGGGCATGCAGTTGCAACGGGTTCCTAACGCCAAATCAAATGGGTTCAGATCTGAGCCAAGTATCCTGAGGAGCTATCCATCACTGGATATGACATTCTAGTGTTGTGATTTCCTGCCTTTAAACCTTAAGTTATACTTTTCTTTACATTGCTAAAAGTGGCAAAAAATAGCAGATCTACAAGCTCACAGCGTGGTACAATGCGACATATATGTATTGCTGTTGTTTGCACAATCTTTGTGGAAAATGTCCCACCAACACTTCACTGCTTGTACCTGTATGAGTGACAAATAAACCCTCTTATTACAAGCTTGATTCTGATTGGTCAATCACTGAATTCAGCGGTCTGTTATTTTGGAATAATGAACGCTGAACTCAATAACAGACCGCTGTCCAATCAAAGGCTCAGAGCACCTGCTCATATCAACCTGCGCTGCTTGATTTTATGCCATATCCAACATGGTAGCCATGTAAACAAACACATGGTGTCATTTACAGCTAAACATTGCTTTCAAGAATGTTTTTGATATTGATTCCATTTTATCAACACTTCCCGTTGTTTTCCGAGGCAACCACGTTGCATTGGACGCACCTGGCATAAATTAATGTTATACTTTCATTACCGTAAGCAATGAAATCCTTTGCTGTGTTACTTTTGGGTCAAATTATGAATTTATTTATTAAGTACCTGTGTAATTTGTGAGATAATCAATGGGGAGCAGGTCATTATTGAGAAATACATTCCTTCAGAGTGATAAGAACCCTGACGCAATATTGTCACCCTGTCAGGGTTTATCTCTCAACAATGACCTGCTCCCCATTGATTATCCCTTGCTTAATGTCTCTTAAATCATGGCAGGTAAATCTTGCCAAGCTATATATTATGCTTCGACTAATTCGATTTACAAAATTTAGGACACATTTACGCTCCTGCAAAGATGAAACGGAAGTCGTTTTATTTGATGGCCTTCCTGCCCTGGCATTTGTGCCCTCAAAATATTGACAACACCAAGTGGTCTTAGTGGTCTTCCCTAAAATTATGAGATTCCAGGCCACCATCCATGCCTTTGCTTTAAGTTGCTTTTGAAAACCTACCTCTATATCAAGTGTTTGTCTTAACTTCCTTGTTTTAATTTAAAGCTCTGTTGTGCTCTGTACAGCACTTTGTAACTTTGTTTTGAAAAGTGCTATAAACATAACATTCATTATAATTACATTAATGTAATATCACAGCCATTCTAGGGCTATGTCTCATTCTGTGCTGTACTGGCTACACACGGGGTTACCTGCTAGCTCAGCTAGTTAGTGCACATACATACACAGCATATGATCATCATTACTTTATGTGCTGCTGGGTAGATTAACACTTCTAAATTAATGAGTTAGGAACCAAATGGAGCCTTATGTGTCTCTAAGACTGAGAGTGTATAAAAGGAACCCAGCAGGTCTCTTAAGAGTGGAGAAATGGAACCAAAGGGACCCCCCCTCCCCCCCACAGATAAAGCTATTTTCACAATATTTGCCTCTTTCTAACATAATATTTGACAATTTGGTATTAAAAAGGGCTTAAAGGGATAGTTCACTCTCGATTAGTCACCCCATGGAGACTTGAAGTCAAGGATATTTTTTTGTTTTTGTCGCATTCCTAAACCAATAATTTAGGTAGGCAGCGGTTCTGGTAGGAGACACAAAGGAGTCTCTTTGTGTCTCCTACCGGAACCGCTGCCGGTCATCAAATTATTGGCTCAGGAATGCGACAAAAAACAAAAAATATCCATGAATTCAAGTCTCCATGGGGTGACTAATCGATTTACTCTTACTTAATGTACAACATTAAGCCAATCATCTGGGGACCCGACCCCAAGTTTGGGAACCACTGCCTTTGATACAGGACACTTACAGGTCCATCTGGTTCCATGTCATGTGTATGATCTCAGAGTAACGGGTGGCCCCCATGTTCTTATAGTAGTTTAATACCTACCAAACGGAGGGTCCCTGACGTGGTGCGCGTCTATCAGCGTCCGCAAAGTGTCCATCTCTCTCTGGAAGAGGCTGCAGATGCACTCGGCGGCCGCACTGAGGCGCTCCAACACCAGCACCCTGACATTCAGGACATGATCATCATCGTTGCACCTCTGCTGCTGCTGCTGTCGTTTCTCCAACACACACAGGATGTCCTCTCCCACGGCGGACAGCTGCTGGCGAACACACACACTGACACACTGCAGCGTGCAGCTCCTGGTGACAGCCGACAGCATCATGTCCCGCTCTTTGAAGCTGCCCGGTCCCAGCTCGGCTCTAGGCTCTCCCTAGGCTGGCAGAGGGAGTGTAGCGCCCTGGGCAACCATTGTGGCACCACAATTGGCACTGGGTGAAAAAATGGGTTACAAAATTGTGGGATAAAAATGTAGTAAAAAAACTAAACAAAAAGCTGCCGGTCCCCCACCCCAAGTCCCCACAAGCAGTGGTGGACAGTAACGGAGTTAATGTACTTGAGTACTGTACTTAGAAGTACAGATTCTGAGGATCTGTACTTTAGTTGAGTGTTGGATTTTTTAAATTCTTATTACCCTTACTTGAATACATTTCCAAGACAACTATTTTACTTTTACTCGAGTACCTTACTAGGAAGGCTTTAAAGTACTGTCCCACGTTTAAAGCTGCGTGTGTCTCCGAGTCCCCACAAGCAGTGGTGGACAGTAACGGGGTAAATGTACTTGAGTACTGTACTTAAAGTACAGATTCTGAGGATCTGTACTTTAGTTGAGTGTTGGATTTTTTTATACACATTACTCTTACTTGAATACATCAAGACAAATATTTTACTCAATTAGATTTATAGGAAGGCTTTAAAGTACTGAGTACTTTTAGGTTGGCTGTTTTATTTTTCCTTCTTTCCAAAAAATGCAATAGGACAGACTTCTGCTCCTCACACTAGCCGTGTTTCTGGCTTCTGTCTACATGTACTTGAACTTTAAGTATTTTTAAAACCATATACTTTTACATGTACTTTAAGTATTTTTAAAAGCATGTACTTTTGAATACTTAAGTACATTCGACTCTGACTTGAGTAACATTTTCGCCTGAGCTACTTTTACTTGTAGTGGATTGAATGATTACTTTATTTATAAGTTTGCAGGAGAAAAAAGCACATGAAAGTACAGTTTAAATACAAGGTCAACTAAATAGATTAAAAAGCCCATGAAAGCCTAACGGCTTGTTTCAAATAGGGTCCTTTTGTACTCAATTCATAGTGAATGACGAGGAGTATCTGCACTCTTACTTGAGTAGCCTACTGGGGTCGAGTACTTCGTCCACCTCTGGTCGCTTATCATGTTGCTCTGCGTCTCTAGAAACGTGTGTCCGAGTCCCTATAAAGCAAGTCTAAAACGTGTATCCCGTGTCCCCATAAGCAGGTCTAAAACGTGTATCCCAGGTCCCCATAAGTAGGTCCTAACACGGTAAAACGTCCCTGTGTTCTATGTTTACTAACATGTCGTCTCTCTGCGTCTCCATCCATTGTTTCTCCTCTCTCTGCACAATGAAAACAAACACGCAACACTTCCGGGTCAACGTGCTTGTTGCTTTTTCCGACGCATGCTCAGCCGAGACATGGCCTGGAAGGGACGCGTGTCGCCGCCCTGGTGGTGGAGGAGTGTCAGTTACCAAATTAACGATTATATATATATATATATATATATATATATATATATATATATATATATATATATATATATATATATATATATATATATATACATATATACATACATACATACATACATACATACATACACACACACACACACACACACACACACACACACACACACACACACACACACACACACACATATATATATATATATATATATATATATATATATATATATATATATATATATATATATATATACACACACACATATATACATACATACATCACCTGTGCGTCCAGTCTCAATGTTGGTAAACAAATAATTGGTCTATTGATTTACTGTGGTGGAAAAAGTACTCAAATGTTTTACTTAAGTAAAAGTAAGTATCAATACTGCAATGTTGAAGTACTCTGCTACAAGTAAAAGTCTGGAATTCAACATTTACTTGAGAAAGAGTACAAAAGTATTGGTATCAAAATGTACTTAAAGTAACAAAAGTAAAAGTACTAAAATGTTTGAAAATAGCAGATCTAGAAGCCGATCTAGAGCTTGTAGATCTGCTATTTTAAAATAGCCTATGTATAAAATAGGGCTGGCTAAAGTGGTTAATGTATGTTTTATAATATAATGATTTATATCTGCAAAGTAAGTTTTCAAATAATTGTAGTGGAGTAAAAGTACAATATTTGCCTCTGAGATGTGGAGTAGTAAAAGTATTGAAAATTGGAAATACTCCAAAAAGGGCACGGTCACACCTTGCCTTTACTGGAGATGCGCAAGACCATGAATCCACGCATTTGCATTGACAAAGCATTGGCAGATTCCGCCGCATAGGTAAAATAATTGAGGTGTGACCATGCCCTAAAGTAAAAATCTCAAAATGTTACTTTGTACAGCACAGTACTTGAGTAAATGTACTTAGTTACTTTCCACCACTGCAGTGCAGATTTATACACAAGATGCATGAAGAGCATTTATCAGACTGAAGTGAATTAGTTTGAAGCTGTGGTTCCCAAATGGTTTAATTTCAAGGACACTAAGCTATTGTTGTAGGGATTACACACAGACTCCCAAAACGGGTGCATTTCTCCTTTCCGACATGTCGCCTTTCCGACGTTGACGAACCCTATACCTAACCCTAACCCTAACCATAACCGCACGCGGAAGCCACTAGTCGGAGTGGTGAGATGTCGGAATGGAAGGAGCACCCCTCCCAAAACTCTGGGTGTACACATGGAACCAAATGGACCCCACAGGGTCCATTTGGTTCCATGTATAACGCCAGCAGAGTTATAGACCTGTAAGGATCCAGAGTTATAGACCTGTAAGGATCCATTTGGTTCCATGTGTACGCTATCAAAAGTTACAGACCTGTAAGGGTCCATTTAGTTCCATGTGTACGCTATCAAAAGTTACAGACCTGTAAGGATCCATTTGGTTCCATGTGTACGCTATCAAAAGTTACAGACCTGTAAGGGTCCATTTAGTTCCTAGACCCCCTTAAACCCTCTCAAGGACATTTGGGGGTCCCCAGACCCCACTTTGAGAGTCACTGCCTTATACATGGCCCACAGGCCTGCTCCACTCAAAATGTTGTAAATGAATAACCTTTAACTTCTTTAAAAATGGCAATATTGTCGCAGTCGGGCAGAAACCTTGTATCTCCATATTTCAACTTAGTTTTTTTTCTCCCCCCCCCCCTTTAACGAATGCCCTACTTCATCATACAAGTGTCGCACAGACAGAAGTAGTGAAAATAGACGATCTACAAGCTCGCAATGAGACACCATGAGATTGTAGATCTGCCATTTTTTTATTTTTATTAAAAAGGAACCTTTTTGGACATACGTTTCCACCCAAATGCCATTAAACAATATACTAATATGGAAACATTTTATTTAACTTTTTTTTTTCTTTTTCAGTATGGTATGCGTGTCCAATTTTGATGTACGGCTAGGAAAATAAAGTGCTAAATAAGACATTGTTCATGTGCAAAGAGTCGTTTCATATGAGCTTTTTGTTTTCATAAATTATTGTTTTAAATGTGTTCAAATTTAGACTATATCATATTCTGAAAACTTTATTTACTCGTTACTTTGCAGAAATGATTATATTATAAAACATACATTAACCACTTTAGCCCAATTTTATACCTGGGCTATTTGAAAATAGCAGATCTACAAACTTGTAGATCTGCTATTTTCAAACATTTTAGTGCATTGATATTTTTGAGACATTGATTATCGTAAAACACACACTTCATCCATATATATATACATATATATTTAGGCCATTAAAATAAAAGTGCGGTGGGAGCGCGGTCCCACCAAAACATGGTCGGCTAGTTAAACGCAGGTTGTGCGCGGCCAGTTTTTTGCAGCCAGCGGATTCTAAAAAACGGGAGTGACAGGCACGTCACTCCCTTTCAGGACCCTCCCCGTAGCCCACACCGCCTTCTGCCTTGAGCACCATAGTGCTTCCTGAGTCTTGGGACGGTCCGCCTTCGACTTACCCGACCCGACAGAGGGGGAAAATCAGCTCCTGCCTCCAGCAGTTTTATGCTTCAAATGGACAAGTCGTGTAGAGCGGATAAACGCACGGTCTGCGCGACAGGCGGAAAGATCCGCTCTTGCGTGAATCCACGCATTTACATTGACCAAGCATTGGCAGATTCTGCTCCAGAGGTAAAATAAAAGTGCGGTGGGAGCCCGCCCTAACAGAGTATTTCTACATTGCTGTATTGATACTTTTACTTAAGAAATGTGAATACTTTATACACCACTGGTCATGTTTAAGATATTGCAAGATAGACAAGCCACACAAAAGGTTAGATTTGACATTTTATTATAAACATTTATAAAATCAAAGTGCAAGGCTCTTATGAAGCTAATCCCATCATTAAAAAAAAACAATAAAATAAAAAATAGCTTGTGCAAACAGCCACATTAGTAGCTTTACATTATCCAGCAGAACAGAAGGCAGTGGAACGAGCACCCACTAGTGGCCGTCCCAAACTTCTGGGTCTTATGAGGTCTGGGGACCACCAGAGGTCCAGATGGACCCTTACCAGGTCTGTAATACTGAGAGTGTACGAATGGATCATTACTCTATCAAACGGGGGCCACAGACCACTATTTGAGGGTGTTGTTTTTGCTCTAGGAACCCAATCTACGCTGAAACTCATACAAGCCTCAGTTAATGTAACTCAGTGTACAAATTGGTTCCATTTGTACACTCTCCGAGTTACATACCTGTTAAGGGTCAATTTGGACCACGGACGTTGAAGAAACGGTTTCCTAAAACATTGACGTCACAGAACAGTGACAACATTAACAACAGTCACAGACGGCAACTAAACAGCGGGCCACCAGAGCCGCAACATTAGATAGGTCACCTATTTCTGTACAACGTTGGTATAAAAACAAACAAAAGCAACTGGACAGCAAGTGAACAGTGACAGAACTAGAGGTAGTCACACACAAAAGGGCTAATATATGAACAGTGCCAATTGCAGTCAGAACATGAGATTACCCATTTCTGTCCAACATTGGTGTAAAAACAAACTTTTAGAGTTGTTGGGAGTTAAAATATCGATTAGTCACCCCATGGACACTTGAATTCATGGATATATTTAAGTTTTTGTCGCAATACTAAGCCAATAATTTGATGACCAGCGAACCGGTAGGTAGCGCTTCTGGTAGGAGACACAAAGGACCGGAACCGCTGCCGGTCATCAAATTATTGCCTTAGGAATGCGACAAAAACAACAAAATATCCATGAATTCAAGTCTCCATGGGGTGACTAATAGATAGAATAAAAGTCATTTTGGGGGTGAACTATCCCTTTAATCAAATTTATATTTCTTATTGCCATATTTGCCAAGATCCCTTAAATGGGATATCAAAGTGATCCCAAGACCTGTTTTATGGTTTTGAACTACAGCACAATCTAAAAACTCAGCTCGGATAAGAATTAAAAAACAATTCTGACATCTTGGGACCCTGGAGATGTGGAGGACAAGACTCTGACCCAGAGTTAAACGTTAGTGATATGGACCCCGCTCTGACCCCAGAGGTCAATGTCACTCCATAGGCGTGTGATGATGCATCTCTTCTTTCGGCTGTGGACGCTGTGGTTCCTCCTTCAGCAACCTGGGGCTCCTGGACACAACCTCCTCCATGTTGTCGCACACGGGGTGGTGCATGGGGTCTGGACAAAACAAGACATGAGAGAGAGAGAGAGAACTATTAAATCATGGATCTTCTGACAGGGTGGCCGGGACCGCTAGGGGGTTCTGAAGAGGTACTACAGTGGGGGCCGCCACATTTGTGTGTGATAGGAGCAACATGCAGCTTTTTTCCATTAAAAAAACAAAACACACACACACACACACACACACACACTTTAACAACAACATCAGAAACACCAAAAATAGCAGATATACAAGACATATAGCGTGGCATGAACCGCGCCATGAACTTGTATATCAGCTACTTTTGAATAGCCAAAGAAATCTAAAATGACACAGATGCGTTCGCGGCGTTAATGGGTTAACACAAATATCCTCTTCTGGGGGTCCCTACTGGACAACTACTGTGTGTACTATGATCCAACCTGTTCTGTCCACTTTAAGGTGTGGTTGCACGGTGGCCAGCAGTCTGTTGAGCCTCTCCAGTTCTTTGAGGCTCTGCTGGTTCTGTTCTTCTAACGGCGCCAACAGCTCCTTCACCTCAAAACAACAAGAGAAAAAAAATGGAGTTGTGAGACTCAGTGGACCAGTGGTTCTTAAAAAAGGAAAATAAGGGACACCCAGAAAAAGGTGAAATCTACAGTACAGTTATTGCATATTATATTAACCACTTGAACCCAGCATCCATATTCTGGGGGGAAGATCAGGCCAAAAATAGCAGAAGTGCACAACGTTATATTTGTGGCAAAGAGATTTGGTGTAGACAGAAACAAGCAACTCAGGTCCAGCTGACTAAGTTTGCAGGGGTCTTCAACGTTCTTCAGGCCAAGTACCCCTGAGCTGAGAGATAGATGAAGCAGGGACCCCTCACTATGTATTGGATTTGTGTTAAATGCGTTTTCAGACATTTAACCACTTAAACCCTCAATACTTTGTAAAATTTGGCTCTGTACTTGGTCTGCTCTTTCCCCCCCCCCTCTACACCAAACCGTCGCCGGAAATAGCCGATCTACAAGCTCACAACGCGTAGCAGATGTGTTGCGAGCTTGTAAATCTGATATTTTCCGCAAATGTTCCCCTCAGAATAGGGATGCAAGGGTTCAAGTGGTTAATGTAAAATTAAAACATTTGTCCCCATCACACAAAGATTTGGTGGCCCCCCTGCAATATCTATGAAGACCCCCCTAGGGGTCCCGGACCCCCTGTTGAGGTGGGTTTAAGTGGTTAACAACCTGTATTACAGTACATATGAGATGTTTGAACTTGTAAGATGTTTGTCATTGATATGTGTCCCTCATCAGTTCAATAAAGGGACGTGTCTTATTAGTTTCCAAATAAGGGACTATTCTGTATTTCAAGGGACGGTTGGCAACCCTACTCCAGGGACGCTAGGGGTCCTTGGTGGGGTTCCAGGGGGTCCCCAGCTAAATTAGTTAACATATCGGCACAATCAATTTAACCACTTGGCTTTGGCTATTCAAAAATAGCAGATCTACAAGCTCACAGCGCTATGAGCTTGTGGATCTGCTATTTTTGAAAAATCTTGAAAACGTGTGCATATCTTTGAATTATATAAAGCGAACATTTTTAACTCAAATCTTTCCTTCTGGGGGTCCCTGGCACAACACATTTTCAGATGGTGTCGGCGGCCAAATGTATATCAATTTAGGGGTCCTTGGCATGAAAACGTTGAAAACCACTACAACAAATAAATGTAATCAGATGTATCATTACCTCCACACAGATGTCTGAAGCTGCCACTCCCAGCCGCTGATTGATGAAAGAATTCAGCGTCTGACGGGAAGAAGACATGTTTGTTTGATTGACTGAGATATAAATAAAATAAAAGTTAAAACTGAGCTGCGAGTTACAGTGTCGCCAAACCACGACGCGTGTAACAATTAGTTCCGGGTCGGCAGTGTTATTTTTTTTGTTTCTGTGCAGGTTTAATATCTATGGGTTTAAGTAGCCTGTTAAACAGTATCCGGTTTAAAGCGGATACGGAACGGTCTGCCTGCATTCAATATATTGTTTTCGTGGAAGATACCGGATACAAAAGGCGGGCTTTAGACCGAATGTAAGTAGTAAACAGTAAATGGAAACCTGCAGGTTTTTACACAGGCTCGTAACCTCACGTCGCGTCACAGTCTCGCGTAGCCAAACAACTATTCCACAATCTAGGTACTGAGGAAAGAATTCACCGTCCGTTCGTTTCAAGTACACATAAGTACAAATATTTAAGGCATATTTCAGTAATCAAAAATGTACAGTGACTTATACAAAATAAAAAAAATCCTTCTTCAAATAGTTTTTGTTTATTTTTCCACATAATGCTTAATGATGTCAAGTAAAACTTATGAAGGCATCCTGATAATGTGGTTCTTACCCCCACATGCTGGCAAAAGTGTGTATAGCTCTGTTGAAAGCAGTGATGTACTGTTATGAAAGGAATATTGTTAAGACTGGCTAAGCATTAGGACAAGACAACTTTGAAAGTTGCCATTTCATAAGTGCTTCCATAATTGCAGCCATTTTCTCAATACTGTGGGTTCACCTTGGCCTCTAGGGAGTGTGCATACAAAGTTTTACGCAGATCGGTCCAGTTATAGGTAAAAACGCGAATTGGCCTGTTATAGCGCCACTAAGGCATGATTTGAGGCATTTTGTTCAAAACCGACCACTCCTGCAAACCTTTGAAAGGCAATCTTAGCCAATCAGAATGGAATATGAAAAATCTGACAGACCCGTTTGGTTGAATGATTTTTGAGCGGTGTAGCCGCTCCTATAAGTGCATGGGTTTGGGACCCATCTGTGGCGAAAGTTTTTCTTTCCGTCGCGAAAGTTTGTCTTTCGCTGTAGGCCTACTGTGATTGGCTGAAATTAATAACTCATAAACCACTCACTTCAAAAAAATAAAACATTTTTTGAAGTGAGCTTCCATCACTGTGATGACCACTGTTGTTTTTTAGCACCGAGCGGTGCAAATATACAAGTGTCATTTATAGACTACGTGACAACCAGGAATAGATTGGTGACCACCGGAGAGACGGGTGACAGCCGGAATGTAGACGGCATCCGGGAGCAGTTTGGGTTGGCGCCCCAGTCTGTGTCTTCCGTGAGGAAGAAGCCCAACAAATCCACGGTGAGGCCTTTGGGAGGACCATTCAGGCAAGACGCAAGGGAGCCTGCAGTACCACCACGGGCCAAGACACCATCACACCAGAATGAAATGTTTGGAGCGGGGGAGTCTGGTGCAACGCTCAGGTCCTGGACCTGGTGAGACGAAGGAGGAGCCCGGCCAGGAGACAACCCACAGAGCCTAGTCCCTCCACGTGCCAGAGCCTCCCCGAGTCCCGGCAGAGTATTTCCGGAGAAGCGGACTGAGTGGCCCTGTCTTGCCCTATAGGACTGACCGTGGGTAGCTACTGGGACGTAAGTCGGGGCTTGATCAACCCTGGCTGGGTCACCTGGGTGAGGGTGTATGTTGCGAGACCCGAAACATCCTATGACCCCAGGCTACAACACTGATGATACGTCCCAGGTGCATCCATGTGATGTTTTTCGTTACAAAGGGTCTGAATACTTATCTTTGCAGGACGTGCTGTGATTGGCTAGCGAGACACATGATGACATTAACTTAAAACTTCGCTCATAAATAGCACCGCTCACTTCACACTGGGTGTGATTTTTTAGATAATGTGTACCAATATGTGTGATGTTATAAAAATATAATATAAAAAATCGGCCTCCTGGTGGCGCTATAACATTCCAACGTGAGACATTTGGAGCAGAGGTTCTGCTCTGGCATCCAGGGAGTGTGTGCACAGTTTCACGTCGATTGGACCAACGGTGCCGGAGATTAGCTGCTTGCAGACGGACACGGCCACCCCCTGGCATCGCCGCGTGCGTAACGATGCGTACTGTAACACACTAGACGGAAAGACTGTCTGAAGTCATTTATGTATTTCCTCAATGACCGTTTGGACATTTTGGATGTTTGTAAACAAACTGCCCGACTTCAGCGTAGTGGCCTTGATTACAACTTCAGGCGTTCAGTCATAAGGACGCAATACACAGAACAATTCCGACTTCAACACAGTGGCCTGTTCATAAACAATATCTGTAGGCCTACTTCAAATCAAAGTTTAAGTGTAGCGAAATAAAAACACAAAGGTAATGTTTTATTTTTCTCATAAGTGACACCACACGCACTATTGCGCTTGGGTCCTGTCTTCCTAGGTGGTGGCGCAGTGACTAGGGGTGTCACCATTTTACTCAAATCCAGACGGATAAATGCACTGGTGTAGCAGAGTGTTTCCAGTGAGCCAACATGCACAATATCAGCACCCTGACTCTGTTTGACCTGAATGGAACAGAGCCTTCATTAGTACATTAACACCTGAAGGAAGTAAGGAAGAGGCCCAATTTCATTCCAATATTGCTGCTGTGCATAGAGCCTATTGAGTGGTAGGGAGGAGACACTGGGGTTCATGCTGGTCCCGAGGAAGACAAGGCGAGTACATTCCATCACAACTGACCTTGAATATGAAGATGACACTGCCCATTAGGCCAGTGGTTCTCAACCTTTTCAAGTTGCGACCCCCCAAAATAATCATATTTGAAATGGGGTCCCCCAACCCTGACAAGCACTTGGAATTGTTGAAATTGAGGCATTACATTTAGTTTGACTCGGTTCCACTGATGAATATTGTGAAAATAGTCGATCTACAAGCTCACGTTGCGAGCTTGTAGATAACTATTTAATTTTGTTTTGCCTCTTTCTTATATGATTTGACAATTTGGCCAATATTTGACCAGCATTTATTGTATTGTTTGTTGATTACTTTTTTGACTTGTTCCTGGTTCTGGAAATGTTTCCATTTACAACCCGTACATCTACATAAACTGCTCACCCCACGGCCACGGATGTAACAAGTTAAAACGCCTGGGTCTAAGTACCCATAGCCTATCTTCCGTATTGTTCAATAAAAAGTTTTTAAATCTGATCGGTAGCCATTATCTCAAACTTTCCTTCATATGCTTTCAACTACGCGACCTTATCGGTTGGGAGGTGTATTGCACTGTGGTATATTATAACTCTGTGAGAAAATGGCCGTCAATCGGATTAAAATGCTTTTTATTGAATAATACGGAAGATACGGGTACTTGCTAAAGCGTTTAAACTTTTTACATTTGTGGCCGTGGGTTCAGCACTTTATATTTGAAATCTGAAATTTTATGTAGATGTAAGGATTGTAAATAGAGAAATGTTTAAAACCAGGACCAAGTTGTGCCATGACATGTCATGATATGACAGTCACGTTTCAGGGCTATGATAGCTAGATATTAAAGGTTTCATGACGTTCAGTTTTACCACACATTAAAAGTCTTTGTCATGGTCCTTCAAACGTGTATAGAAAGTTTTAACAAAAAAATCCACTCCATTGATCCATGGCAGGTGTTTTTCTCTCACATTTCTAAAGCCTTTTCAACTGCAATGAAAAAAGAAATCTTTGCCTGCGGGTGTCGCTGGTGAGGGATTTTGCCTGTCAATCATCGCCACTGCTCCGCCCCCCCCCAAAGGAAAGGATAGGGGAGGGGATGGGCGAGGAGGAGAGTGGGCGGGATTAATCGGCTGTGACCTCACTGCCGAATGGCCAAACTCAGATTACTTTTCAGCCTAATTATTCAGAAAACCCCAGACCACAGAAAATCCACTGAATGTTCAAAGTTCAGATTTTTTGGGTGTAATTGAGGTCATAAAACCCCTAAAAAAAAGTGAAAATGAATGTCATAGAACCTTTAAATGGAGCTCTATGCACACTCTCACCAGCAGATGGCGATAAGCACCACATTCACCACCAGCAGGCGGACCTCGGTCTGTAGCCTACAACTTTTACTTGACATGCGCGAACCTCTTTATAGACCATATTCACACGGCGGCCATGTTTCTATGAAGTCAATGAAAGTAGCCACCCCGGGTGGCGGCAATTTCAATGTTAAATTCCAATATGGCCGCCGTGTGAATATGGTCTATGGCTCTGGCGCGAACGAAGCAGGGTTGCCATGTCCTCTTATTATAAGCAACTTTGGGCTTATTTTTTTCTGTGAAGTTGCTTGTAAATATTGCTAGTTGCGTGTTTTTGGGCTTGTTTCTAAAGTGTAGTTTATTTTGGGTTTGTTTCGTAAATGTTGTTTAAACCAGTGGTTCTCAAACATTTTCATATCATAGACCCCTAAATTAATATGTATTTTCTTTTATCCCACGATTTTGTAACCCTATTTTTTACACCCAGTGCCAATTGTCTATGTAATCCTGGGCACTACCTTCCCTCTGCCAACCTAGGGAGGCCAGGGCCGAGCTCATGCCTCCTTCAATGCATGAGACCCAACTGACCTTCTTATCACCTGACAGGGGAGAGTTTCCCTGGTTGGACGTAGCGCGTGGAAGGAACACGTTATTCCAACCAGTTCCCTTCCCCTCCATCAGGCGCCCCGGCTGGCCAGGGGGAGGCAGTATAGTGACCAGGATTACTGCATGTTTTTGTGAGGGTACCTACCCTAGGAGAATATGTATTAATTGTTTGAAATGGTTTTGTGCCCATGCATGTTTCAGAAATGTTACACATTTTTTACATTTTCTTCAAGATGAAAAAAAATAAGCAGATCTACAAGCCGTGAGCTTCTGCAAACAGCCGATACTGCCTAATTATCGCTTATTTTGGGCTTGTTTTCGTAGACCTGGTTGCTTATTTCCCTCACAAAACCTGGCAACGCTGACCAGGAAACGCTTGTATCGTTGTATTGTTTACATTGGATCACAGCGTTCATAGGAGACAAACAGCAGCTCCTTTTATATAAATAAACAACAGTTTGGGGCTAAAAAGCTGAGGTTAAAATGTGTGACATAGAGACACTGAGGTTGTTCATTAATGAGCGTCTGTCCGCCGTGGCGGAGGACATTATGTCCGTGTTTGTGAGGACTCTGGTGGACTACCAGAGACAACTGGATGTCCTCCATCCCCCTCCTCCTGTCAAAACCCAACCTGCAGGTTGGTCTGTCATAACACCCGTTGTACTCATTTATTTAGTATTATTATTTATGTATTTATCATTATTATTATTTATAACTTATGTAATATTATTTATTATTATTTATGTATGTATAACTAATTTATTATTATTTATTTATTTATAACTGATTTATTATTCATTGATTTATTATTTATTTATGTATAACTTTGTTATTATTTATTTATAACTTATTTATTATTATATATTTATTATTATTGTTTATTTATGTATAACTTAGTTATTATTATTATTTATTTATTCATTCATTTTATTATTATTATTATTATTATTATTACCCTTATTATTATTACACTTATTATTACTATTATTATTACCCTTATTATTAATACACTTATTATTATTATTATTATTATTATTATTATTATTATTATTATTATTATACAAAAGTATTGGTATCATAATGTACTTAAAGTACCAGAAGTAAAAGTACTCATTATGCAGAAAGTACCAGAAATAGAAGTAGCCTACTCATTATGCAGAATGTCCCATTTTGAAAATAGCAGAAGATAGCAACGTGAGTTTGTAGATTATTATGTATTTATGTATAACTTGGTTATTATTATTTATTATTATTATTTATTTATGTATAACTTAGTTATTATCATTTATTTATTATTATTAATGTATGTTTCGTGATAATAATCAAAATCTGCAAAGTAACTAGTAAGTAGTAACTATGCTGTCAAATAATTATAGTGGAGTATGAAGCTCCTAAAAAGTTGATTTTGTTACCTTAATACACATTGTCATAAATACTATATGCTTCCAGTCGCTAGTTTAAAGTCTCCTTTCAATCACCATGATATGCGTTTTGGTAAATTATGGTCCCATTTATTTTAAAATTAACGCCAAAGTAGGGCATGTTTCGAGGGTTTCTACTGGTTCTACCGAGTGAAGACCCGCCCTCGCTGTGGTTGCAGCCAATAGCATTAATTTCCGTTAGCATTTCGGGACCGGATATAGAAAGATGGTGGATTTGAAATCGCTGAAAAATAGGCTTCATTTACGGTCTGTAGAAACCAGGGGCGTAACGCTGTCCATATTTTTTTACGGTCTTTGGTCGGAACCAGTAAGTCCCACCAGCAATAATGTCCATTTGGAGTCCTCTGTAAAAGGCGAAATCCAAACCCAAGACTACTGGAAATGCAAGGGTCTGAGGGGAAAGCACAATTACCGAGAGGATCCATGATTTTCCCTGTTAGCAGAGTTCCACCTCAATCCATTTAAATGTTTTTGAGGATCAGTTTAACAACGGCCCCCTCTGACATCAGGGGCCTCCATCTCAGGAACAAGGAGCTACATACACAAAGGCACAATCTTGGATGCTCTCATCCTCCCCTTGCACATTTTCTCTCACTAACTCTGCCGACTTATCCTCATAATCCTCTCACAAAAAAGCAGAGAGTAATTTTAGATTTAAAGTCGGCCCAGGTACAGGTGGAGAGTCACACTACATGACTACAGTCCCTAGCTGCACCATGGAGCAGATTATGCATTGTTGCTATCAGCTCCTCATCATTCAGTGGATTCAATGCTAAGACGTAACGGTATTTCTTGAGACACAGCCAATGACTGTAGCCTGGCTGTCTTCCATCCGTCCAAAGCAGGGTAACCGTAGCTTAATGGGACTTTTCCCCTCATATCTATCCCTCAGTTCTACTGGAATGGGAGAATCTACTGGCGGAATTGATTGCAGCCTCCCTTTCGCAAATGGTGGCTCATCCACTGGTGTAGTCTGGACTGTAGCATTTGTCATTGTTGCGGTCTGGACTGTAGCATTTGTCATTGTTGTGGTCTGGACTGAGACATTTGTCACTGTTGTGGTCTAGAGTGTAGCTGAAGATCTCGCACTGTCTGGGTCATGGGTTTAAGTTACAAGGGTTGACACTAAGGTCTCAGAGGCACTTGACTCTCGGGCAAATACAGGTCATGTTCTACTACCTGCCCAAAGGCCATGCCCACTTGCCCGATAAATAAATCATCCATTATAAAATGATAGTAACATTTTAATTACCGTTAATTTAATTTTGACTTTCTACTTGCAGCTTGAAACATTTCCTTACTCAGCCTGTTCCAGTTTAAAAACATTAAAGTCTTAGTATTAAAGTCCCAGGAATACAGTAAACAATCAAGTCATGACACAGATGCAAATAGTATTTTATTTTAACCTCTCAAATAAGAATATGAGGTTGCTCATTGGATAATGCATTAATGAGGGCATTATATGTTGAATACTGAGGTAGTGGGTTCAGTCACAGTAAACTATAACATTTAATTTAATTTAATTTTGCATCACTTTGGATGAATGACAGTCTGCTAAAAAATGTATGTTGCAGCCTTAAAAGTATTAGTTTGATCAAACAGTCTTAAGGTGCTTACTATTACAGATTGTAAAGCCTCAGGTTTCTGTGTTCGCCTGAAATAAATGCTATTAATCCGCCTCGTCTACTCTGCACTAGGGTCCAAGTCCTCATCATATGCCTCATTGTGTACTTTTGAAATTGTGAAGTATACAGCAAGTGGTGGCGGCGTTGCTGTTTTCAATGTTGCAATCGCATCGCCATCTTCCCTTGAGATGGCCAATTGCCCTCTCCACTGTGATCGGTAGCCTGGTAAACCCTCCCTCCGGAAATCTCAATTCCATTTCATTTCAGGAGTGAGTCTGGCATGATCCGCCTTTCTGCAATATTGGCTCTGTATGCCAAACGGCCGGGCCTATCAGCGTCGTCGCTCATTGTTCTGTGATTGACAGCTTACGTTGGCCAATCAGGTGGCGAGTTCGAGTGAGCCCAAAACACGAACGGCAGCCATCTTTTTCTTGTGCGGCCAATTCTCCGCTATTTTTTAACTTCAAAAAGCTCTCTAACTTCTATTTTGAGGCACGGAATTTACTTATAAGATATCGTTTGGATAGAATTTAGTTGTTTAACTTCATATATGTGGTCAATTAATCATGACAAAGCCTATTTAAAAAAAAAAAATTAGAGAACCGGTAGGGGCGGGCAGTGACACCATTGTACCCGAAAAAGGCAACCCATTTTGGGTATGGCTGTCTCAAAAGTCCCGTCGCGTCACATTAAGACTGGTGAACTGCTGATTGGCTGAAGGGGAAAAATTATCATTGGCTGAAGGGGTTGTCAGTCAACGGTATTACTCCCGCCCAACTCCAGCACAGCCAATATTGCAGACAGGCGGATCAGGCCAGACTCACTCCTGAAATGAAATGGAATTGAGATTTCCGGAGGGAGGGTTTACCAGGCTATGTGATCGGTGCCTTAGTAGCCGGTAGTTGAAGGTTTTCTCTGCGGTTGAAAAGCTTTGATGTCCACCAAGCCCACATCTTCCTCAAGTTCAAGCAGAGGACCCAGCTTGCGGTTAGCCATGTCTTCCTTTCCAAGCCAATAGGCAGATTGAAAGGCACCTCTTTTGGTAGTTAGCAGCTAAGGAGGACTTCCTTTGTTCCAACTCCTTTTGGAAAGTTGCTGTGTGCATACAACATGTGGAATGTTCTTTGATAGCACTTTGTTTGAAATTGATGGAGGCTGACTTATTGAAAGTGTTCTTGTTATACCTGCTAGATGAATTATGAATTATGCGTAGGTGGCAGAACATTCCGCTTACAAAGTCCTTTCCGCCAGTGGCACTGACGGAGCCAAAAACAAGGCTGCGTTCAAACCAAACTGCGTTGGCTATGCCACGTGAAATAATGACACAATGTCTTGAAATAGTACAGGTTGCAGATCAAGCATGACAATGTTAAAACATGTTTTTGATAATTTAGTGGTAACTGAACCTAGTCTGACCGCAGCGCGGCTCAATATGTCTGTGTTTCGACATAACGTCAAACTATTATGCCTACACATTGGAGTAGTTGGATTAAAGTGTGTTTGCACCACAGCAGTAGCATATTAAAGGGATACTTCACTTTCACATAAAATAAACATTTAAAAAATATATTAAAAATAAATGAAAAAAGTAATGGAAAAATCACGGCCCCCTCACGCATTAGAGTGTCCTACTAATGTGTGAGGGGGCCTTTATTTTGCCATAACTTCTTTCATTTTTTTTTTATATTTATTTTTAATGTTTATTTTATGTGAAAGTGAAGTATCCCTTTAAACTAGAATCGGTCAGAATTTGGCATGAGAGAAAATAACACTCTACATAAAACCCACGTGAGCAAACAAAGTATGAAACCATTAGCACTGTAAAAAAAAGAGGAAAAAAAAACAGAAGTCTTGCTAGACGAGATCGAAATCTCGAGATTTCAATCTCGTCTAGCGAGACTTATTATTATTATTATTATTTTTTTGCATAGTGTTCTGTCACTATGAACGTCAGATCTCACCAAAAAAAATAAAAGCTATTAAAATATGCGATCTAGCGCAAGGCCTATTGGCGCACGTTTTAAGCTGTGGCAGACCCGGGATGGAGTTTTGAAATTGTTCTACTGTACCATTCATCCTAAGATATCATAACGTCATAGAAAAGGTAAGAAAATCTTAGTAATTCTCCTTTACAAGTGCTCTAGCGGACCACTACAACTCATGCAAGGCTCACTGCCCATTGTAGCCCCTAGTAGCCCCCACGAGTACAGAGGCGAATTAAATACTTTTTTCAACTCGTTGGATAGCTTTTATTGTGCGCTAGAACTTAAAAGATATGAGAGCATGGCAGAAAACCTTTACTTTTTGGATACGATGTGCAGAAAGGGGTAAGAAACATGTAAAGTGGAAAATGTGCGACAATGTCCTGCTAAAACGGCACCGAGAAACGAGTAACCTCATCTCGGAGCTATACAGCGGAGGGAGAGGTTCCGTCGGCGCTATGCCCATTGGTGCATGGAGAGGGCACAGGGCGATCAGAAAAGGAGAAACATTTCACAAAATATGAAATTATATAGACATTTTTTTTACTTTTCAATGCAGTTGAAAAGTAGCGCACAGCCATTTGGCAGGCAGCCGGGGCTTGTGGAACACCCTGTTATAGTACACAGCTAAATATCTTTTACTGAAGCTATCAGGAAACAAAGACAATATTTGCAGCAAACAGGATTAAGCAAGTACAGTTGAATCTACAATATGACTTATTTTAATGAATACAACATTATTTTAACCAATCTATGGTACATTTTCATTATCAATTTCAAAATGACCAATTTTACATTTATTACTATTTATGAGTGAGTTGCTGTTAAATCAATGTATTTATTTATGCCACAAATCAATTAAAACACAAGTGTGGTGATATAGGCATTGTTCAACCAATTTACCTTTTGTATGCATTATTGCTATTATAGCATTGAGACACCTTGGCCCCAGTTCTGGTAACCAGGGCACGGAGATGGGGGAATTCGGTGAACGGCTGCTCTCTCTTTGCCACATAATATGCTATGTGCATAGAGTTGACCATCTTTTCGCGTCGTTGCTTTTCCATTCGGATGACATCCCTCATTACCGTAGGCATCTGTGCTTCATTCCCCATGCGTGGCTGCTGTTGAGCACTCTCACACAACCCATGGCACCTACCATCAACTATGGGTGCAACGGTTCAGTTAGCCCATGGTTCGGTTCATACCTCGGTTTTGGGGACACAGTTTCGGTTTGGTTTTGGTACGCGTTTTGGATAAAAAAAACTCTTTATTTGGCTTATAAGCTAATTCAAGTATGACAGTTGTAAGTGTAAATATAACACTTCCAAATGTTAAATTGACTTATAGCCTTGACTACTCTTTACATTATACAGTAGTAGAACATGTATATAAGAACACTTTCAAATGGTAAACATAACATTTTCAAAGTGCCTCTTAGTTTTGACTACTGGTATACACTATACAGTAGTATAAAAAGGAGGGAAACCATTTCAAAAGAAAAAGTGCACTTAAGCTTCGGCAACTGATAGCCATACAAATTTAGGGGACATTTTTAAATAAACATACTTCAGTGGTACTTCAGTAGTATAGGCTATATATTCAGGATGTAAAGTGCAATATCAGTTAACTATCAGCTATTTATTCTGTATCGTGAGATTGTTCTCTAAAAAGACAAGCTCATCAACATTCTCTCCAGCAATGTCCCCTGTAGTGGAGACAATGCTCTCATTTGGAACAGAGGTTCCTGGGACACAGAGGTGTGTCCCGTTGTGCAACTTTGGCGACATGGGGAAATTGTCTTAATTTTTCTCCCTCCACGTGAAAAGATCATCATCAACATGAATGCAGTCCGCTAACCTGTATGAGGTGACTTCCTCCTAAACTAACAGGGAAAGGGGCCTGACCTGTTCCTGTGTTTTGTAAACTTCTCCGAATAGCTCTGCCATAGCTTTCTTCTTCTGGAGAGGAGAGGAGGATGGATTGTGTTCCTCTGTGGATGGCCTTGTCTCTGCTTGACTCCGCAAGAAAAATAACACATGTTTTAAGATGTATAATAACAGCCAATCTAAATTTATATCCTGCTCCCGTGAACTTAATTTAAATGACCACAGTGGAAATAAGCTCTCATGCAATTTTTGTGTTCATCATTTTGACTCCTATGCATTTTTGTCAATAAAAACAATGCAATCATAAAATCACCAAAACACGATAATCAAATAATACATGCGGTTCATGCTCCAGGATTTCTGTGGTGAGATCCCTGTAGAGTCTGACACGGGAGGGGTTCATCAAGGGAAGGCAGGGATTTAAACCTGGGATCCAGGGCTGTGGCTTTTTTTAGGTAGTTTTGAAGATCAGGGTCTGTGTACCTTTTTTCCATGTCCCGTTTAATGGCTGCTTTGGCATCTTTGAGTGTTGGGGTGTCCTCATCTCCTGGTGCCATGGATTTGACAATCAATTCCTTCATAGGGAGGATTATTGATATGGTGGGGGTTGTTTCACTCCTCATGCGAGTTGTCACAGTATTCAGTGGTTTGAGTAGTGTAATGAGTTGTTCTGCCAGTTTTCGTTCATCATCAATAACCATCTCCATGTCCTTGTTGGCAGTCTTCTTCACACTTTTGTCCAGTAATGCAGAGCAGATGGCAGGCTCCTGTTCTACATGTCGTTCTAACATGTAATGTAGTGGTGATATCATGGATTAACTTCTGTTTATGTAAGTTTGACAATCCTTGTTTCTCAGAACATGGTGGGCTGTGGTGTTTTTGTGGAAGAAAGTGACAACTCTCTTGACTTTCCCAAGGAGGCGGTACACCGCGTTGATTGACACTGTCTTCTTGGCTGCGAGGTTTACAGTGCGAGCAAAACAGCCTATCTGTGGCCCCAGTCCCTCGGCTTCATTGATCGTGTTGTTCACTATATTTGATGTGTTATCTGCTGTGACTGGACTGGTCATATTTGGCCGCATATTTGGCCGTTTACCAAGTTGGTGCTTGTATGGCTTTCATAAAGGGGATGAGTTTGCATGATTGCGCTCTTCATTTTCCAATCTGACATATAGTTGACCGTCACAGTGAGGTAACTATCTGTTGCCCGGGACGTCCAACTATCAGTGGTCAGTGCAAGGTTTTGTGCTTTAGCAAAATTGTCTTCAATGCCTTTGTGAGCTGTTTCATAGAGGTCGGGAATTACATTGTTGGAGAAATAAGTCAGGAGGGAACAACGTAACGTGGATCGAGCGTTTTCATTAGGTGACGAAAGCCGACATCTCCAACCACTGAAAAGGGCTGCATATCTTTAGCAATGAACACTGTACGGGTTATTTTCTTGTGTTTCCAAAACCACTGCACCCCTACTAACAATGTGAGACCTCAGTGTTGAATGTCTGAATGACTGGCACCCATTAAACAATGACGACGTTCTGTAAAAACTATAATTATCAATAAATATGTATTGTAGTCATTATTACTGCATGTTTACCTATAGACTGAACCAGCAACTACAATGGTAGGGAAGTCGTGGCACACTTTACACAGTAAGACGCCGCCATATTCTGTATTGTGGTGTGGCAGCCATGGAAATGACGTTCCACCCCGTAACAAATTTACACTGAAGTTATTCTGATTCACATATCCTTTTTTTATCATCAGTTATTTTGTCTGTCTGGGCTATAGTTGTTCTTTAGGTCCACAGCGTCTACTTTATCACAGCGATAAACACCTATTTTTATATCTCGTCACATGAGACTCCAAGTGATTTGCTTGCTTTTGCACCTGGTGATTTAAAACTAGTTGCGTGCCGGTGTCTTCAACACTTTGTGAGCATGTGGATTAGCTGTTTTCTCCGGAGCTCAAGTAGCAACTGTGTGTGTGTGTGTGTGTGTGTGTGTGTGTGTGTGTGTGTGTGTGTGTGTGTGTGTGTGTGTGTGTGTGTGTGTGTGAGCGCTCTGGCCACGTTTAAGTGTTTATAGACAGCTATCTCGTATTATGTTTATAGCAAACTAAAGACGGTTGCTTCCCCACTTTCATGTTGCCGTCGGCAACATGAAAGCAATTTCCACTTGCCCAAGCAATTTATTTGCCAAGGGCAGTCAGGCATCCGTTAGTGTCAGTCCCCGATAAGGCCTTCCATTAAACCCTTGAGCATCTCAGCATGATGCACTTTCTGATGCCAGTATATAGAGCTGTTGTTCAAATTGTCCATTGTGAAAGTTATTGACTGCATTTGCGTTCCACAATGAGAATTGAATTGAAACAATTTGAATAGTTTGTGCTATGTCAGGAAGAAGCACCTCATGGGGTGAAAGGGAGGAAGGATTCCTAGGAGAAAGCCTCTCTGATGCAGTGCCAGTAGCCCCCTCTTGTGGCTGAAAGGGGAAAGGGTGCAAAAGGGGAGGCCTCTCTGATTCAGAGACGTAGCCCCTTCTGGTGGGTGAAGAGAGAGAGCATCCACTGTCAACTCTGATGGCCCACATACATCCATCCATGTCCAGTGATGAATCCTCCTTTCTGAATTCCTAATGTCTTTGCACCTGCATGTCATCCGTTTTTGTGTTTTGCCAGAGTTCCAGCCAGGGGGCATTTTGAGACTCCACAATGTATTCGATTTGTTGTTTTTGCGTCTGTTGATCAACTACAAGATTACACATGTGTTAGTTGGATTTTGGTTTCCTCCTCTGTTTCACATGAAAGATCCCATCTGGGGTGCAATATTTTTACGTAGCGGTTTGATTAATACCTTAGGCTTAGATTGTGCTGGGGTGTAAAAATAGTAAATTTAAATGAAAAGTTGAAGTAATGATAATCAAACCCTACACAAGGCGCATACAAGTGTACCATAAACCCATCTTATGAACCCTTACAAAACTTAGAACAACTAACATTCAAATAATACAGTTACCCTTTTTTCAGTCCACAATAATAAACACAGCACGCAGTACTTTAGCTTGAGTGTCTTGTATTGAAAGTTCAGTTCATAGGGGGTGATGGATTCCAGTCAAACTCAAAACTCAGTTCAGTCAGTTAGTTTCACAGAATAAACCAAGATACCAGTTACAACCAAAATTATCCACTCTGGGTTTTCCACAGTTTCCAATAAAATAAATAAAGTCAGAAAAAAAACACAAACTCCTCCGGGACATAATCCACTCGGCCGGCCGTGGGGCTGGACGTTGATGAAGGAGAGTGTACAGTATATGGGTGTGCAATTGTTGCCAGGGTTTAATATGATTGACAGTTTAAAATGACTGTTTCCTGATAAAAACACTGGATCACCACAGAACAGACATACTGTCCAGATGGGAACTACAGTACATCTAACCCTAGCTTAAAATCTACAATCTCTGGCAGAGATTCACTACAAACCTAGTGTTTCCCCTAGGATGAAGTTGTAGCAGTGGTAGTTATTTTGTTTATTTTTTTGCACTCAAAACAAAGGTCAGGTGTCTTTCAGATTGTGTGTCCCTGTGGATCGCCCCCAGGCAGAACACTGTGTGTATGGACAATACTGAGACTTCCATCTTTATTTATTTGTGTTATATATTGACATTTACATATCTATGTGGCTATGGGAACATTAACCCATTAAGACTGGGAACGCATCTGTGTCATTTTAGATTTATATGGCTATTCAAAAATAGCAGATATACAAGCTCATAGCGCTATGAGCTTGTAGATCTGCTATTTTTGAAAAATCCGGAAAATGTGTGCAAATCTTTGAATATATATATTTTAAAGCTAACATTTGTAAAATATTTTTGTTCCAGGGGCCCCCCAGAGGCAAAAGATTTGCACACATTTTCACGATTATTTTCAAAAATAGCAGATCTACAAGCTCATAGCGCTATGAGCTTATAGATGTGCTATTTTTGTAAAGTGGTTACACAGATGCGTTCCCGGTCTTAAAGGAGAATTTCGCCGGAAGTGTCGCAAAAGCGCGGAGGAGCACACTCAAGACACGCTGCATAGTGCTCTAACACTATAAACATCAGATCTCTTTTTTTTTAAATGAAAGCTATTAAAATACGTGATTTAAAGCAAGGACCATAGGCGCGGGTTTGTAACTGCGGCGGACCCGTTATGGAGTTATGGCGAAATTCTCCTTTAATGGGTTAAGTATCTAATGGATCATTGTTTGTCTCATTCTCTGTTCCACCAGACTTTTTCCCCGTGTGTGAAGAGGAGGTTTCACCTGAACGCCAGGAGAGGAGCGACAGAGAGGAGGAGGCGTACGGGTTGACGTTACCAGCAGTGAAACGTGAAGACGGTGATGAAAGCATAGAGACAGAACCTGTAGCCAGCACCTCAACTCAACACATGACGACACAAGCTGACGTAGAGGACCGTGGAACATCACAGCCAACAGGCGATGTCCAGGTCCTCTCTTCACTCAGTTCTGAATCTGACACTGAACTCACCGAAGACAGTGACGAGTGGGAGGAGACCAAGGGAGATCGGTCGGCTTTAAAAACTCTGACATCACACAGGACACAACATGTGGAAGGACAAAGTCTGTCATTGAGAAACGAGCTGCCCCAGGACCTGGAATCGTCGAAACAAACTCTGGCATCCAGTCACGCAGGGGAGAAATCTTTTAATTTGACTTTTAGTGACAAAAGGTTTAATCAAAATAGACATTTGAAGAGTCACATAGGAATAGATACAGGTGAGACATGCTATAGTTGTACATTCTGTGGCAGGGGTTTTAGCCAAATGAGTAATCTTAAAAAACACATGATGACTCATACGGGGGAGAAGCCCTTTTGGTGTATGGTGTGTGGCAAAAACTTTAATCAAAAGGTCAACCTGAAGACGCACATGAGGGTTCACACGGGGGAGAAACCCTTTAGTTGTACAGTTTGTGGCAAAAGTTTTAACCAGCATGGAACGGTTAAGATGCACATGAGAGTGCATACAGGGGAGAAACCGTTTTCTTGTTCAGTTTGTGGAAAATGTTTTAGTCAGCGTGGCGTACTGAAGAGCCACATGGCGATTCATATAGCATAGACCTGCTCGCTAAACAGTTAACATGCATTTTTTTTTATCAAACATGTCAGATATCTCACACAAAACACAAAAGCAGAGTATTTATAACCCATTAAGACCGGGAACGCATCTGTGTGTCATTTATAGATTTCTTTGGGCTATTCAAAAATAGCAGATATACAAGCACATAGAGCGGCACAGAGTGCCGTGCTACAAGCTTGTAAATTTGCTAGTTTTTTAACTCTATAACTGCCAAAGACGTTTATTAACGTCTTTGGGCCTTCAGCTATTGCCTGCCAAAGACGTTAAAAAACGTCTTTGAAAAAAAAAAAAAAAAAAAACTTTTTTCAAAAAAAATTTTTTCCAAAAAGATTCTCTAATTATTTAAGATTGACACCTTTTCGATATTCCAAACGAATAAGGAGATAACAATTCCCAAAGATTTGCTGCTCCATCCACTTCAATGTTAAAATTGAAACGGACAAACAATTCACAATGTTTTTTGGTTTGAAACTACTGGTTTTGAGCTATTTTCAAACATCAAACAACACATGACAACAAGGTCAAATTGACCTCGTTGACATTTGTGAAACCACACCTGAATCTCATCTGTGATTAGAAATTATCTGGGATCAATCATACTGGAGAAAAATATTCTGTGGCTATGCGAAAAGGTACCAAAATCGGTCAAAACCCTGGCAGAGGCTACAGACTTTTTGAAAAAACTCTGGCAGGGTAAGAGTTAATAGAAATAGTGAAATGATGTCAAATATTTTTTAAAGCGAACATTTTTAACTCAAATCTTTGCTTCTGGGGGGGTCACTGGAACAAAACACTTCGAGATGGGGGTCCGCGGCCAAATACATGTCATTTTGGGGGTCCTTGAGAACCACTGATATAGAAACAAACGTTTTTCAAAAAACTGTAGGATTTAGAAGACATTTGTAGAATCCCCAGAAGCAAAGATTTGAGTTAAAAATGTTCGCTTAAAAAAAAAAAAAAATTCAAATATATTCAAAGATTTGCAAAATGTTTTGACGATTTTTCTCCCCCTATGAGCTTGTAGATCTGCTATTTTTGAATAGCCAAAGACATCTAAAAATGACACACAGATGCGTTCCCGGTCTTAATGGGTTAAACGATTGATTAATAGGCCTATATTGAATTGCCTCACACATTCTCACCTTTTTTCTTTCTTTTTTTTTTTTTCTTCAATGTTGTATACTGTAAGCCTTTACATTTAATCTGTTAATGTATGTCCATTTTTAATTACCAGCTCCACGATTGTGAGTAGTAACCAAATCTCCCTTACAATAAGGTTTGAATTCTTGCAGTCCGCTGACTATAATGGGAATAATGTGTTGAAATGTAGTGGACAAATGTAGTGGGCTGATGTCATTCTAAAAGTTAATACTAAGCCTGGATACATTGAGCATTATCACCACCAGTGAACGAGTGTAATTTGTGTCAAGAGTGTAATCATACTCGAGTAAACAACAACTGTGGTTTTGGAAAAAAAAACACAGAATGCCCGCACCCGCCCAGTGCTGTAAAGTAACTAAGTACATTTACTCAAGTACTGTACTTAAGTACAATTTTGAGGTATTTTTACTTTACTTGAGTATTTCCAATTTTCAATACTTTCACTTCTACTCCACTACTACAGAGGCACATATTATACTTTTACTCCACTGCAATTATCTGAAAACTTAGTTACTAGTTTTTTTCTTTAGTTACTAGTTTCTTGTAGATTATTATTATTATTATTATTAAAAAACATACATTAACCACTTCAGCCTTATAAATATTTCGGCCATTTGAAAATAGCCGATCTACAAGCTCACAATGCGTCACGATACGACGCATTGTGAGCTTGTAGATCTGCTATTTTCAAAAGATTGCTATACATTTGAAAACTTGAACGGGACTTTCTGCATAATGAGTACTTTTACTTTTAGTACTTTAAGTACATTTTGATACCAATACTTTTGTACTTTCACTCGATTATTTTTTTATTCTGGACTTTTACTTGTAACCGAGTACTTCTGCATTGCAGTAGGCCTATTGATACTTTTACTTAAGTGAAATATTTGAGTACTTTTTCCACCACTGCTCCCACCCATAACATAATAAATAATAAAGTTGTTGTACCGCCTGCTCCTGCAATATTTCCATTGGGACCTAAATGCAGACAGAAAGAGATCTGGGGCTAACTTCCAGCTCTTTAGTAGAAAATAAATGTTCAGGTCAAGATATATATATAGAGAGAGAGTAATATAATTGATGAGCTTAAATTGTATACTATTAGAGTTCCTTTTTTAGCAACAATTTCACTTGTGTCCTGTATGAGTTCTCTCTCCTGATAGGATAAAATTGGTATCCTGAACTGAAATGTATTTTTCTGTTTTCTAAAAGAGCTGGAGAGACAGGGGGACCCCTATTACTCTATAGCGACTTTTACTATTAGAATATAGAGCTATTTAACACAAAAATATCACACCACCTTTAAAGGGATAGTTCACCCCCAAAATGACTTAGTTTCTATCGATTAGTCACCCCATGGAGACGAGATTTGTTTGCTTTTGTCGCATTCCTAAGCCAATAATTTCATGACCGGCAGCAGTTCCGGTAGGAGACACAAAGAGTGTCCTTTGTGTCTCCTACCGGAACCGCTGCCTACATATCTGCATATCTATATATATGTTCTACGTGTGATACTGTTGTGTGACAAAGTTTACATGAGGCCTTATACCTCATCAGCCGTGGTGGAAAAAGTACTCAAATGTTTTACTTAAGTAAAAGTATCGATACTGCCATGTAGAAGTACTCTGTTAAAAGTAAAAGTCCGGAATTCAAAAGTGCTACAAAAGTGCTAAAATGTTTGAAAATAGCCGTTCTACAAGCTCACAACGCGTCGCGATGCGACACGTTGTGAGCTTGTAGATCGGCTATTTTCAAATGGCCTAGGTATAAAATAAGGCTAAAGTGGTTAATGTATGTTTTATAATGTAATCATTTATATCTGCAAAGTAACTAGTAACTAAAGTTTTCAAATACTTGTAGTCGAGTAAAAGTACAATATTTGCCTCTGAGA
Organism: Gymnoscopelus braueri; assembly: GCF_963280865.1. NCBI lineage: Eukaryota > Metazoa > Chordata > Actinopteri > Myctophiformes > Myctophidae > Gymnoscopelus > Gymnoscopelus braueri. The sequence continues at coordinate 57,725,177 of NC_137605.1, read as the reverse complement.
TGTAGTGGAGTAGAATTAAAAGTATAGACAATTGGAAATACTCCCGTAAAGTAAAAGTACCTCACAAGTGTACTCAAGTACAGTACTTGAGTAAATGTACTTGGTTACTTTACACCACTGCTCATCAGTAAAGCTTTCAAACCGGATTGTCCCTTGTACCGTGTGTCAGGGAGACCCAACGAGAGGAAGCTGGGGAGGAGGACCGCGGTGAACGCCCACACCGAAGAACCAGAGCGTGTTCCACCAACCCCTGCCTCTGCCCGTTTGGCGAAGAAGAGAAAGAGGTGCCGGTCCTGCCCTGCCAAGACGGACAGGAAAACCAGCACCACCTGCCGCTCGTGTGACAAGTACATCTGCAAGGAGCACACTCAAACCCTCGCCTACTGTTGTTCATGCATGCAACAAAGTAACGTTTGGTTTTTATGACGAATGAAAGCGTTGAGGTGAGATTCTCACACGTCAGTGCGTCCAGTGGTGTAAAGTAACTAAGTACATTTACTTAAGTACTGTACTTGAGTACACTTTTGAGGTATTTTTTACTTTACTGGAGTATTTCCAATTTTCAGTACTTTTACCTCTGCTCCACTACATCTCAGAGGCAAATATTGTACTTTTGCTCCACTTCAATTATTTGAAAACTTTAGTTACTAGTTACTTTGCAGATGTAAATTATAAAACATACATTTACCACTTCAGCCCTATTTTATACCAAGGATATTCGAAAATAGCCGATCTACAAGATCGACGCATTGTGAGCTTGTGGATCTGCTTATTTTTAGACGTAGAATTCAGGACTTTAACTTGTAACAAAGCACTTCTACATTGCAGTATTGAGTACTTTTTCCACCACTGAGTGCATCCACGGCAATGCCCCGCTCCCCCAACTCAAAGAACTCCTCGCCCCCAAAACCCGCCACTCGAAGCCTCCACTCTTCCAACACCAACCTTCTCCTTGTCGCCAACAACGAGCTCCGCACCATGGGCGACCGGGCCTTCTGCTACACAGCCCCCATGTCTGTGGAAAGCCCTCCACGAACACCTGAGAGCACCACAGTCCACTGATGCTTTTAAAAATGAAAACCTTTTTAAACAAAGCCTTTTCTCTAAGTATTCTTTGGCCTTTCTTTGTCTATGTCTTGTTTTTACCTAGTTTTAATTTGACCCTTTAGTTTAGCCTAGCAAGGTCCCATGTAATTGTTTTGGTTGCCTATGCTGTTTTTATGCCATGTTTTTAAACCCTGTAGCACTTTGAGATTTGCAAGAATAAAATAAAATGTATTATTATTATTATTATTATAATATGTCCTTTATTGATTCCGCAAGGCAAAATGAGTCGCCAAAGGCAGCACAGCAGTCATGACGTAGTTATGGGGCAAGACAAGGTACTGTAGAATAGATACACCAGGGTAAAGACATCAACAATGAACAGAATATTCAACAGTATGCAGGGGTGAAAGTGGGCCGGTACGGCGTTCCACACACAAAAAAAAAGTGCCAGCACGCTATACTGGTGAGAAGAGGGGAAAGCCACTGATGGCAAAAGCCACTATAAGTGTTAGTTTTCTTATGAAGTGCTTCTAAACCGTTCCAGTGTGTTTGTGTCAGAGATGGCGACTCGAGTCGCCACACATGCGACTTGAGACTCACTCTGACTCAAGCTCAAAGACCTGGGAACAATCTTCATGTTTTATTTGACGCATTAATTAATGATATGCCTGACATCATTGAGCCTCATTCAGCAACCGTTCTTAAGAGGAAATGTCTTCTTAGACCCACTTAATAAGTTTTTAAGAAGATTTTGGTATACTCCAATGTTTTCTTAGCTGTGATCTGTTCTTAGGTAAGAACAGAATCTACACCATACATGGGCAACTGGCGGCCGGGGGGCCACACCTTCACTTAATGCGGCCCGCAGGTTAATATCGTCTTTTTTATGTCCAATGTATTTGTATTTAAGTTCATAAAGTTAACATAAGTATAGCTAAATGCATTTGAAATTAAATGAAAATGTTACTTTTCAGGATTCCAATTAAAAAATAGCCAAAAAATATTCAGGATTCCAATAAAAAAAATGCAAAAATAGCAGATCTACAAGCTCAAGGTATCGCACTGCAATGTGTTTTGGGCTTGTAGATTGGCTATTTTTGGTGCTTTTGTGTGACATTGAATGACGAAGTAATAAGCATTAATTACGAAAAAGGTTAAAATACAGAGGTTTTTGTACAACATATGCAATGTGGCCCTCTGGAGTGAGTGTGGAAATATAGTGTCCCTCTCCATCATCAAAGTTGCCCACCCCTGATCTACGCACACTGAAGAGCACTCTTAGGATGGCCTTTGAGTTCTTAAGTGTGACATGTGTGTGCAAAAAATTATGTATTCTTGAAGTTTCTTCAATTTTGCAGTTGTATAATACAGGCATTAAATTACAATAATATTTGTTATCGTATCTTTAGAGCAGTGGTTCTCAAAGTTTGGTCTGGGGACCCCCAGGGGTCCTTGAGGGAGTTACAGGGGGTCAACAGTCTACTCCGCCCCTTGCTGTAGACTCAGGGCACCAGAGTTGTCAGTCCAATATGTCTCTGTTTTATGAGAGTGGACCACAATGGAAATACGTCTCTGGCTTGCTTGATTACTTGATTGCTTGATTGCTTGATTGCTTGATTGCTTGATTGCTTGATTGATTGATGTTGAGTGGTGGTCAGTGTGGCACAGGATTATGCAGTATGAAGAATTCATGAAATTTCAATTCATTTCAATTTGCCGATTTGAATTGTCTCATGCATGTGTCGATATTAACTGTCTCACGATGCATTGTTAAATCTCTAGATATTATTATCTACAAGTGATAAATGCACTAACCTTTAAGAGAGAAATTGATTGTTTGTTTGGTTGGTTGGTTGGTTGGTTGGTTGGTTGGTTGGTTGGTTGCAGGGGGGGGGGGGGGTCTTTGGGGGCTTGAGCGGGTTTCATTTACCTCTCTCGGACTGGACTTCAATGTGCCCGCAGGCCCAGGGACCACCCCCAATTAAAAGAGAGACATCACATGATTGGCCCCCTGGCATGTCTATCATCTGAATACCGGCCGAATAGTGGCCAAATCACAGGCTACTGTGGCCCAGGATTCCCACCCAAACATATAACAGCTGATCTACAAGCCCACACCGCGTCGCTGCCTCGACGCGTTGTGGGCTTGTATGTCTTCTAGTCGTACGATTATGTCACACAAAAATAACTATCTACAAGCTCACAAGTCAGTGTCATTTTGATGTGGTGTGTCCTTGTAAATCTGCTATTTTTGCAATGAATGAACATTTCTGGCAATAATTACATGACAAGTGTCATGAGTTGTTCCTGTTGCCCAGGCAGCCCATATGGGCTTAAAGGACATTGATCAAACTCAAACATACTTGTTTCAGTCACAGTGTTAATGTTCAGAGGGTCATAGCCTACCTAGCTGTTATTAAAAACACTGCAAGACTTTGCTGTAAAATAATGCAATAAAACAACGTATTTGCATACACACAGTGTGCAATCTACAGCCTTTGCTATGTATACGTTAGGCATATCCTGTTCTGCCATCCTCATACTCATACAGCCTATAGATCTAGCTAGATCTAGATGCATTCTCAGATCAAGCATTCTCAGATCATTATAGCCTACCCTTGTTTTCTATACTTTAGTAAATCAAAGTTCTGATTGCATGCAGACTCATTTTTGCATGTAATCATGTTCATACTTCACCCTTTGCCTTTCATAAAAGCCGTCTATAAAGAAAAACATCAGGTGGATGCACCTGGGACGTATCATCAGTGTTGTAGCCTGGGGTCAACGGGTGTTTCGGGTCTCGCAACATACACCCTCACCCAGGTGACGCAGCCAGGGTTGATCAAGCCCCTAAGTCCCAGTAGCTACAGTTGCTACCCACGGTCAGTCCTCTTAGGGCAAGACAGGGCCACTCAGTCCGCTTCTCCGGAAATACTCTGCCGGGACTGGGGGAGAGGAGAGGATCTGGCACGTGGAGGAGGGACTAGGCTCTTGGGATGGCCTCCTGGCCGGGCTCCTCCTTTGTCTCACCAGGTCCAGGACCTGAGCGTTGCACCAGACTCCCCCGCTCCAAACATTTCATTCTGGCGTGATGGTTTCTTGGGCCGTGGTGGTACTGCAGGCTCCACTTGCGGCTTGCTTGAATGGCCCTCCTTAAAGCCCTCTACTTCTTATGTCCAGGTTTGAAATAATAATAATAATAATAGCTTGAATGTATATAGCGCCTTTCATAATCCCAAGGACGCTTTACAACAGAAACAATAAACAACCAACAAACAAACAACAACTATATGCCATAAGCCTGAGATAATCTTTCAAGGCAGCCTTAAAAGAGTCCAGTGTTGGAGCATGGCACATCCCTATTATTTGCAGAGAGTTCCACAGGGTGGGGGCTGCCACACTGAAGGCTCTGTCCCCGAAGGTTCGCTTATTTGCCTTGGGTACAGAGAGGAGGTCCAAGTCTGTGGAACGCAGGTTCCGTGACAGAGCCGGTTTATGGAGGAGGCCTGAGAGGTACTGTGTAGCCAGGACGTTCTGACATTTTTAGGTGAGAAGGAGGAGTTTGTAATAGATGCAGAATTTAACAGGAATTTAACAGGAATAGTAATAGCTCCAATACATCATCTCAGTGGAGATCATCGCCCCAGACTAGGCTTGCTTGCTGCCAGTGCCATGATGTGCTTTAGCCTGCCTCCTTATAAGCGCAACACACTCTCATTGTTTGTGAGTACAGTAGGCTAACTATCGTATGTATGGGTTGTGTAGTTGTGTATGGGTCATGTAGTAATCATTTATTTTACTCAAGGCTTCAGAACATGGAGGGATGCTTTTCAGTAAAAGTGGTGGTATTAAGGGCATGTGCGTTTGTATGTGACTCGACGGAGCGGGGCGGTAGAGTATCTGTGCGCCGATTGTGGTGGGCCGGTCTGGGCCAAAACGTCAAGGCCGAATTTATGTCCCAGTCCAGCCCTGGCTCCAACCCTGTTGTATGGTGTTTTTAAATATTTGTGTGGCGTGTGCCCTTTGATGGAATTTGAAAACCTGCCCCTCCAGTGGTCTCTGCATGGCCCTGGTTGGTTGGTTGGTTGGTTGGTTGATACATTGTTATTGCCTAACATCACTAACTTACACAACCATGGTTTATCTGTTTTTTTGTTTTTATTGTATTAAATGCAATTGTGAGCAATAGCCAAGTCAGATAATGTATCCATTGGCCAATTATACGGTTCACTGCAACTTAATCCATTAACCTGAGGCCAATTCTAAAAAAATAATCTAAATCCTAACAGTTTTCTGAAAAACGTATGTTGCTATATCAGTGCTGCTCAAACTTTTTCATGTCAAAGACCCGCCTGTAATCCTGGTCACTATACTGCTTCCCCCTGGCCAGCCGGGGCGCCTGATGGAGGGGAAGGGAACTGGTTGGAATAACGTGTTCCTTCCACGCGCTACGTCCAACCAGGGAAACTCTCCCCTGTCAGGTGATAAGAAGGTCAGACGGCTCTCATGCATTGAAGGAGGCATGAGCTCGGCCCTAGCCTCCCTAGGTTGGCAGAGGGAAGGTAGTGCCCAGGATTACACGCTTAGGCATTGGCACTAGGGTGAAAAAATAGGGGTTACAAAATCGTGAAAAAAAAAAAAAAAAAAAAAAGACCCGTCTGTATTTGTCCGCAGACCCCCATCTCAAAATATGTTGTTCCAGGGACCCCCAGAAGCAAAGATTTGAGTTGAAAATGTTTGCTTTAAAAATAAATATTTATGTTTTCAAAGATGTGCACAACCTTTCTAGATTTTCAAAAAATAGCAGATCTACAAGCTCTTAGCGCGGCACGAAGTGACGTGCTATGAACTTGTAGAACTGCTTTTTTGAATAGCCAAAGTATAAAATAATGGTTAAAGGGGTTAAAATGATTGTGAGGCTAATTAACTACTTTTGCTGGGGACCCCCTGGTACCCCCCAAGGACCCCTGGGGGTCCCCGGACCGCACTTTGAGAACCAAAATGTGCTATATATTATAGCTAAAATGTAAAATGACACAGATGTTTTCCTGGTTTTTATGGGTCAATAGCAGCCAGTGATAAAAACTAATTGAATTCAGTAGACTGGTGGTAAATGATACGCTCATTTTGCCTTCAACTGCAGCTGTGTTTCCATCTAGCATACATTCCAGTGAATCAAGCAGGGAGCTACTATGTTGAAAGTAAGGTTGTTGTAGTATTTTTATTAGTTTTTAATTGTATTACATGTTGATTTGTTGTTTTCAATTTCACTTCAGTTTTGAAAGTGGGTTTGCTAGTTTTTAATTCTTTTTTTTTTCTAACAGGCTTAGTTTTATTTGAGTTTTTATTAGTTGTAGTGTATTTTTTTTTTTAATATTGTGATATGGATTAGTCAAGGGCAGGATTTAACAAGGTCAGAACATTTGCAAAATTAGCAGATCTACAAGCTCACATCGTGGTTGTGAGCCTGTAGATCTGCTATTTTTAAACAAAACAAGGACATTTTCTCTATGGTTGAGAAAGCCAGGCTGAAAATGAAAGTGAAAGGCAGAATGGCACAGAGTGGAAAACAAGCACGTCATTGGCCGAAGCCCTGAAAGCCTCGATTCTCATTGGCTGCTGGAGTGGAAAGGGGTTGGACTTGTGTCAGAAAGCATGTGTGAAGGAAGTAAACAGTGAGTTAGTTAACTTACAAGGGACTTTCTGCAGCAACAGGAGAGAGAGACAAGCAACAATGGAGGTAATAATGGATGATTGTTTCTGTGTTATTCTCTTGATTACATGATTACAAAGCAGTAAAGATCTTTTAGCACTGATGTAAGTAGTGGTGGTGGTGGAAAAAGTAGGCTACTCAGATGTTTTGCTTAAGTAAAAGTAGCAATCCCACCCAATCAAAATACTGTGTTACAAGTGAAAGGCAGCTCTGTTCAAAATGTTACATGAGTAAAAGTACAGAAGTATTGGGATCTAAATATACTTAAAGTACCAAAAGTAAAAGTACTGACATTTTTTTAATTAGCAGATCTACAAGCTCACTATATACTTAAAGTACCTAAAGTAAAAGTACTGACATTTTTGAAAATAGCAGATCTACAAGCTCACAACGCGACGGGCTGTGAGCTTGTAGATCTGCTATTTTGGAAATACTCCAGTAAAGTAAAAAATACCTAAAGTTTTACTTAAGTACAGTACTTGAGTAAATGTACTTAGTTACTTTACACCACTGTTAACAGTAAACATGATTACAAAGTAGTAAAGATATTTTACTACTCCTGTCATTTAGATTGGTTAGCCTCATAAGCAGTAGTGGACAAAGTAGATACTCCTGGTTAAATATTACTCTACTACAAGTGAAAGTTGCTCAGTCATATCTGTTCTTGGGTTAAAGTACTGGAGTACTTGATTTTAAGGATTCAAAAGTGCATGGTTAAAAAAAAAAAGCTTACTTAAGTATTCAAAAGAACAAAGATTTTCCAGAAGTTTTCGAAACATAATAATAATTTTGGAAATAGCAGATCTACAGGCCCACAACGCGTCACCATGCAACGTGTGAGCTTGTAGATCTGCTATTTTCACTACAGTTGAAACAGGGTGTAAGTGGTTAGTTCATAGTGTACGTTTTCCCTTCCTAGACATAGTAGTAGTATAAATAAAAAAAGTAATTGAAAAAACACGGTCTCCTCACGCATTAGAAGGACAATATCAGTCACCAGAACCAAGGACGGGTGTTTCTGATGAATCTAACATGGTTAAAATGGAGTTTGAAGTCATAATGGGTTTGTATAGGAAGGGGGCGTGTCTGATAAAATATAAAATAAACATCAAATATCTAAATCATGAATCAAGCAACTTAAAAACTGTCTGGGGTGCTCCCAAAAGCCTGAGTAGACGATAACATGACCCTTAAAAAAAAAAAAAAGTGAAATATCCCTTTAACTGTACTTGTGTTCCTACTGTATGCACATATATTACTGGTTATAGATTGTTTGATACAGATTACTGTTGCTACTGGAACATATTATACCTTCTAGTTCAGGCGTCTTCAACATGGGGGTCCGGGACCCAGGGTCACTCCATGGGGGCCGCCAAATCTTTGTGTGATAGGAATCAATTTTATTATTATTATTACTACAATAACCACTTGAAGGTCAAGTTTACTCAGTGTTGTTGAAGGTTTAAAAACAATAATAATAATTATCCCACGATTTTGTAACCCTTTTTCACCCGGTGCCAATTTTCAAAGTGATCCTGGGCGCTACCCCACAGCCTAGGGAGCCCAGAGCCGAGCTCATGCCTCCTTCAATGCTTGAGAGCCAACTGACCTTGTCACCTGACAGGGGGGGAGTTTCCCCGGTAGGACGTACTGTAGCGCGTGGAAGGAACACGTTATTCCAACCAGTTCCTTTCCCCTCCATCAGACGCCCCGGCTGTCATGGGGGAGGCAGTATAGAGACCAGGATTACTACATGTTTTTGTGAGGGTATTAACCATAGATATTAGAAACCTAGATACCTCATTGGCCTCTGCAGTTCATTGGGGCGACTTGTATCGCAATACACACGGCTCTTCCGCCCTGCACGGCTGCACCTGCCACTCAAAGTGACTACTGGCCAATCACAGCGCTCACAGCGCGTTGACTACTGGCCAATCACAGTGCGTCTTTTCCGGGACTTGTCATGCAATGGTTCTCAACCAGTGGTCCGGGAACCACCAGTGGTCCTTGAGGGGGTTCCAGGTGGTACCCAGCTAAATGATGGAGAGTTGATAACCAAATGGACCCTTATATAGATCTTTAAATCTTGAGTATAACATTTCACACTGTCAAGAAGAGTCAAATTGTTAAACATCTACATTACTTACTAAACAAGTACACAATTAGAGAACGTAAATAATTGTTATTTTGACAACATCTAATCGAATGATAACATTCTAAGTTTTGGGTGTGAGAGGCTAAAGCTTATCAAACGGTGGTCCGTGACTCAAATGCTGAATAAATAATGGACCTTGTCACCTTGATATGAAAAAGGTTGAAAACCACTGTTCTAATGCATTTACGTCCATTGAAGCAGACGGTCTCTCCACAATTAAAATCATCACAACTCCCTGAATTTTCAACCTATTTTCAAGCGGTAAAGTTTGTCACAAATGCGAGACATGGAGTTATGGATCCAGTAGGCGTAGGCCTATATTTGGTTACATCTAAATTGCATATTTTCATACCAAAATACTTTCAAGTAACAGTAATAGTCACAAAATATTTTTGTCTCCATTCACTGACAGACTACATGAAATATGCTGGCCACATTGCAGAATTGCCTTTATCTAACATCCTTCATGTTAGCTATTCAGGTCAGAACAGAGCTATCAACTGAAAGACTGAAATAATTGTTCATTTGAGAATTTTCTCTTCCAAAAACAGCAACTATAAATGAAAAGTCTGTGTTCCATATTTTAATGGCACTGAAAGTATAACATATAACACAAATACTCCAAGACAGCCAAAAGAATATCATTCCAAAGTCACAGAGCAGAATATCATAATGGCAATAAAGATAAAATAATACCAGAAGCATATCATTTTCTAGCCATGGTTCACGTGACGCTTGTATACGGGCTAATCATTTTCCACACGAAGCGACCATGTCTTATTTGAATTTCACAAATAGAGTGTGGAGTTTGCCAAGTTCCAACTAACTAGATGCTGCGCACAGCTGCTGCCTCTTAAAGGGTTAAAAGCTGGGTTACAAAATGACCCGCCCCCACCTGCCTCTGATTGGCCTACCGAACTTCCGCGTGTGTGACGCACACGGCAGCCCTGCGGAAGCAGGAAGCGCGCCCGAGATACAGACGCTTCAGAGCCGAATGAGGCGTCTACCTTTATATGTCTATGGTATTAACTACCCTAGGAGACACGGGGAGAACATGCAAACTCCACACAGAGTAGGCCAGTGTATAAGGATAATAAGGATAATTCCTTTTAACAGGTCGTTCATGAAAGTCCTTGCGGTCTTGTTTCCAATGAGAACCTGTGAGCAATTGGGGTTAAGAGTCTTGCTCAGGGACAAATTTCATATCATCGGCACATATGCTGGGATAGCCTGGAACCGAACCTGGGGCAACCAGGGCCTCTGGTTCCCTAGGCGGGCTCACTAACCACTCAGCTATGGCCGCCCCATTAGTGTGTCTATGTATTGAAGGTTTAAGTGGTTAAATATTTGAACATGAATCCAACATATAAACAAACAAACAAAAAACATGTCTATGAAGCTATTTATGAAATCTATGAAAAAGTTGAATCTGCAACACAATTTTATACAATATGTAGTGGGGGGTCCCTGTTTCATCTCTCTCTCAGCTAAGGGGGTCCTTGGCCTGAAAAAAACGTTGAAGACACTTGTTGTAGTTTGTGCATTTACCTGTGCTATTTATATGTATTTATTTAAAGGTCAGCAGTTGCCGTCGTGTGGTCCCATTTCACCTGGTTCTTACTGCAAATCAGGTGAGCTTCCATTGTACACAAATACAGTTTGTATGTAATTGGCTGCGTACCCCATACATATAGAAACCTAGATACCTCATTGGCCTCTGCAGTTCATTGGAGCAACCTGTATCGCAGCCGCTATTTTGGAGAAGGCAAGCTTCCTGACTACTGGCCAATCACAGCCTGTATAGGAGGTTGAAGGCAAGATGGCGGTGCGGACCGGCAGTCAGGCAGGTGCTGCTGGAGCACACACAAAAAAACACGCCACACTTAATAAGTTTGCCTTTCTACAACAACCCGGTTTGTGTCTCAACCATACACACAAAGTTAATATACTGCAGCGACAGACCACTTCTGACGTTGCTCAAAGAGCGTTTGTTCTATGTTATGTGGTCGTGTTAGTCCTACTGTCTGTGCGTTGCTGCTTTTCAAACCGGACTGATCACCGAGATATTTCTCTCAACACATGGAGCCAACACGCAACCTACTCCACTCTGCTAAACAACGGCCACGCCACTCCACCAACAACAAGCCATAAAAGTTCGACAGGGAGAGTAGAGAGATCAAAGCGATCATTTCGAGTGATCCTCTACTTAACAACAACTCTCCTGTTGGCTGGTGATATCCAGCCGAACCCAGGACCTCACCTGACCGACGGCAGCGGGCCGCTGCCCCTGGGCGCGATGGACTTCCATCCCACTCCTACCGGGTCGGTGTTGGGGGCGACTGACGGCCGGGAGGCGTGCAGCGGGAGACACCAGCAAACGCGGGGAGTCGACGGCAGTGGAGGGGGTGCCTTGGCCGATATGTCCGTAATCACCACGCCAGGAGTGAAAACTCATCATGGCGTGGCGCAATCTGCGCTGCTGGAGGCGCCATGGGCGCACACAGTTCCACCTGTAGCTGTGGCTGCTGTGATGGCGTGCGACGGGGGAAGCCGGTTGTATCCACAGACAGCCATGGCTGCTCTTGGCGTGGCGCAGTCTCCGCCGCTGGACGAGCTGAGGGTGCAGGCAGTAGTTCCACCCGTATCTGCGGCCGCAAAGGTGTGCGGCGTGGGACGCTTGTTGTATCCACAGACAAACAGCGGTGGTGGTGGTGAGTACCAAACACCCACCGCGACATCTTCACTGCGCCCCAATAAACAAAAACTAAAGGGACTTAATCCAGCGATCAAGAAATACCGCAAGACGAACATTTTCACAACTCTTAATCATGCTAAAATGATCTGGGACCCAAAGTCCAAACCAAAGGGACTATTGGGCGGACATTTAAATATCCGTAGCGTCCGTGCAAAGAACACTGAACTGGAACACCTTCTATCTGACTCTAACCTGGACTTTCTATGTCTTTCAGAAACATGGCTAAATCAAACTTCTTCAGTGGCAGCTATTAATTTTCCTGGGTATAACATGTTTAGGAGGGATAGACTAGGGGGGAAAGTGGGGGGGGGTGTGTTGATATATGTTAAAAATACAATTAAGTGTAGTCTTATTGAATGGTCACATCATGAAATAGATTTTGAATGTATTGGGCTGAATATTACACTGTCTCCAGAAATGTCTTTTATTGTTATTTGTTTATATAGAGCACCTTCAACCAACAGTCTGTTTTACGACCACCTACAAACTATGCTTCAAGAATGTGATAGTAAAAAGGAACTTTTACTCTTTGGTGATCTGAATTTTAATTGGGCTAACAAATCGGATAGGAAAAAACTTAAGGAGATAACAGACAAGTTCAATCTCACTCAACTGGTGAAAGGTCCAACACGAATAACAAATTCCTCACAGACACAAATTGATTTAATGTTTGCAAATAGGCCAGAGAGAATAACAAAATCATATAATTTGATAACTGGTATGTCGGACCATAACATCACATTACTGGTGAGGAAACTCACCAGTAAACGGTTTGACAATACCACAAAACCTAAATCCTTTCACCAGATTATTCCAAAATCTTGACAGGGCTCTAAAACAAACTGATTGGTCTAATCTACTGTGTAGTCAAGATGTAGAGAGTGGCAGCAGTATTTTTGTGGAAACTACAAACAGAGTAGTGTCACCCTTCATGAGGAAGGTTCTGTGTAAACCTAGACAAAAAAACACCCTGCCATGGCTCAATGGCGCCCTCTGGCAGCAGATGAGAGAGCGAGATTTTGCACTAAAGAGATCACTAAAATCAGGTTACATCAGTGATAGGCAGATTTTCACAAGTATTAGAAATAAGGTAGTAAGGAATTTAAGGAAAGCAAAAGCTTATTTTTTTATTAAAGTAATAGAAGATGCAAGGGGAAATGGGAAATTGATTTGGGAAACTCTTAATAGATTAACTGGGAGAAATAAGGATCAGAAAACAAAGGAACATGAACTTAAAGTGAACGGAACTTTAATTCAAGATCAAGAGGTGATAGCAAATACTTTTAATAGTTATTTTATAAATTCAGTTGGGGAACTGGCCCAAAGTTTCCCCACTAGAATTCTGACATGTGCCCCTATTAATGATGACAAGCCCATTTTTAGGATAGGAGAAATTACCGAATCTGCAGTGGTTAAGATCATGAGCTCCTTAAGAGACTCAAAAGCAAGGGATGCTTATGACATGGACACAACATTTTTAAAAACACACAAGGATGCATTAGTTTGTCCCATAGTTCATTTGATAAATTTATCAATTAGGCAATGCACTTTTCCTAGCATCTGGAAATCCGCCATTGTAACACCAATTTTTAAGGCCGGTGACCAGACAAATGTGGCAAATTATAGGCCCATTAGTATTCTACCTATAGTGTCTAAGGTGGCCGAGAAATGGGTTGCTCAACAACTGACCGCTCATTTGAATACAGGCCATACTCCTTTGTGTCCACTGCAGTTCGGTTTTCGCTCCAACCATTCAACAGAAACCGCTAACTGCTACTTTTTGGAAAGTGTCAAGTCAAGTTTAGATAAAGGTGGTACAGTGGGTGCAGTATTCCTGGATCTTAAACAGGCTTTTGACACTGTAAACCATTCGGTACTCTTGTCAAAACTCTCTTTCTTTAACTTCTCTACTGAGGCAGTCAGATGGTTTGATTCATATTTAACAAATAGGAAGCAAAGGGTTCGTATTGGTAACAAACAGTCAACATATCTTAACAGTGACATTGGAGTTCCTCAGGGATCAATACTGGGCCCTATCTTGTTCAGTTTGTATATTAATGATCTGCCTTCTGTCTGTCCATCTGTCTCCATACAAATGTATGCTGATGACACAGTTCTCTATATACATGCTGAAAACAAACAACTAGCAGCAGAGAAACTAACTGCAGCCATGGTCCATGTATCTGATTGGTTGAGGAACTCATGTCTACATTTGAATACAAACAAAACTGTTTGTATGTTTTACTCACGCAACCCCACAGACAATGTTTATCCTGACATTATCGTCAATGGAAACATTATTAAGGTAGTATCTGAATTTAAATATCTTGGAATCACATTAGACTCAAACTTGACATTTAAAAAACATATTAAAAATGTAGCCAACACAATCAAATTCAATCTGTCTAATTTCAGGCACATAAGACCATATCTAACAACAGACGCAGCTAAACTCTTTATGCATGCTATGATTTTCTCACACATCACATACTGCTTCACAACCTGGTCACAGACAAATCTAACAATTCTCAAACCCATAGAATCACTTTACAAACAGGCATTAAAAACACTTGATCAAAAACCCAACCGTTACCACCATTGCCGTATAGTTCAAAAGTATAATTTATTTAATTTTGATGGCTTTAAACATTTTGCAGATGCTTGTCTCATTTTTAAGGTTTTAAATGGGCTTGCACCTCCACCACTAAATCAGTTCATAGAGCGAAGAGAAAGTGGTGACAGAACAACAAGGGCAACTACCAGAGGAGACTGTGAGGTACCATTCAGACAGAGTGTGTTTGGTAAAACAGTCTTCTCTGTTAGAGCCTCCCATCACTGGAACAGTCTTCCTACCGAAGTAAGAGAGACCACCAACTATCTAACTTTCAAATTCAACCTGAAAAGATGGCTTAAAGCTAACCAAATTTGTAATCATGAGTAAATTTCGGCTCCATTAATCACTGTCTTCTCATATTTTATTGTATTGTTTTGTCTTCTGTACTACGTCTGCATGTTTTGTATTGTTGACAATGTCTCTTTTTGTATGGATAACTATACCACTTTTTTAACAGCCTGCTCAGGGACTACAGATGAAAATTAGCCAACTCTGGCTAACTCTGGCTCATTTACATGGACGTGAATAACTGACATGTTGATCAATGTGCATTGTCCCTGTCAAATAAATAAATAAATAAATAAATAAACAGTGCGTCTTTTCCGGGACTTGTCAGAATAGAGACACACAGGGACTACAAATTTCACGCCCACTTTTGAGACAGCGCCGCTACTCGAGGTCCGTTAGAACGATGAACTGCAGCTGCCAATGCATTCCCTATGAGAGGATATGAAAGTTAGCCTACTTTTAAAATTATCCTGCATTAACTGAAGACGATATTGATTTAAATAAAAATATGTTTCCAAATGTATGGAGTGTCTTTGTCAACATATCTTCTTGTTTTCTTAATAGTTGATGTGTTTCACATGTAATTTGCCACTTTAACGAGTTACCCATAATGCTAACACAGCAGAGGGTAGACAGCAGACGGGCATTTCAGTGACATCACTGTCTTTACGAGCGCCGAGCGCCGACCAGTGGCGTACCCACTGTAGAGGCAGAGATAATGACCAAAACCTATTGAAAACGGCCACTTTCGCCAGTTTTCTGGGTATTGAAAACCTCAAGGGATGCGTCCGTGACGTATATACCATGCGACCACTTAAACTCTGGATCTCTGATGCTAGCGGTTTTGACATACTGATGGAGTATATTATAGTATATTGTGGGTAGTATATCGAGATGAAAGATATGGGACATTAAAAAGGACAAATTAAACAAATGGGACAGATTATTAGAACACAAAAAAAATCGCTACAGCCTCAGTAGTTAACCAGTGAAATGACGGTATTTTACAATGCCTCTCATAGAGATTGCATTGAGAGCTGCAGTTCATCGTTCTAACGGACCCCGAGTGTCAAAAGTGGGCGTGGATTTGTAGGCCTTCCGCTTCCGGCCGTGTGTCTCTATCTAGTTTAGTATGAAAATATCCTGTTATATTTTTACTCTGCCAAGTCCCGGAAAAGCTGTGCTGTGATTGGCCAGTAGTCAGGAAGCTTGCCTTCTCCAAAATGGCGCCCGAGATACAGACGCCTGAGAGCCGGAGGAGGCGTCTACCTTTATATGTCTATGGCGTACCCCATAAGAGACAATTTGTGTTAAAAATGTTTCTAAATGATTCAAATTCTTTTGAATAGCCGATCTACGCATTGTAAGCCTGTAGATAGCCATTAACAAATTTTACTGGGGACCCCCTGGAACCCCTTCAAGGACCCCTGGGGGTCCCCTGACCCCACATTGAGAACCACAGCTCTCACATTGGTTCAAGTAGGTAACCACTTGAACCCCAGCATGACTATTCTGGGGGAAACATTCGCCAAAAAATAGCCGATCTACAAGCGGTGCGACACGTTGTGAGCTTGGGAGAAAAGGGTGTAAAGCCTGTCGTAAGTTGATGACAGCGCATTTCTCGTTTTGTGTGTCGTCCGACTCGTCCATTGTTTTCTCTATGGGATGTACAGCATGCTACAGCAAGTGCTAAAAGAGTTATTTCAAATATGTCTCAATGTCTCAATGCTCATATTACTATTACTATTGAAATTCTTTATTAGGAATAGCCCCTTGAGATGTAGCATCTCGTTTTAGAGGGGATCCTAGGTACATGATACACTGTATAGACATTTTCCAAAAACTAAAACTAAAACTAAAACAAAACAAAAACAAAGCAGAGGGGAAAACAAAACATTAAACCACAAGCAATTACAACAACCAATTCAACAAACATATATTAACTGGATGAAGTATTACGTTGTTCTTTATGGTTTGTTTATGTCATGTAAGATTGTTTTTGTGCCTGCAAAGACATTCATTTATTGCTTTGCACTGTTGGATATTTGCATGTGATCGTTACGCTATAATTGTAGTTGACCAGCAAGTAGGCAAAGCCTATAGACCAATTATTTGTTTACCAACATTGAGACTGGACGCACAGGTGATTGTTTCATGCAATCAATTCCCAACATATTGTTTCAGGGTGCAGCTGGTTTCAGTTCATTCAACCCCCTCTTGTGTGTTGGCTAGTGAGGGGCGTCCCAGCGAGACATGACAGAATGGGTTTCATTTGGTGCCGGCCTGCGCACGCATACTGGTTCTTATCAGTGTGACGTTGTCTGGGGTCTATTAACCAGGGATCATTTTAAACACATTTAAATTGTGACATGAATTATAATGTGTCAAATTGTCCTGTTTGTGAATAATATTGATTCTCTCCCATTTATTTAAAGGCCAGCAGTTGCTGTCGTGTGGTACCGTTCCACCAGGTTCCTACTGCAAAGCAGGTGAGACAGCTTCCATTCTCCACTATCAGTGGTTTTTCATGTCAAGGACCCCTAAACTAGGGGTGGGACGATATGGGTACCTCACGATACGATATATATCACGATATTAGGCCCACGATAACAATATATATCACGATATTCAACGATATTCGATATATTGCGATATCACGATATTCAATATATATTGCAAGAAATTTCACCAACGATATATCACGATATCTGAAAATATCGATATATTGCGATATCACGATATATTGCATGAAATTTCACCAGCGATATATCACGATAGTCCTTGTATTCAATTCATAAACACATAAAATAGCAGTTCAAAATCATCATTACACAAATACAGAGTAGGAAAAACAACGTATCACAAACTTTAAAAAAAAACGATATTTTTCGGCAGTATATCGATTAGTTATCGCGGGAGAAAGTATCGCGATATATCGCGATATCGATATATCGTCCCACCCCTACCCTAAACTGAAATGTATTTGGTACCGGACCCCCTTTTGAAAAGATTTTGTGCAAATTTTGTGTCAAAAATAGCCGAGGCATCGCAATTGATGCCTTATGAGCTTGTAGTTCGGCTATTTCTGAATAGCGGAAGTACACTCTAAAATAGGGTTAAAGGGATAGTTAACCCCCAAAATGCCTTTTTTTCTATCGATTAGTCAGCCCATGGAGACTTGAATTCATGGATATTTTGATGACCGGCAGTGCTTCCGGTAGGAGACACAAATAGTCTTATTGGCTTAGGAATGCAACAAAAACTAAAAAATATCCATGAAGTCTCCATGGGGGGACTAATCGGTAGAAAAACTGTTTTTCTTTGGTTGAACTATCCCTTTAAGTGGTTAAACTGCTTTTGATGCTATATTTACTAATTTGCTGGGGACCCCCTGGAACCCCTTCAGTGACCCCTGGGGGTCCCTGTACTTTTAAGAACCTAGGTCTTATGACTTAACTTAAGACCTGGAGGCGTGACCAATGTTGTTTCGACTCAACATAAATATGTTGAGAACATATGTTTTTTTTTTTTATTATTATTATTCAAACACATCAACATTACAATCTGTAATCACTTTAAAATGACCGGTTTAAAATGCTTATTATTCCCAGCTTGGCGTTCACAGTAAGAGTGTATTTCAAGAAAGACTTTTTCTTTCTGTTTCATTATTTGATGAATTCTCCTTTGACAGCTTCGAGAACGGAAAGTGGCCGAACATGAGAGTCTGATCAGCACAATGAAGGCTCTGGTGAGTACACTACACCAGTGGTTACCAAACTGGGTGGTCTGCATATGATTTTGGAGGTCCCCAGAAGATTAGCTTAATGTGCAACTTTGTGTTCTCACTCAACAGTAAACAAACCTGTTTACTGTTGAATCTAACATGGTTAAAATAGAGTTTGAAGTTACAATGGGTTTGTATAGGAAAGGGGCGTGTCTGATGAAATGAATATCAAATACTGTATCTAAATACTGAATCAAGCAACATACAGACATGCAAAAGTGTCACTTTTCAGCTACAGTCACCTTTTTGAACCCAAATAGGGCAATTGTGTGACACCTGACCCGAAAGAAAACAACATGTTGTCACCTTTTTCACCTCGGGGCTGTTTGCATGCCTGAACATAAAAACAGTGTGGGGGGCTCACAAAAGCCAGAGTGGACGTTAAAATGACCCCAAACATGTTTGAAAGTGAAATATCCCTTTAAGTGGTTAATTCATAACTTTGGGGCAGAAATGTGAGTATTGGAATTCAGCTATAGAGACAAACTGTTGATCACATGCTGTGCTACTCTTTCAGAGTCTCACACCGTTCACCGGACTCCTCAACGGCACAGAGGACCCCTCCATACCTAACGGACCCCTCACTATCATAGACTTCCCCTCAACGTACAGGCCCCTCAATAGCACAGAGGGCCCTTCCATACCTAACGGACCCCTCATTATCATAGACTTCCCCTCAACTTACAGGCCCCTCACCAGCATAGAGGACCCCTCCACACTTAACGGGCCCCTCAGGAGAACAGAGGGCCCCTCCACACCTCCTAACGGACTCCTCACCAGTACAGAGGGCTCCTCCACACTTAACGGACTCCTCAACAGCACAGGGGGCCCCTCCACACCTAACAGACCCCTCACCAGCATAGAGGGCCCCTCCACACCTAACGGACCCCTCACCAGCACGGAGGGCCCCTCCACACCCAACAGACCCCTCACCAGCACGGAGGGCCCCTCCACACCCAACAGACCCCTCACCAGCACGGAGGGCCCCTCCACACCCAACGGAACCCTCACCAGCACAGGGGGCCCCTCCACATCTTATGAGCCTCTCACAGGGACAGAAGAGGAGCAGGAAGAGGTGACATCGGGCCCCTCCACGCAGGACGTCCCTGTCCCTGAGACACCAACAGCTGTGAGACCAGCGAAGAGAAAGAGGCGTCCACCTCCACACCTCCAGGACTTTGTGCTGGGGTAAGCCACGGCGTGAAGAGCCATTCACATAAGCTCTACTGACCATGGTAGTCCCCACCATGGAGCTAGCTTTACTGACCAGAGTAGTCCCCACCATGGAGCTATATTTACTGACCAGGGCAGTCCCCACCATGGAGCTAGTTCTACTGACCATGGCAGTCCCCACCATGGAGCTAGCATGTCCCCCCCAGCAGGCAATTGCAAAGAAGAGGGCACTAGCCATTGCAGACTGAAAGAACATCCGCAGCATCCAATTTACACCATGTCACATGTTGTGAGCTTGTAGATTTCCATTTTATTGTTTAATCAGCTCCAATGTGTGTTTTGTTTCTAATTGTGACCACAGTGAAGGTAACGCGCGCGTGGCCCTGACCATCACAGAGGGTCCCTCCACAGCTTACAGACCCCTCACCAGCACAGAGGGCCCCTCCACACCTAACGGACTCCTCACGGGGACAGAAGAGGAGCAGGAGGAGGTGACATCGGGCCCCTCCGCGCAGGCAGTGGTGGAAAAGGTACTCAAATGTTTTACTTAAGTAAAAATAACAATACTGCAGTGTAGAAATACTCTGTTACAAGTAAAAGTCCAGTAATCAAAATTCACTTGAGTAAAAGTACAAAAGTATTGGCATCAAAATGTATTTAAAGTACCAAAAGTAAAAGTACTCATTGTGCAGAATGTCCCATTTCACATGTTCAAAATGTATACAAATCTTTTGAAAATAGCAGATCTACAAGCTCACAGTGCGTCGCATCGCAATACATGTGATGTGTGTGAGCTTGTAGATCGGCTATTTTCAAATGGCCGAAATGTAATATTTTCCTCAGAGATGTAGTGGAGTAGAAGTAAAAGTATTGAAAGTTGGCAAGACTCCACTAAAGTAAAAATACCTCAAAATTGTAAAAAAGAATACTGTACTTGAGTAAATGTACTTAGTTACTTTGCACCTCTGCACGCAGGACGTCCCTGTCCCTGAGACACCAGAAGCGGTGAGACCAGCGAAGAGAAAGAGGCGTCCGCCTCCACACCTCCAGGACTTTGTGCTGGGGTAAGCTACGGCGTGAAGCGCCATTCACACGACTGACCACCATTACTAGAACGATAATCAGTGGTGGAAGAAGTACTCACCTTTGTTACTTGACCCATTCAATCCGCAAACATCATTTTTAGATGTATTTGGTTATTCAAAAATAGCAGATCTACAAGCTCATAGCGCGGCACCGAGTGCTGCGCTATGAGCTTGTAGATCTGCTATTTTTGAAAAAGCGTGAAAATGTGTGCAAATCTTTGAATAATGTTTATACATTTTTTTACTCAAATCTTTGCTTCTGGGGGTCCCTGGAACTAAATATTTTGAGATAGGGGGGTCTGTGGACAAATACATATCATTTTGGGGGTCCTTGACATGAAAAAAGTTGTTTAAAAAAACTGTTTTAGAATACCCAGAAGCAAAGATTTGAGTTAAACATTTTTGCTTTTAAAAACCAAAAAATAGCACATCTACAAGTTCGTATATCGGCTATTTTTGAATAGCCCAAAGTATAACAATGATTATAGCTAAAAATCTAAAATAACACAGTATGCGTTCCAGGATTGAATGGGTTAAGTAAAAGTGTCAATACTAAAAATGTAGAAATACTCTGTTACAAGTAAGTGTCCAGTATTCAAAATTGACTTGAGTAAAAGTATAAGAGTATTGGCATCAAAATATACTTAAAATACCAAAAGTAAAAGTATACATTGCGCAGAATGTCCCACTTCACAAGTACTTTTATGTACTTAGTTACTTTACACCACTGACGATAATTATAACTATAAGGATAATTATGTGAGCATCCACACTGATGTACGATACGTTCTGTTGCAGTGTTCATTTTCACAGCAAATTTTTATTTAGTTTTAGTCATAGTCAAATTTCATTTAGTTTTTGTCATATTTTAGTCATCTGAAAAGTTTTAGTTTTAGTCTAGTTTTAGTCGACTAAATATCTGTGGTTGCATGCTGAAAATAGCAGATCTACAAGCTCGCGAGCGTTGTGAGCTTGTAGATCGGCTATTTTCAGACCGCAACACTGGAGCGCTTACAAACAAAAAATGACTTGTCTTTTAGTTCTACTGGATCTCTTCTCCACTAGTCCCTCCCTAACATTTTAGTCTAGTTTTCATTTGTCGACGAAATTGCCAATATATTTAGTCTTAGTTTGAGTCAATATAGCTTAGTTTTTATTTGGTTATTATTTAGTATTCATCAGTGATTTTTTTTTAGTTTTTCGTCAGAATTTTTGTCGACGAAATTAACACTGTTCTGTTGCATGTTTCGTTTCCAATTGTGATCACAGTAAGGGTAACGTGCATGTGGACCAGCTGGTACCGTACTGGACCCTTAGCAGCCTAGAAGAGGGTCTGCCGGAGACCAGGAAGACCTCCACTCCCCCTGGGACCCCAGAAGCTCAGAGAACCAGGAAGAGAACACGGTGTCCGCCTACACACCTCCGGGACTACTTCATGCTGGAGTAAAAGCACCCTTTAAACCCATTTAGACCTGGAAAGCCTAAACGTTGTTCATCTGCATCAGTGTCATTTTAGTTGTTACTATTTACCTGTCACTGTCCGGGCAAAAACCTTGTATCACCAAATTTCAAATTGGTATGTAAAAAAAAAAAGAGAAGCCTTTTAAAGCCTTTCTTCATCATGCAAGAGTGTCCGATCTACGAGAGTAGCTGATCTGCAAGCACACGAGGCGCTGTGCGCTTGTAGATCGGCTATTTTCAGTATTTTAAATGGTTTTAAAAATAATGAAAAAAGGAACGGCCTTTTGGACGTACAAGGTTTCCTCGATATAATAGACAAAATAATCAAAAATAAAAGTTTTTTCAGAAAACTTCAAGGTTAGGAAAGGTTAGGTTACAAAGGCTAGGATAAGTATATATATATTTTTTTTTTGTTGTTGTCATTGTTAAATAGCTCTATATTGTGATAGTAATCATTGCTATAGAGTGTTTGTTCGGTAACAGGGGTCTCCCTGTCTCTCCAGCTCTTTAACAAACAGAAAATACATTTAATATTAATATTAATATATTTTCAGGTCATAATACCAATTTCATCCAATTAGGAGAGAGACCTCACACAGGATACAGGAGAAGTGAAATAGGAAGTGATGAAACGATAAAAAACTGCAATAATATAACACTGAAGCTGATAAATGGTGTCTCTCTCCTGATTGGATGAAATTGGTATCCTGACCTGAAATAGTATTTTCTGTTGTCTACTAGCTGGAGAGACAGGGAGACAGACCCCTGTTACTATATCACAATATAGAGCTTTTAACAACAAAAAACAATTACTGCCTTTACGGTCAATGTCCTGACACAATGTGTCATGGACGACTTTCACAGACGGTGTGACGTACCTGAAAGGTCGTAGACACGTCATAAAATATCATGTATTGGTCGGGAAAACCAAGCAAGCAAGCACTGAGTTACCATGGAGAAACCATGGAGAGATACGCGAGACTAAATAGGCTCTATGCACAGCAGCCATATTGTAAAGAAATTGGGCCTCTTCCTTACTTCCTTCACAGGTGTTACCAATGATTCTAATGAAGGCTCTGTTCCATTTCGTGTAGCACAGTGGTTCTCAAACCTTTTAATTTCAAGGACCCCCATAACTCTGAGAGTGTACAAATGTACATTTTTACATTTGTACACTCTCAGAGTTACACACCTTTTAAGCCCCCCTCAAGGAACCATGAGGTTCCCTGGACCACACTTTGTGGTGTAGAGTTGGAGCAAGCACCTTTTGGGTGGGTGGGGAATGGGGAGTGTAGAGTTGTAGTAAGCACCTTTGGGTGGGTAGGGGGGTTTGTAGAGTTGGAGTAAGAACCTTTGAGTAGGGGCTGTGTAGGGTTGAAGTAAGCCATTTTATGGGGTAAGCACCCTTAACGAGAGGGACAGCGAGTGCATTTTCCGGCAGCGGCAGCTGCCGCGGAGCTGGCGCCAGCTTTGGGAGTGTGCTGCGTTTGTGTAGCGAAACGCAGTCAGTGGGGCAAACGCAGTCCCCACCAATATTATTTACGATTCTGTGCCTATCGGTACATAACTCGGACGGCGCTTAGTCGACTAGCAGACCATCGGCCGGTCGTCGCGGGCACTCGCGCCTGGAGGCGCTCGGGCGCGACTCCTTGGCCTCAAGGTCTGCTGAGTCGGCGCGCCTTCGTCATGGTCCAAAACTATACTTTATCGGCGAAAAAAAGAAGTTGCCGCTGCTCTGCCGGCAGCTGCCGCTCCACCGCCGGCAGCTGCCGCTCCACCGCCGGCAGTCACTGCCGGCAGCTGCCGCTCCTCCACCGGCAGTTCCGCGGCAGTTCCGCGGCAGCTTCCGCTGCCGCAAAATGCACTCGCTCCTTCTGCTTAACGATTTAAGCCTTCTTTAGCTAAACAGACCTGAGTTGGCTCTGTACTTGGTACGTTGTTTTTTTCCCCATCTGCACCAAATATATTTGCCGACACACACACACGCGCACGCACGCACGCACACACACACGCATGTTGTTCTATTGTTCTGTCATGGTGTTATTGTTTTATTATGGGGGGAATTACATGTAATTTGTTATTGATGTCGATAATTTGTTTATTTATTTTGGGATACAGATCCCCCCCCACCCCCCTCCCATGTTCCAGGGTTCAGTTGGTTTGGAGTTTGAGTGACTGCCACAAAATTACAGTGTTTCCTATGAGAGTTTTTGTTGTTTGACACCAATAAACAAGTAAAAGAAAAGGGCCTCTGTGTTGCTTCATGTAACCGTATATTTATTTTCATATAACCATTTATTACAGATCACGAATATGGACAATAGTAAGACTTAAACAGCAACCTGGACATATCTATCATCTTGTATTTAGTTGCCTAAGGTGCAACATTTTGGTTCCATGAATTAGCCCATTAAGAACGCATCTGTGTAACCATTATTTTATACTTTGGCTATTAAAAAATAGCAGATATACAAGCTCATAGCGCGGCACCGAGTGCCGCGCTATGAGCTTGTAGATCTGCTATTTTTGAAAAATCTTGAACATTTTGTGCAAATCTTTGAATGTATATATTTCTTGTGTAGGAACCACTGATTATAGCTACATACGTTTTTTCAAAAAACTGTTTTAGGATTTAGAAGACATATGTAGAATCCCCCAGAAGCAAAGATTTGAGTCACAAATATTTAAAATATATATACATTCAAAGATTGTTCATGTTTTTTAATTTTTTATTGCCGATCTACAAGCTCATAGCACGGCACTCGGTGCTGCGCTATGAGCTTGTAGATCTGCTATTTTTGAATAGACAAAGATAATGGTTAAAGTGGTTCAAATCTAAAATGACAGATGCTTTCCCGGTCTTAATGGGTTAATAGAAAAGGACGCTCCACGAAGCACATGCATTTGTTTTTGTAAAATAGGCCCATGTTGCAAACATTGGACGGCTGTTAAGTTTATCACATGTATCCAGAGAAAATGTGTATACCAATTTGTGTGAGTTTTAGACATAATCTGTAGGAGTAGCAGCAAAAAGTTTGTTTTGAAGAAAAGGCTCAAATCTAGGTCATACAATGGCTCCGAGGAGTTCACTTTTCTAGCTCTACTATCTCTCGACCCTGACATTCTCGGCTGGTCCCAATGATTCTATTGTTACAATGTACAACTTATTGTTGGATTTATGTACATAATCATCATGATTCCACCAATAAAATGATACAGATTGCATTTCAGTACATCATAATCTGATTCCATCAATACAATCAAAGAGGTTACATTCCTAATATGATTCAAATCACACCCAGATGAAAAATTTCTCCCGAACATTGAACTTAACTTATTAGTAGGTCTCTTCAAATGTACTCCTCATTGAGTACAAACCACAATGAAAACAATCATTGTTACACAAGGCAGTATACACAGTATAGACAATTATCCCTTTACTTGATAAGTACAATGGTCTTTGATTTTTAAAGGTAGGGTAAAAGTGTTACTTCTTTGTTAAAATAAGTGTTAAATAGCTCTATACTGTCATAGTAATCATTGCTACAGTATAGTGTTTGTTCAGTAACAGTGTTATATAGCCTTATACAGTGGGCAGTATATATATATACATAATTATATATATATATATATATACACACACACTGTAAGCACGCAAGCAGCAACTTTTCTACTGTAGTGCTGAAACAGAAAGCTTGTTTGAGCCAAGGTTAAATCGCACTTTGACTGCAATGCTATACCTCAGGTCAAAAAGGAGAGTGGACCTACCTGAGTCTAACTGTCTCAATAGAAGAGCAGGGAGACCAACTTCAACTGCAATTGTGTTAGTTATGTTGCATTTACATTTTATTCGCTAAATTAGTTATGGAATTAGTTATGGCTTGCAGCTTTAAACACAATTTAAAGATGATTTATCATTGTTTTGGTTGCATTTTCTGGTGAATTTCGATAGAGACAGTGAGGCAAGAAAAGCTTAACCTACTCCACCATACAGATTGGTCAAAATAAGGTTTTAGCCACTTAAAAAAGTTCAGTCAGACAACTCACGAATAGATTGAACCAATATTGTATCATACAATATGAATACAATGTCTGAATATAATATTTATATCATTTTGGGGGTCCTTGACATGAAAAAAGTTTGAAAACCACTGATATTATAGCAACATACGTAAAAAAAAATTAGAAGATTTAGAAGACATTTGAAAAAATATATATTAAAAGATTTGCGCAAATTTTCACGCCTTTTTCAAAAATAGCAGATCTACAAGCTCAAAGCGCGGCACTCGGTGCCGCGCTTTGAGCTTGTAGATCTTCTATTTTTGAATAGCCCAAAGTATAAAATAATGGTTATAGCTAAAAAAAAATACTTATTTTCATCGATTACTCTTTGTGTCTCCTACCGGAACCCACTGCACATCATCAAATTATTGGCTTAGGAATGCGACAAAACCCCCCCCCAAAAATCCATTAATTCAAGTCTGCATCGGGTGAGTGATCGATAGAAAAAATGTCATTTTGGGGGTGAACTATCCCTTTAATGAGGATCTATGCCTCGCCCGGAGAAGTCATATCAATATTTGATCCATTAATTTTAAAGCGGACATGAAGGCTGCTTCGTTTACATCAGTCCTCGAACCTTTTCATTTCAATGGATCCACAGTTTGTTAGACATGATGCCACGGACCCCTCCATAACTCAGAGAGTGTACAGTACACAACGGAACCATTGATTGATTTATTGAATACTTGAACTAGTCTAAGAAACAGCACAAAGGCGGTACAGTAACGCGTATAGGCTAAAAGGATAACACAAACAAGTCATGCACAGGGACTTGTTTCCACTGTGGTCCTATGTATTAAATTCATCAACAGATTATAATTTATTAGCACATTAATACATGTACACTCTCTGAGTGATAGGCCTGCAATGGTCCATTTGGCTCTTAAAATCAGGGAAAGCATAGTCATTTTCGATTTTTGCATTGGCTATTCAAAAATAGCAGATATAAGCTCGTTTTTTATTTCTATTATTGAAAGTGTGAGAACCACTGATTTAGAAGGCATTTGTAGAATCATCCTCATGCAGGTCTTAATGGGTTAACTATCAATCATTTAGCTGGACACCCCCTGGAACCCCTGGGGGTCCCCGGACCCCATGTTGAGAAGCACTGTGAAGTATATTTTCCATAGAGTAAGGGCTGAAACACCAGTCTCCCCGGAGGAGTCTTAAAGAGGAGAATCCAGTCAAAGTGTAGTTTGTCAGAGCATAGTTTTATTTCCGCCCGACTGGCTAACTGCCAGGTGGGTCTAATTCAGCAGTGCGCCCAGTCACAAGTCAAATACATTATTTATACACTGTTTACCTTCTGCAACAAGAGGAGGGGCTAGGTGGTTTAAGCCCAGCCCCTAATTCCTGTTTGGCCAATCACACATCAAATTCATGAATACTGCAGGGTCATGGCCGAGCCCCCGCACACACACAGCCTGGTATAACATTAGCATGTTTGTAGAGGTGGATGGCAATGAATAAGACACTGGAGAGCATGGATTCATTTCACATTGACTATTCTTTGTTAGTTATCTGCATTCACTTCACAGCATGGTATACAATGTATGTCACTTCCTGTCCACACCCTTCTTCATATAACATCCACAGGTAGGTTAACTACAGTGACACCAAGTGGTGTAAAGAAGTAACTACATGCATTAAATACTGAGTAACAGTAGGACACAACATTTCCCTTCTTTGTAAAAAAACTATATTTCCTTTGAGGCAAAAATAAAGAATATCCAAACCTGTACTCAGGCATAACAAACATTTTCCTTGTCTCTACTCAGTACTGTGAATAAGGTTATTAAACCACAACATTTAAACATGGAGAACATGAGACATGAACACAAAATAAACAGTGTTTCACAGATCTGAAATAAGATACAACTGTAGGATTATTTTTCTTCTTTTTCAAACACTCTACATATATTGCACCTTCAAAAATACAAAACCAATAGATCTGTTGACAAGCTACTATAGGTAGACAAATAGCTAATCAGTCACATATTCTTGCATCCAGTTAGGCTTCTTTCTAACTCGTGATTGTTTTGGAGATGATGGAGAGGCAGGTGAAACAGGAATGTTCTGTGGCTTTGCAGCTGCACAGCGATCAGGAGCTAGGTGAGAGGCGTTCCATTTTCGCCCATCCTCCAGCAAGTATGTGCTTTGGGCTACCTTCTTTGTGACTCTCAGAGGAGCTCCAAACTTTGGGTGACCTTTGGGCACATGTAGAGGTGTTTTCACCCGCACACTGTCCCCTTCTTGAAAAGACGGAGTGCATGCGCCTCGTTTTCCATCAGTGTAGGATTTCATCTTGTGTTGATGGCGTGTAACTTTCTCTCGTACCTGTCCATCTGAGACGGGGTCAGCATGAGAGGGCGGCAGGACAGTCAACTTTGTGCGCATCCTCCGGCCATGCAGTAGTTGAAAGGGAGACACACCAGTAGCTGCATGCGGTGTGGCACGGTAAGCCATCAGGAAAGCAGTAATGGCAGGTTTCCATGGTACAGACTGTGTGATAGCCATCTGCACACTCTGTTTCAGGACACGATTGAAACGCTCTATGGCGCCATTTGCAGCAGGGTAGTACACAGACACTCTGTGATGTACAATGTCCCGTTCAGCTAGGAAAGCAGCAAAGTCAGCTGAAGTAAACTGTTTGCCATTATCTGTGACAATGGATTCAGGGTTTCCTTGTCTGCTGAAGACGGAGGAGAGGAAGGATGTAACGTCCTTTGTAGTGATATTAGCAGTGAAAGCAACCTCTGGCCACTTGCTGTAGTAGTCGATCAGAGTGATGGCATATCGACAGTCCCATGTAGCTGTTTCAAAAGGACCGACAATGTCCATGGCAAGCTTTTGCCATGGCCTGTCTGGGAATGCAACTGGTTGTAAAGGAGCAGGACGTGGCATTGCAGTCTTGTCATTGGACTGGCATGGCTGAATTGTAGAGTGGACAAGGTCATCCATCTTTGGCCACCAGTAGTACTCTCTCAGGCGTTGCTTTGTTCGCACCACTCCTTGATGTGTCTCATGTGCAAGAGCCACAAGAGCAGCACGCAGTGCGATTGGCACCACCAGACGTGTTCCCCGAAGCACCAGGTAGTTTTCCACTGACATTTCATGACGTATGGGAAAGTATGGGGCAACGTCTGGACTCAGCAGTTTCACCTTCTGTGGCCAGCCACGAGCAATTTGTTCACGGAGTGCAGAAACCTCCGGGCAAGAGGCAGCAGCAGCCTCAAAGTCAGTAATGGGCAAAGCAGCAAGGGCATCAGTAATGTATGCAACCATTTCTGGTTCAGCATCCAGGGCAGGGTCAGCAGCTCCAGGAAGGGGAAGACAGGAAAGGCAGTCAGCAGTGTAATTGTCCGATCCTGGACGGTAGATCACATCATAATCATAGGTCAAGAGCCTGGCAGACCAGCGTGCAATACGCATTCCAGCACAACCTATGCCCTTAGTGGTAAGCAGTGTAGTGAGGGCCTGATGGTCAGTACGTAAGGTGAATTTTCGGCCCCACAAGTATGTGCGCCACTTTTCAACTGCCCAAACGCATCCCAGTGCTTCCTTTTCTACAGTGGAGTATTTGCGTTCCACTGTGTTGAGAGCCCGGGAGGCAAAAGCCACTGTACGTTCCACGCCGTCAGGATGAAGCTGGGTGAACACAGCTCCCAGGCCGTAATCTGAGGCGTCAGTAGACACCACTGTATGCAGGGAATAGGCCGTGTTGTGACCCACCAAAAAGTGCCTAGAAAATGAATTTCGTTCCCACGACTTGGGTCTACTTTTTCAATGCATTTTTGCATAGACAATACCCTTGTGGACTTTGGGTTAAAATACCTCCGCACAAAATCCTGCAGTATTTTTTCACAAGCCAGAAATGTATATAAAAGTGAATAACCAAAAAACGAAAATCTTGTGCTGCTGTTTTTGCTTGTAAAATGTGTTATATTGTTTTTGGCAACAAAAAATCTTTCTCAAATGTCATAAATACATGTACCTAACACCTGAAACAAGTATTGGTGCCTTAGTATACTCATATTTGAATTTAGATCACGAAATGTAGCAAAGTTAAAGAAAACGCTTCTACTGAAGTGATTGGAACCCAGCACAAGGGAACATACACATTTAGCTAAAAGCTTATGTTTTATACATAAAAAATGTCCCAACCTACTGTGTAATGAAAGGTAGAAAAAGAAGCAGCACACCTTGGCCCAAAATGGCTGAAAATCAATCAAAATGCTACCATGACCCCGTAAATTGGAAGAATACCATAAATGGACAAGACTAAAATAAATGCACTAAAGGTCAGAATTATTACAACATAATGGTATAAAACATTTATTAAAGTAGCACAGTGTGTCACAGCATCTGTCATATGTACATCAACTCTCCCCCCCCCCCCCTCCAAAAACACACAAAATATGAGAATACCAAAACAAATTCATACAAATGCATCACAATAAAACAATTTCACTTCGGTGCAACAAAAAGTTATTTTTTTGGCAGTGCAAGTAATTCTTTTGGCAGTGCAAGTACATTTAAGGCTATGCTGTGAAAAAAATAAAATACAGCCATTTTAAAGTATTTTTTTGAACATGTATGCATTGCATTTAAATGGGTTAAAATGGCAGTGTAGCAATTCTTGAACATGTTGTTGATAATAATAATAAAAAATAAGGAGCACATTGTGCGTATCTTAATCATCCCTATCACTGTCATCAGAGTCATCATCGGATACAGCTCTTTCTTCTGTTTCCTTTGAAACATTCTCACAGTTCTGGCACTGACACAAATCCGTACAAGGTAGTCTTGCAGACTTACAGGAACATCTTTCAGTCTCACATTTGCTAGTCTTGCAACTACAGTGGACTACCTGCAACACGCTATCAGGGGCAGGATTTGTAGTCATCCATGTCACTGCCGAAGGATGGTAAAGTCTTCCTTCATCTCAGCAGCTTTCATCAACCGGCCTTTAAACAAAAAAGTACACGTTAATGATCTCTGTGTGTGTGTGTGTGTGTGTGTGTGTGTGTGTGTGTGTGTGTGTGTGTGTGTGTGTGTTGAGGGGGGGGGGGCTGTAAATAACACAGTGAGGAAATAAATGTAAATGTGTCTTTTACAGATTTGTATTGCCATCATTACAAAAGTTGTGTGGTGTTAATGTATGTATGTATTATATTTTTTTCCATGGGAAGGTAAATACATGTTAGTACTGCTAAAACCTCTCCCCTGCAGAGCCATAAAACTAAAGGGCCACTGACTGCTGGCAGCTGTGACCTGCCGACCTGAACCCCTTGCATTCCAGCCTTATCAGCAGCTATTGTTTTAGTAGGTCCTGCTCTTAGCTCTCACAAGCTATAGCAACAGACTAATCAATGCTAAGCAGTATAATATAACATTGGTTTTCATCCCCTTACATATCAAGGTCCATTATTTATTCAGCATTTGAGCCACGGACCACCATTTGATGAGATTTAGACTGTCAGACCCACAAGAATTAGAATATTTTGTTATTGTTGGATGAAATTTTGTCCACAATTATATGCTGTATTGATGTTGGTACCGATAGGAGAGATAACAGGCAGACGATCAAAATAACAATCCTTCAACATTCTCTAATTTTCTATACTTCTTGTACATTAAGTAATGCAGATTTTTAACAGTAAATTAACTCTTGAAAAACCTATAACATTTTACACTCTCACGGGTTAAAGATCTATAAGGATGCATTTGGTTACCAACTCTCCATAATTTAGCTGGGGACCACCTGGAATCCCTTCAAGGACCACTGGTGGTCCCCGGACCACTGGTTGAGAACCACTGTAATATCATAATATAAATTTGCTTCATCACAAGACCTCAGCCTTTTTTGCAGAGGTGTAAAGTAACTAATTACATTTACTTAAGTACTGTAATTCAGTACACTTTTAAGGTACTTTTACTTTACTGGAGTATTTCCAATTTTCAGTACTTTTACTTCTACTCCACAACATCTCAGAGTCAATTATTGTCCTTTTTGCTTCACTACACGTATTAAAAAAATTACAAAACATACATTAACCACTTTAGAACTATTTAAACTTTGGCCATTTGAAAATAGCCGATCTACAAGCTCACAACGTTGTGAGCTTGTCGATCTGCTATTTTCTAAATATTTGTATTCATTTTATACCTTTGAAACCTGTGAAATGGGACATTCTGCTTATTGAGTACTTTCTACTTTTGGTACGTTAAGTACATTTTCATAGCAATACTCATATTGCATTATTGATACTTTTACTTAGTAACAAATGTGAGTACTTTTTCCACCACTGCTTTTGTCTCTCTATCTGCACATATCCTTCCCAAAAAATACCACTACATGTTACATAGTCAACAGTTCCTGCCCAGTCAGGAATTCACACATAAATGTCAACATCTTTGATCTGAACAAAAGAACCAACACATTTTTTCTTTAACAAAAGGTGTGAATTACTCCCCCCAGCCTTGGACTCAAACACAGCCCATCAAATAAAAGAAGACCTCAGATGTAATAATGATAGGCCTACATATAGTCCCAAAATATATAATGTACCCATATAATCATAAGTGTGTGGGGGGGGGGCAACGGGACCCCCGTGATTACATCGCGGGGGTCCAAGGACCACCAAGGGGTCCGGAGAGTCCCGCGAAATCATTGTTATCCACGTTATAAACATTAAACAACAGTTCTGCGTGTGTGTGTGTGTGTGTGTGTGTGTGTGTGTGTGTGTGTGTGTGTGTGTGTGTGTGTGTGTGTCTCTTACCTGCAGACAACGTTTCTGCTTTTGAGAGTTGATCCTTCGTGCGTTTGCCAGCCACAGTGATGTACTTGTCCACTTTTTTACAAATAATGCATAGCGCTGAAAGGACAGGGCCAGCAGAAGCTACGGGCAAACCTGTCCTGGACCTCAGTTTCTTTCGGGGGGTTTCAGATGTGGCTCCGTCGGCGCTGATGCTGCCTGACTGACCCGCGTCTGCATCTGGGACTTCCAAAGTCTGTGTGGCGCATTTTTCAGCCGCTACAAAACGCTTTTTGTCAATAAATCGATTGTAGCACGATAGGTGAAACCCAGCGTCCTCGGGATGCTGGTCAAAAGGCACATCGACACAATGCTTATAAGTTTCTGCAACTTCTTTACTCTCACCCTGCAGAGGAAGCCACTGCTTGATGCTGTTTCTGTAGGTATCCCACCTTATCTGTGTAAAATCCCGGACGACATCTTCCCTCTGGACAGACATAGAATGCATATAGCATCGTTTAGAGTCCTTTTTACGTGATTTTGAATGATATTTTCTTTGTTTTGGTTGCTTTTCCTCGGACTCCTCGCTGCTCGACGTTACGGTTGCCATGGAAGTTGTTGCAGGAAATGGTAGGCGGAAGAGGCGACCCCATTGGTTGTAACGGGAATCACGTGCCAAAAACCGCACCACCCCTTTGAAAGTATTACGACGCTGCTAAGAAAATAGTACCGACTTTTAAACACTAATTATAAAAATACTGCGCCGGATCAGATGTCGGTAATTTTTTTTCAAACTTACTACCAATAGATCTTTTTTAAGAAGCAGAGATTATTTAGGTCCACTTGATGGGAACGAAACTGAACGAAAAGGACCTAGACAACATGGCCTAGAAGGATCAAAAAGTGTAAGGGCAGCACTGTTCACCAGCAGCAGTTTAATTTTCTGAAAACTTTTCTGTGCCTCACTCGTCCAGTAAAAGTCAGTATCTTTTCTAATGCATGCCTCCATTGGCTCAGATTCTGTTGCATAGTTAGGAATGAACTTTGAATACCATGACACTAGGCCTAGAAAAGAGCGAAGGGTAGCAGCATCTGTTGGAGCTGGGGCATTCAGAACAGCTTCAATGTGCTCCTTGTCAGGCGCGATGCCTTCGGCTGACACCACGTGACCCAGGAAGCGTAGACTTGACTGATTAAAGCAGCACTTTTCCTCATTCAGAAGTAGACCTGCTTCTTGCAGGCGGTGAAGAACTTGCTTCAGACGAGCATCATGTAGTGTGCTGTTGGCTCCATAGATAATAATATCATCTAGATAGTTCTGCACACCTGGCAGTCCTTTGAGGATGGTAGCCATCATCTTTTTGGAATGCAGATGGTGCAGAGGAGAGGCCATAGGGCACACGGCAGTAGCGGAAGAGTCCTTCATGGGTAATGAAAGCAGTCAGGTCCCTACTTTCTTCATGTAGAGGCACCTGGTGGTAGGCACTTGCCAGATCAATGGTTGAAAACACTGCAGCTCCACGCAGAGTGGACAGCAGCTCATCAATGTGTGGAATAGGATAGCAGTCTGTAATGACAGCCTTGTTTGGCTCTCGGAGATCCACACACATCCGAATGCCTCCTTTCTTCTTTCGTGTGACAACGATAGGAGACACCCAGGGGGAAGCATCAATTCTCTCGATCACACCAGCGGCCAGAAGCCTGTTCACCTCTTCTGTGACTGCATCTCTTACAGACAGGGGCAAACGGCGCAGTTTTTGTCGAACCGGGGCAACAGAAGCAGTGACTTTGACCTGGTGCACAAATTTCTTAGCACAGCCAATTAGTGGGAGAGAGGTAGATAGGTGCATCACAGGGGCATTTGGAGCAGGGGCAAGAGGAGGAGGAACTACAGCACCTCCTACAATGTGAATGTTCAGTGCAATCATCAAATCCAGTCCAAGCAATGGGGTCCCCTTCTCCACAATGAAGAAGGTTGCTGCAGCAGTGACGTCATCTCTAGTCACCAGTGCTGAAAGGCATCCCAGCACAGGTATGGGTGACTTGGTGTATGTAGTTAAACGAATAGCAGGTGGTGTTAAGTGTGACTCACCAAAATGTTCTTCAAACACACTGCTGGGCAGTATGGACACTGGGGACGCAGAGTCAACAACCAGGTCCATGGCATGGGCTGGTGAGTCTGAAGGCTGGATGTTGACATTGCATTTTATTTTATCAGATTTACAGGCAGGAATTAAAAATCAACCAAAGAATCAGCTAAAAGCAAGAGTGAAGAAATAGGTCTTGAGCTGTGCTTTAAAGCTATCGACAGAGGCTGCCTGTCTTAATTGTAATGGGAGTTTATTCCACACTGTCGGTCCGTAAAAGCAGAATGCTGCTTCAGCGTATTTTTTATATGTCATTGTAGGCACCTCGAGCAGGTCAGCACTTGAAGACCTGAGGGCCCGGTTTGGAACATATCTCTCTAGGCAGTCAGAGAGGTAGGAAGGTGCCAGACCATTTAGAACTTTATAAACTATAAAAACATTTTTTAAATCAATCCTAAAAACAACCGGGAGCCAGTGTAGTGAAGCTAGAACTGGAGTGATATGTTCTCTCATCCTAGTTTTAGTTAAAATTCTGGCTGCCGCATTTTGAACAAGTTGTAATCTGTCAGTTGTTTTCTTTGGCAGGCCAGAGTAGAGTGCGTTGCAATAATCAAGCCGAGAGAAAACAAAAGCGTGGATCAACGTTTTTGCATCGTCTAACGACAGATAGTCTCTAATTCACGCAATATTTCTAAGATGAAAGAAAGCAATCTTGGTGACATGATTAATGTGTGTATTAAAATTCAATTCAGAATCGATAATAACCCCCAGGTTCTTTACTGTGGTGTTACTTTCTACAGCCAGGTTACCAAGTCTACTTGTTATTGATTCTCTCTGCTCACTGGAGCCAATTATGAGAACTTCTGTTTTATCCTCATTTAGCTTAAGAAAGTTCTCACTCATCCAGCATTTTATACTGGACAGACAGGTCAACAATGGGTCTAGAGCGCAGGGGTCGTCTGGAGCTACTGAAAGATACAGCTGGGTATCATCAGCATAGAAATGGAAGTTCACTCCGTGATCGGCGATGAGTTCTCCCAGCGGTAGTATATACAGGGAGAACAATAAGGGACCCAGAATTGAGCCCTGTGGAATACCAGAACAGATGTTGTGTTTGTCTGAGTCAAAGTTAGCTAGACTGACAAAATAGCTTCTGCCTGTTAGGTAAGAGTAAAACCAAGACAAGGCTGTGCCTGACAAACCAATCCAGTACTCCATGCGTATGGTAGTATATTTGTGACTACAGCCGTTTTCAGTGAGTCTGGAAAGACGCCTGAAAGTAGAGAGCTGTTTGCAATTCTTAGGATATCTCCAATAACACTGTCTGAAACCTCTTTGAGAAACGGGGTGGGTATTGCATCCAGTGAGCAAGATGATGATGTCATCTGTGATATAGTTTTACGGAGTTCCTCTTCATTAAATGCGCAGAATGATATTAGGCTTCCTCTGGAGTGATCTACATTTTTGCACCATGCACCATTTGCCGCATTTGCAGTGCTAGCAGCAGCATTCATAATACCAGCTCGAATGCTAAAAATTTTGTTTTCAAAAAAGGATGCGAACTCATCACACTTAGCTTTAGAAGCAGGGAGCGACTCCTTGTAAGCCTGGGGGGGGGGGGTTTAAGAGATGTTCAATGGTAGAGAATAAGACTCTGGCATTTTGCTTGTTGTCATTGATAATGCCTGAAAAATATGCCTGCCTTGCCAAGCGCAGTGCTTTGTTATAGGCCACTGTTGACTTCTTAAAGATCTCTAGGTGGACAGTGAGTTTGTTTTTTCTCCAAATTCGCTCAGCTTTACGACATTCTTTCTTGAGTGAGCGCATGTGCTCGTTGATCCAGGGTGTTACTCTAGAGTTAAGTTTCTTTTTAGTTTTCATAGGAGCCACTATGTCAAGAGCTGACTCTAATTTGAGATTACAATGTTGAACCATATCATTCACTGAGGGAGCATCAAGTAGGGGGGGCACCTGCACACACGCCAGATGACGAGGAAACTCGTTTGCTGCAGATGAGCTAAAAAAACGTTTTTTTATAGTATATTTACGGGGCCAGAGCTCAGCTCTGGACCTGTTTTAATATTGCCTGTATTCTGTTTCTGCCACTTTTCGCAGTTCTGGCTGAACCGTGCTGTCGCTTTTTACGAAACTCGGCCATATGGTAGATGGTAATGAAAAACTATCAAGAAATAAATCTCACAATCTTTCGTCAAAAGGTGGCGCTATAGCACTCAATTGAAAATGCCAACTTTGAACAGGTACAACTCATGCCCTGTTTGACCTACAGCCATAAAACTTCAATACACACATGCGTCTACTCATGATGAACAACTTTAACCCTCTGACTTTTGACCTCTGACCTTTAGATCTCCCACCATTTTGAATGATATGAAAAGCAGCTAAAATCTATCTCCTCCTGGGATTTTTGAGCAATCTGCACGAAACGTTTTACACATGAACTTTGGACCTATGCCGACAAACCTGTGCAAAAGATTTTCCATAAGTGAAAAAATGAAGCTTTAATGAGCCAATGAATATTGCAGTTTTATGACAATTATTCATCTGCCCCTAACACATACATGCAGACTCACATTTCTTTGAAACTTTGCGTTAATGTTGAGGGTCATTCCAAATATTACTGAAACCAATCTTACTCCAATTGGTCAAAGGGGGGCACTATAGCGATTTTTTGAAAGTGCAAACTTTAAACAGGCAAAAGTCATGCCTCGTTTGGCCGACAGCTATTAAACCTGCTTACACATGTGCCTTGACTCATGAGGAATGTTGACCACACATGTATCACGTTGACCAGTAAGCTCCGCCCTTAGATTGTCCGCAATTTTGAGCAGTTTCAAAAACACTTAAACCCAGGATTTTTCAGCTATTTGCGTGAAACTGTATCATCTGTGTGATCTCCTTTTTCACAGGTTCTTGTCTGTTGGTCCAATGGCTTCTCCCTTAAACGTGTGCCTCACAACCTGAAGGTTGCCAGTTCAAGCCTCACTTGATGCGGACTTCATTAAAGTTGCATTGCACACAACATGATTGTGTCAATTAATACATGTGCAATTGTTAAACATAACCTGAAATACTTATTTGAGAGGGTACGTTTTTGCAATGTATGACATACTTCATTCTGAAAATAGCCGATCTACAATCTCAAAACTTTTCAGATAGCAACGTGTTTCTGAGCTTGTAGATCGGCTGCTTTCACTGGTTCAATTTTATCTTCAACAGACAACCTCAGCCTGGTCAAAGCTATAGCACTATAGGTAGTGTTGCAGCCTGTCAATCCAAAGGTTGAGGGTTAGATTCCTGTTAATGGCAATAGGTTGACACGTCCAATCAATCCATTCTGCTTCCATCTAGGGAGCCAGAGGCCCTAGTTGCCCCAGGTACGATTCCAGGCCAGGCCAGCAAATGAAATTTGTCCCTGAGCAAGACTCTTAACCCCTAATTGCTCACAGGCCCTCATTGGAAACAAGACCGCAAGGACTTTCATGAACGGACCTGTTAAAGGAATTATCCTTATCTCTTCAATCTATTCCGTTTCCATGTCTCTCTCTCTCTCCGATCTACAATCTCACAACTTTTCAGATAGCAACGTGTTTCTGAGCTTGTAGGTCGGCTGCTTTCACTGGTTCACTTTTATCTTCAACAGACAACCTCAATCTGTACAAAGCTATAGCACTATAGGTAGTGTTGCAGCCTGTCAATCCGAAGGTTGAGGGTTCGATTCCTGTTAATGGCACTAGGTTGAGATGTCCGTTCTGCTTCCATCTCTCTCTCTCTTCAGTCTATTATGTTTCCATGTCTCTCTCTCTCTCTTCAATCTATTCCGTTTCCATGTCTCTCTCGCTCTCTCTCTCTCTTCAATCTATTCCGTTTCCATGTCTCTCTCTCTCTCTTCAATCTATTCCGTTTCCAAGTCTCTCTCTCTCTTTCTCTTCAATCTATTCAGTTTCTCTCTCTCTCTCTTTCTCTTCAATCTATTCCGTTTCTCTCTCTCTCTCTCTCTCTCTCTCTCTCTCTCTCTCTCTCTCTCTCTCTCTCTCTCTCTCTTCAATCTATTCCGATTCTCTCTCTCTCTCTCTCTCTCTCTCTCTCTCTCTCTCTCTTTCTCTTCAATCTATTCCGTTTCTCTCTCTCTCTCTCTCTTTCTCTTCAATCTATTCCGTTTCTCTCTCTCTCTCTCTTTCTCTTCAATCTATTCCGTTTATCTCTCTCTCTCTCTCTCTCTCTCTCTCTCTCTCTCTCTCTCTCTCTCTCTCTCTCTCATTCTCTCTCTCTCTCTTTCTCATAATTATGTTCTTTTAGAAAGTGAGCAACAGCAACAGTCCACCTGGCCTATTCCCATGGATTGGATCTACCCACCTCACCTGCTGTCATTCCCTCTCAATCCATAATCACACCTGCCCTCACTCACTCCTCATTAGTCTCTCTCTCTCTCTCTCTTTCTCTCTCTCTCTCTCTCTCTCTCTCTCTCTCTCTCTCTCTCTCTCTCTCTCTCTCTCTCTCTCTATTCCCTGGCCCCGCTTATCGCTGCTTGCAGCTATATTCTATATTGTTTTTCCCTAGATCAGAGACAGTCATATTAAAACACAATAAATAGTGGTCTGTTAGTTCGGGCTTATCAATAATACTGTCAACAGTGATATTCAAACCTTTAGTGATCACCAAGTCCAGGGTATGGCCATGTTTATGTGTTGGCCCAACAACATGTTGAATAAAGTCAAAATTGTGCAGTAACTGTAGGAAACCCATAGCCACAACATCTGAAACAATGTCAACATGTAGATTAGCATCTCCAGTAATCAGAGTTCTGTCATAATTAGTGGAACAGATAGATAAAAGTTATAATATTTCTGTTAGAAATAAGGCTTTGCTGCACTTTGGAGGTCGATACATACTAATCATAAGCACAGAGGATTGACTCTCTCCAATATGGTGGCCTGGTATTCAAATGATTTAAAACTGCCGAGGTTTGGCAGAGGTTTGCATTTTAAAGTGTCAGAAAAGATATTCGCCAGACCACCTCCTCTTTTTCCCTCACGTCCTGAGTGAATGAAACTGTACTTTGGTGGGCATGCTGCAGCTAGGGGCACCGCTCCATCAGATCCAAGCCAAGTTTCTGTTAGAAAGATAATATCTAGTTTCTCTTTACAGATGATATCATTTACAGAGGAAGACTTGTCATTAAGTGACCTGATGTTAAATAGGGCCAAGTTTAGCTTCAGGCATTCAACTATCTGGCTGTTGCCTCTACAGGGAATGCGTGTTAAATTTGCTATATTTGCAGAGTGTTTAAAGTCACTCCTTGTCCCGGAGGCTCTATTTGAGATAACAGTGGAAATATTGTAAACCTTGTTTTCTACAAGGCTAACTGAAATAGCCTTGGGCCCAGACATGATTTTGGCTATGCATAATGGACCCTGCCTATCTCAGCAGTCAAATGTATTCTCTAGACGTAGGGAAGCCGACAGGACGTTCTTGTTCTTGCGCCTCTGTTCTTGACGTTCTTGTTCTTGCGCGTTCTTGTTCTTGCGCCTCTGTATCGCATGTGCCAACACCGTCAACCGTCGAGGGGGGATGGGTGGGGGGCAGGGCACGGTTGATGGTTGTGGGGCCTGGCGTTTGATTTGGGGGGTGAGTCTAATCCCCTCTTTAATCAAGTCGTTCATGCTACTGGTGAACTCCAGAAGAGGTATTGGGGACAGGGAAAAAGATGATGATGAGGAGGAGGAAGGTGATGGAGTTGGATGATCTTCCTCATTGAGAGACTCCTCTGTGTCTCCTCCCTCTTCCAGCGTGACCGTGGCTGCAGAGTCGACAATCTCCTCCCGCGGATCCAGGCTGTCATCAGCAGTCGACTCCTCCGTGTCTCCCTCCACCCCCAGCGTGACCGTGGCTGCAGAGCCGACGCCGGGGGCCGTGGCAATCTCCTCCTGTGGATTTAGGCTGTTATCAGCAGTTGCTTTCAGTACGCTGTCCTTTGTTTTTGTTTCCGAGTCTTCACTATCAGAGAGTTCATTTGTTATGGATGTTCCTCCACCATCCTTGGTAGGGGGGGGTGTGGCGCCCCCCTCCACTTCAGCTGCAGCGGTGGGGGGTGGTGTGGTAGCGTATTCGTCTACACAGAGCCAGTCATGTTTTTCAGCAGCGGTAGCAGATAACAGAGCATTATTAGGCCGTGGGCCGAGTGCCTCTATCTCCTTTAGTTTTTGAGTTGGTTGATCCCCATCAAGAGCCTGGCAATTTTTTTAGTATAGTGTAGATTAGTTGTTTATGAACACATTATCAAATGTTTCCATCCTGAAAAGTTGCGCCAGAAAAATAAAACTTAGATATAATGTCACTAAGTAATGTTACTTATTTTCAAGAAAATGGCAGCCCACTGCGAAGTATAAACCAATCAAAGCTCGCCTACTGTATCGTGCAATTCAGTTGGCCAATCACCTTCTTCGTACCACTTGCAAGAGCAGAACCCGGAAATACAGCTCAGACTGACGGACTATTGTAAACAAGAAAACAACAGATATCTTACAGAAAGATTAAGAGGTAATATTTGTTTTGTGATGATCGTCGTTGTCTTATTCTTATGAAAATGTATACAATGGATGCAGACAATAGAATGAGCCGTGTTGATGACGGCACATTATGATATTAAGCATCAATATTATATCATTATAACGTTAGGGTTGCCTACAGGCAACAGGATGGTTTGCAGATGCAAATTTAGCGTTTTAACAACAGCTGAAGATACTATTAAGTAGTGACCAATCAAAATGTACCCCTTTATAAATGTCTCGCTATCATTAGTTGGCTCTGCTACACGTTGCCTCGTTATTTTATTGATTCCATCTCGTATCTTTTCTGTTCAGATCTCCAGTCACTGTGCATCCGTTGCCAAAGTTGGTGTTTAGGGTTACGGTTGGTGATTTGTTATTTCTCTCTTGACAAGTTCTAAGCTAAAGTTACCAGTTGTTAATGTAGATAGTTAGGCGAGTTGGGTTAAATTACGTTTGTCTGTCAAGTAAGTGTGTGTGCACTAGCATGCTGCATTCATTATTTTGTACAACTGTTCAGAGCCCGTTTATATCTTTTGGTTAAATGCACAGTGTTAAAATACTAATTTGTAAGGTCTTTGTATGGCTTAAATGGTGTTTGTTATCTCTATCTTATGTTTGATTGTGTGCAATAACCACAAAAAGAAGCAAATCCTGCTTCATACATGTCCTGACTAGACATTACCATGTACCTGACTAGACCTTCAAAACAGCAGACAAAAATATACATAATCAGATCCTATTTAATGAATCAGCACCAGACAAAATCACTTGAATAATATGAATCAGTGTTGTGAAGCTACATTTAGGCAGAATTATGCTCGTCACAGAATCTGACTGGTCCTTCTAAACATGTTAATAGGACACAATGTATTGATACAGTACAGATTTTAATCTAGATAACACAGTTTTGACTTAAAATAATCTACAGAGCCCAAGTATTTGTACAGAACACCTGAAATTCTATAAATCTAATTAGATTAGATGTGGTGATGTAATGTTTCCTCTTTAGAGACCTTTGATGTTTGTGTGTTGCAGGCTGTATGGAGTGGCTCAATTCAGGTGCAGGAGGTGACAAACAACTGGATCTGGAAAATTATTGTGACATGTTTGAAGAAGAGTGGATTGTGTGTCACGTAATGCAGTCTATGAGAGATGGGTCGACATGATTATGAAGATCTATGTTTTAATGCTTGTGCTCTTTTGTAAATGATTGGTTCAGGAAACTAAAGATATAGTGTGCACATCGAAAAACAAGAGATCAGAAAGCATGTGATGTCTGATAGAAACTGCTCTCATCGACTTCAATGCATTACAGTTAACTTCAGGTGCCAGTTTTCTTCGCAGTGCGTCTATGACACATGCGATGTTATAGAACAGCTGTCCTAGTGGTTATAGGGGAAGTTCAAGGCTGATCTGATATCCACTCCAATGCTGAAAATGTACGTATGAAGTAATGTAGCTGGGCCACAGACAAGGACCTCATGGCATGTCATCCATCAATAGAACAGTTTGCTGCTGCAATGTGATACTATGTAATATTTTAACTTTGAATAAATCACTCTAAAAAAGTAACCTTTTGTACTACTTCTACTGGTTACCATACCCTACTGAATCTAGGCTTTTTGATGCAGTTCAAGCGCCACGTTTTAGTACAAATGTTGAGATACAAAGAGTTACCGGTAGTGAGTAGGTTTATTTAACAAACCATTTATTTGGCTACCTTGTCTAGTCTTACATGCTCTTGAAATGTGCTCTTTATTGGTCAAGAGAATGTAACTGTAATTCTCAATCTAAAATATTCCCATTGGTTAGCACATCTTGGTCTCTTAGTTTCATTTATTAAATGCAACTGAACCTGATCCATTGTGTGGACACTGTCTGGACAGATGACAGGAAGAAGCTGAGAGGTCAGTTACCACCATTGAAAAAGATGAAACAAAGAAACAAAATAGTATATTAGGTTTTGGGGTTATTTCATTTAATGATGTACATGTCACCTATAGTATGTTGTGTAAAGTAACTAAGTACATTTTATTTTTTCAAGTACTGTTTTCAAGTACTGTACTTAAGTACATACAGTTGAGGTATTTTTTACTTTACTGGAGTATTTCCAAGTTTTAGTTATTTTACTTCTACTCCACTATATCTCAGAGACAAATATTGTACTTTTACTCCACTACAATTATATGAAAACTTTAGTTACTTTGTAGATTTGAATTATTATTACAAAACATACATTAACCTCTTAGTCTTCAGCCCTATTTAAACTTTGGCTATTTGAAAATTGTCAATCTACAAGCTCACATCGGCTATTTTCAAAAGATTTTACATTTGATACATATTATATTACCTTGTGAAACGGGACATTTAATTCTTACTTACGGTACTTTAAGTACATTTTGATACCAATACTTATGTTCTTTTACTCAAGTGAATTTTGAATTCCGGACTTTCACTTGTAACAGAGTATTTCTACATTGCCTTTCCTTAAGTAAAACATGTGAGTACTTTTTCCACCACTGACTATAAATGGCTCACAGTTTAACAGGTAATAGTGTACGATTTATTTGAAAAATTATCTGTAACTGTAACAGATTAAGTATACTTAAATATGATACAATTTTAGATTAGAAAGACAAGAATTAACGTAACCACTTCATTTATGTTAATGATCAAATCACCGTAGTGGCAGTGAACGAGAGGCAAGGCAATAGGCATATAGCGAAAATAATCGGATATACAAAAGCAGTCCAATACGGTTATGAATGAACTATTAGTAGCCTATGGTATAGCTGCTGCAAGTTCGTTAGGAAAATATATATATTTACACTCATTTTAGTCTTTTTTGGACAAGAAGTTTCGGTTTTACGGAATGTTTTCTTCCTGGTTGCCATGGAGATTCTGAGTAGCCCTGCATATTTGCCTGTTTAAAATTGCATTTGTTAAAATCGGTC
This sequence comes from Gymnoscopelus braueri, assembly GCF_963280865.1. NCBI lineage: Eukaryota > Metazoa > Chordata > Actinopteri > Myctophiformes > Myctophidae > Gymnoscopelus > Gymnoscopelus braueri. The sequence goes on along the minus strand of NC_137605.1, from coordinate 57,680,672 downwards.
TTTTTCATTCTGGCGCACGAATCGGAGATGGAAACATTTGTTACAGTACTTATAAGAATTTTATATGTCTACTGTGAAAAAAGAATGTACACTCAGAGTGGGGATCAATGAAAGTCAGAATTAGAGCCCTCGGCCCACGGTCTATATCTGTTGTTATGGAATCTTGTGCTCTGGCCTTGGCAGAGCTTGGTGAAGACATAGGAACATTGTAGAAAAGGTTTGACATAAACAATTTTGTTCCCAGCTTGTTCAATTTAAGCCTGTCCGAGGAAAAAAGGTGTCTTCTATCCCAAAAAAAAATTAAATTGTCAATAAAATGTACATATTTGTTGGTGCACGTAGTTGAAAGCCATTTGCTCAGTGCAGACAGTCTACTGAAACGTTCATCGCCGCCTCTTGTAGGTGGTAGTGGGCCGCTGATGCACACCTTTACATCAAGTGAGCTGATTTTGCTGAATAAGGCCGTGAAATTCTGTTTTAGGATTTCTGACTGTTTGTCCTCTGTATCACATGTGCCAACGTGCAAAATCAGGGTTTTCACCGTTGGGTGTTCAGCGACAAGATTCAGAATTCTGTCATTCATGTCAGAGACTTTGTCTTTGGGGAAGCATAACACTTTTGCCTTTCTTCTTATCATGCTTTTAACATCTTTAATAGCGGCATCCCCTATGATCAGAAATTCAGGCTCACCATATAGCCTTTTTCCTTCTGAGTTACTCTTGGTTCTTACCCTGCTGGGTGAAGAGGATTTGTTTGGTCTGTCATCAGACGGGCATCTGGGGTCCTGAAGCAATGGGGTGAATCTATTTCCCAGCTGCACAGGACACTCAGCACTCGATGTTTTGGGAGATTTGTTTGTAGATCTTAGCCTGGTAAACCCTCCCTCCGGAAATCTCATTTCTATTTGATTCCAGGAGTGAGTCTGGCATGAACCGCCTTTCTGCAATATTGGCTGTGTATGCCAAACGGCCGAGCCTATCAGCGTCGTCGCTCATTGTTCTGTGATTGACAGCTTACGTTGGCCAATCAGGTGGCGAGTTCGAGTGAGCCCAAAACACGAACGGCAGCCATCTTTTTCTTGTGCGCTATATTCTCCGCTATTTTATTACTTCAAAAAGCTCTCTAACTTCTATTTTGAGGCACGGAATTTACTAAGATATCGTTTGGATAGAATTTAGTTGTTTAACTTCATATATGTGGTCAATTAATCATGACAAAGCCTATTTAAAAATAAAAATTTAGAGAACCGGTAGGGGCGGGCAGTGACACCCATGTATCCGAATAAGGCAACCCATTTTGGGCACGGCGGTCTCAAAAGTCCCGTTGCGTCACATTACACTGGTGAACTGCTGATTGGCTGAAGGGGGAAAATTATCATTGGCTGAAGGGGTTGTCAGTCAACGGTATTACTCCCGCCCAACTCCAGCCCACAGCCAATATTGCAGAAAGGCGGATCATGCCAGACTCACTCCTGAAATCAAATGGAAATGAGATTTCCGGAGGGAGGGTTTACCAGGCTATGTAGATCTCCCTTTGGCAGTTTTCCACTGTTGACGCTCAGCACTCGATGTTTTGGGAGATTTGTTTGTAGATCTCTCTTTGGCAGTTTTCCGCTGTTGAAGGGGGGTGGAAGACGCGGTACCCTGTGTCCGGGGGCATCGATGATGGTGACGCGCAGGTGGTAGCGCAGGCCAGCCGGTCAGATCTGTAATCACAGGGCTCCGAGTTCTGCCAGTTATTCGCCCCTTCAAAACCTTTGGCTTTGCCCCGAGAGTGTTCCATGAGAAAGCCTTGTCATGGTCTTGTCCGTTGCTCTGAGACTGTGGAATTCCATAATGTTGATTCACTTCCACATTCACTCTTAAACAGTGTAAGTCCGTTTCCAGCACTGCAATCCTTTGAAGCAATTTTTGGTAGTCCTCTGTTGAAACAGTCGGGTACATCCTGATGCTAATTAGCTTTGGCTATATGCCACGTACCCAGTCACTGGAGGTCGACAAATAGGTCGAAAAATAGTATAATGAAATATGGCAAAAGCTTCTATCTATAGAATAAATAGAGTCCCATGGGTTTATAAATATCCAGGATCCATTCGTGGTTTCTCAGGGGAAAAAATAAAAATAAAACATGGATATCAGCAGAGGAGTGTAAGCATAGGGCAGAGCGAGCAGCAAAAAGCGTCCTCACTGTACGAGAGCAGAAGCGAGATGGAGCGAGATGGAGCCTTCATCCTATCCTACTCCTCCTGCCCAACGTACTCCCTGCTGACAGGTGTCGCCCCAGCCCATAAGAGTACGTGCAAAGACCAATATCACCCTCCTCCCCGCCCGGCTTCCCTCCCCCGAACACGGCCAATTGTGTTCGTAGACGCTCGACAAATCCGGATGCACCACGGTGAATTCGAACCCACAACCTCCGTGGTGGTGGGCAGGGACTTTACCACTGCGCCACCCGAGAACCTTGCATTTGGTTATTATTATTATTTCAAAAAATTTAAAAAACAAAAAGATTAAATTAAAAACAAATTAAAACATTTTTCGAAATAATTTCATTAGTGATTAAAGAAACCCAGAAATACCACAAATTACGAAAGAAAAAATATGTTTAAGTATTGAAAATAACCGATCTACAAGCAACGGGTTGCATCGTAACGCCTTGTGAGCTTGCAGATCGGCTATTTTCACTAGTTTGGGTCCCATGGGGAGAATTTCTCTTGGGTCTAGAGCTAAAACGTTTGGGAACCACTGACCAAAATAATAGGCCAGGACCCATTTTTGAGTCGTGACCCCCTATTTTATAGTAATAAAAAACTCCTTTTAAATGATTAGTATGTTGTCGTTGTTGTTATTTTTTTAAATAGTTTTCAAAAAGAAAAAAAGAAGTCCAGGGTAGACTGTTGCGCCTTAGTTATAAGTTGCATCGTGGCTGCTGTGCTCTTAAAAAACTAAGAGGGACTGAAGAGGTGAAAGACTCGCACACCACAAAGAAATGAAGGATGACTCCTTAGACACAGACTTGGATTTATTCATGTATTTACATGCTCAACCCTAAAGTGCTCATGAAAAGAGGACAAACTTTTCGGTCACAAGACCATCGCCAGTGCCAAAGTCATCCTTAGTTTAAATTTGTTTGGTTGTGGTGTGCGAGTCTTTCACACTTTCTTTAGTTCCTCTTAGTTGTTGAGAGCACCACGCCCACAATCAAACTTATACTAAGGACAAGGAAAGGCGCAACAGTCTGTGTATCTTTAACTTCATCCTTTATTCAAATTGCCTAATGGGTGCCTCATATGTCATATCTCTGCTGTCCGGCAGAAACCAGCTAACTCCAAAATGTGCATTTTTCAGGAAATAACAAAAACAAAACAAAAAGTGGAGTTAGGTTTTGTCCATCATTGATAAGAACAGCTGAAAAGACCTCCAAGCTCACAATGAGGTTGGAGGTCAAAAGGGGGTGGAGCCTGGAGTCAGCAAAACCAGCTAACTCCACCCCCCTTTGGTGGACTTAGCTGGTTTAGCAGATAGTTTGAGGATCCAATGGAGTTAGCTGGTTTTGTCAGAAGCGCTTTTTAATACTTTACATTAGTTCAATATTTTTTTAATCAACACACAGACGTAAAGGGTGTTCAATAGCACTGATTTATGGGAAACTAGAAAAAGTGCTCATCGGAGCACAAGTCTCCGCCAGGTCAGGTAGGTTATTATGGCCTCCTGGTGGCGCTATAATAGGCTAATGTGAAAAGGGTGCCATTTCTTCTTAGGCCTTTCACGGCAATCGGACACTGCATTCAAGATTTGAGGCATTTTGTTCAAAAAAAATTTGTTTGCTAAATTAGACCTGCTGGTGGCGCTATAACAGGCCAATGTGAAAAGGGTGCCATTTCTTCCTCGGCCTAGTGGGAATGTGCGTGCAAAATTTCACGGAAATCGCACACTGCGTTCATCAATAGGACCTATCCTGCAAACTTTGGAAACCAATGTTAGCCAAATAGGATGGAATATGAAATATCGGACAGATCCATCTTGATCACATGACTATGGAGATACTGTGGACCGATTTGTGAATTTTGGACAGAATCTGAAGGAGCAAGAGCAAAAAAATTGTTTTACAAAAGTCAGCCTCCTGGTGGCGCTCTAAAAAGCATTATGTGAAAAATGCAGGGCAAAGGTTTTTCCTTGGCTTCTAGGGAGTGTGCGTGCAAAGTTTCACGCAGATCGGTGCAGTTATAAGTAAAAACTTGAATCTGCCTGTTATAGCGCCACCATGAGGCTGATTTTAAAGTTTTCAAGTGGCATTTCTTCCAGAGCCAAGTGGGAATCTCAGTGGAAAATTTCACGGAAATCCCATGCTGCGTTCATTTGTTCATTTGTTCCAAACTTTGGAAGCCAATCTTAGCCAATCAGGATGGAATATGGAAAATCGGACAGATCCGTGTTGATCACATGACTATAGAGATACTGTGTACCGATTTGCGTGTTGTTTGGACAAAATCTGTAGGAGTAATATCAAAAAATGTGTTTTGCAAAAGTCGGCCTCAGGGTGGCGCTATGACAGGCTGATCTGAAAAATGTGGGGCAGAGGTTCTGCTGTGGTATCCAGGGAGTGTGTGTGCGCAGTTTCACAGCGACCGGGCCAACGGTGGCGGAGATTAGCTGCTCGCAGACAGAAGGACGGACAGACACACAGACACACACACGGAAGGACGGACGGACGGACAAACATACTCTCTCGCCATGCCTTTCGGCCTGGCGGAGACAAAAATGCAAAAGCGTCAAAATGGAGTTAGCTGGTTTCTGCCCGACAGCAACGATATGTAACTTTATAATAAAATAATTACAGTTGTGTCGGATGGCGTCTGTCTGCCTGTCTGCCTGTCTGTCTGTCTCCGGGATTCTAACCCGGGTCTCCCGCATGGAAAGCCAACATTTTATCCACTAGCCTAAGTGGGAATTCCCCCTTGGAGAAAATATGGTTGAAATGGTTAAAATTATTGTGACACTATATTAAAGGGATATTTCACTTTCAAACATGCTTGGGGTCATATTAACATCTACTCAGGCTTTTGTGAGCACCCCAGACAGTTTTTAAGTTGCTTGATTCAGTATTTAGATATTTGATATAAATTTTTATCAGACACGCTCCGTTCCTATACTGTAGAAACCCATTGTAACTTCAAACTCCATTTAACCATGTTAGATTCAATTAAAATACCCGTCTTTGGTTCTGGTGACTGATATTGTCCTTCTAATACGCAATAGAGTACAGAAGTCCTGACGTCACTCGTTCATCCCCTGGGTCGTAAAGTAATTTATCTATGGAGAATAACATTGGGTCATCATAGAATCGTCTCATATAAGAATTGGGGTCCAAAAATATACAAACTGTCTCTGCGATATTTCAGGGAGGTGGCTCTGTATCGTTTATGATAGTCAGTCACTCATATTTGATACAGTCCGTTTCTTGCGAAAATGTAACTAATTTGGCGGAAGTAACACTAGCGTTTTCTCACTGTCAGGTGATGCTTCATATCCATAAGAGTAAAACCGCCGGGATCATTTGTTTATTTTTGGAACACAGTTCTTATTTGACGCGATATTAAACACGTCTATATGGGAATTCAGAACGGGGGGAAAAAACGCGACCCGGGTAGGATGTGTAATTTACGTCAGACTTCGGTGCTCTATTGAAAAAAACACCGCCCCTCACGCATTAGAAGGAAAATATCAGTCACCAGAACCAAGGACGGGTGTTTTCAATGAATCTATCATAGTTACAATGGGTTTCTATAGGAAGGTGGCGTGTCTGATAAAATGAATACCACATTTCTAAATACTGAATCAAGCAACTTAAAAACTGTCTGGGGTGAAACAAAAGCCTGAGTAGACTTTAAAATGACCCCAAACATGTTTGAAAGTGAAATATCCCTTTAACTAATTTTGCTGGGGACCCCTTGACAACCCCCCAAGGACCCTTGGGGGTTCCCGGACCCCACTTTGAGAACCAATGCTATAGATTGTGTGTGGATATGACATGAGGAGATGACAGAGCTACATACTGTACCTGTAGTTGAGTTGTAGCCCTGGCCGATGTTAGTGAGCACTTGTTTGTAAATCAGTGGAGTTTCGGTGTTGAAGGGTCCAACCTTTCCAGATGTAGTCAAACTCGCGGAGAAAGCCACTTTTGGTTTCTCTGCGAGTACAGAATGGAAAGAGAGTAACATGTGGACCCTTGTGACATTCAAGGCAGTAAGTAAGTAAGTAAGTGATATTAAATAATAATAATGAGGGTAATAATAATAAGGGTAATAATAATAATAATAATAATAATAATAATAATAATAATAATAATAATAATAATACTAATAGTAATAATAATAATAATAATAATAATAATAATAATAATAATAGTAATAATAAAGACACATACATACAGCAACAAGGACAATACGTACTGCAAACTTAAACGCAGTGGTGTAAAGTAACTAAGTACAATTACTCAATTACTGTACTTAGTACAATTTTGAGGTATTTTTTACTTAACTGGAGTATTTCCAATTTTCAATACTTTTACTTCTACTCCACTACATCTCAGAGGCACATGTTATACTTTTACTCCACTACACTTATTTGAAAACTTTAGTTACTAGTTACTTTGTAGATTTTGATTATTATTACAAAACATACATTACTCACTAATTCAGCCCTATAGGGTTAGGGTTAGGGTTAGGGTCATTTGAAAATAGCCGATCTACAAGCTCCCAATGTGTCGTGATGTGACGCATTGTGAGCTTGTAGATCTACTATTTTCAATAGTATACATTTGAAAACCTGTGAAATGGGACTTTTACTTGTAACAGAGTATTTCTACATTGCAGTATTGATACTTTTACTTAAGTACTTTTTCCACCACTGCTTAAACGCTGTTTGCTAGTCTACAGGTCTGCCCTATAGATGGGTTTCCTGTTTGTAAACATGAGAGGATGATGCGCGCGCAGTGGAGGGTTGAGCAGTAGAGGGCGCTATTACCCGCAGCAGCTCTAGTCAAATGTACACTCATAAAATAAATGGTCTTCACCAGGTTTAATGAAAGTAGATTAAATGATGCAGTTTGTAATATCTTCTTTACTCAATAAAAATGATTTGTCGGAAGTTGGATCTGTTTGTATATAATAGCAGCATTATGCCTATTATGCCTAAAATAGCAGCATTATGCCTATCTAAATCCCGAAAATAACAACAGAGTGAATGGCGCTTCCGGTTCGTTCTACCACCCGCATGCGCAGATTGCGCACTCTGCTCTGTGATGACGTCGCGCGGAAACCCATCTATGCAGCTCTACGCCAAAGTAACTATGCTACAAATGTAGGAAGTATATCATATAAAATCAAATGAAATTAAACCAAATCAAACCAAACTTTATTTGTGAAGCACATTTAAAACAACCACGGTTGACCAAAGTGCTGTAGGTTAAAGCAAAGTTTCCCAATTTCTTTAGCTCATGTCTTCCTGGGACCCAAACTACTGAAAATAGCCGAAATACAAGCTCACAACGTGTTGCAATGTGACACGTTGTGAGCCTGTTGATCTGCTATTTTCACTACGTCTTACTTTTTTTTTTCACATTTATGTTATGTTTATGCTTGCTTTGTGTTTTTTTTCTTTTGATTTTTTTTGGAAACTTTAATATTTATTTTTTAAATTTAGGAAACAAATGAATAAAAAAGAAGAAGACATTTACCCGTGACCCATAAAAACCGAGTAAAGGTCAGGGAGAAAAGATGAGTCTTTAAGTGAGGATGTAAAACCGTCTAGACTGGACTGATATGGAGTTTTTTTTTTTTTTCCCTAGATCTCGGAACGACCAGTAGTAGTTGGTCAACCGGCCTCAGAGATATTGTTGAAGTGTGGCGCAGTGTTCATTTTGTCGACTGAAACTATGACAAAAAATGCTTGACGACTACCTTTTTTCACCAACGGAAACTAAACAAAAAACAAGCTATGACTGAGCTAAAACTGTGACTGAATATTGACAATTTCGTTAACAAATAAAAACTAGTCTAAAATGTTAGGGAAGGACTAGTGGAGAAGAGATCCAGTAAAACGTCATTTTATGCTTGGTTGCGAGCGGGTGTTGCACTCCGGGTGTTGCACTCCGAAAATAGCCGATCTGCTATTTTTGCCACGCAGCTAAGTATCAGCCATTACGACACCATCACGGCCCGCCAAAATACATTTCAGTCGACTAAAATCTAATGACGCTGTCAAAATTAACACTGGTTGTGGCGATGTACAAAATCGGCAAGATAGCCCATGAAGAGCTTTAAAACACATATATTAAACAAATATTCAACCTTTAGAATTGATTCTAAATAAAACAGGGAGGCAATGGATGGGGTGAAATTAGTTTTCGTGCATAGTTCCCATCGTATCGTTATCTTCCCCTTCTTTTTTCAATGGAAATAACGATACGATGGGAACTATAAACGAAAACGAATTTCACCCACTTGTTTACTTCTGTAAACCTGTGATGTGACAATAAGGCAATAAATTCTGATTCTGATTCTGGATGGAGCAAGGCCAGGACCGGGGTGATATGCTCATACGTTTTGGTAGCGGAGAGGAGATACCTGGTAGATACCTGGCTTATAAAGTTACAGCAGTCTAGTATAGAGAAAAGAGAAATAAATATTAATTCACACTTTGTTCCTCATGTCAAATTACTTAAAAAACAACTGTTGTCTGGAAAGAGGAACCATGACTCTTAATGTCACTGTATTCAAAGTCGGAGTGAAGGAAAAGGAAGTCCGCACACTGGTAGCTCCCAGTAGAAAATGTATTAAATAGTTAGCACAATGTTTCGACCACAAAGGGTCTTCATCAGGTCTAATACCTTACATGGAAAGGCGTGTTAAATACAGGAAGAGAGGAACGACACAATCAAAGGGAGCTATGGTAGTAATTAACCAGCAAACACACCCTCCAGACCTACAGACTGCACTGAGTGTCTGGTGCAAGGACAATGATCTGAGCTTGAATAAAAAAAAAACTAAGGAGATAATCATGGATTGTAGGAGGGAAAAACCCAGTCACAGCTTTCTTAGCATCGGGGGGGAGGAGGTTGAGAGGGTCTCCAGTTTTAAATTCCTCGGCGTGCACATCTCGGAGGACTTGACCTGGAGCCTCAATACCTCAAATCTGGTCAAAAAGGCCCAGAAACGCCTCTTCTTTCTGAGGAAACTGAAGCGCAGCGGACTTCCACAAAACCTGCTTATTAACTTTTACCGTTCTACCATTGAGAGTATCCTGACTTATGCTGCACAGTCTGGTATTCCAGCTGCACTGATGCAGAGAGGAAGGACCTGCAGCGGGTGACTAAAACGGCGCAGTGGATCATTGGTTCTCCGCTTCCACGCCTGAGTGACATTCACTCAAACCGTCTCCAAAACAGGGCCTTAAAGATCTTTAGGGACCCCTCACATCCTGGACACCACCTGTTTCAGACCCTCCCCTCGGGCAGGCTGAAGGTCTTTAAGGCCAAAACCAACAGGCTGTCAAACAGTTTTTTCCCAAAGGCTGTGAAAGTGCTGCTGGACTCGCATGCGCGCGTGCAACCACGTGCACGCACACGCACACACACATGAACAATTTGTGTGAGTTTTTATTGTCCATTTTATATATTATGTATTTTATCTTATCTTAAATTATTTTCCTACTATATGCATTATGGATGTCCTTCTTATTAATTTTTGACAGGTGACTATGGACTGAATTGACTGACCTATTGAACAGACTAAGGGTTTTATTGCTCGAGCAGTGTTTTATATTTTATATTTATCCTTTTTTCCCTTTGTTGCTGATGCTGTTGTTATGGATGTACCAAACAACATTTCGCTGTATGTTGATCATGCAATGACAAATAAACATCTTATCTTATCTATCTTACAGGCTCAGGCTGAGTAGAGTAATGCCATGTTAAGAGCTTGTAGGTCTGGGGAAGAAAACAAGGGGCGGTGACACCATCAAAAAAAGGAAATCAATTCTCCAAATAAGGGAATTCTGGGTGGGGTGGTTATAAGGCCAACAGTATATAGTTCATCTGCATTACATTACCATTCACAGCTAAATGGACACATGAAGATTAAAAAGTACCTCTACAATAAAAATGCCTAAAAAGGGCCTATCTGTGTGGAGTTTGCATATACCCTCACACAAACATGCAGTAATCCTGGTCACTATACTGCCTCCCCTGGCTAGCCGGGGCGCCTGATGGAGGGGAAAGGAACTGGTTGGAATAACATGTTCCTTCCACGCGCTACGTCCTACCGGGGAAACTCCCCCCTGTCAGGTGATAAGAAGGCTTGTTAGCTCTCATTCATTGAAGCAGGCATGAGCTCGGCTCTGAGCACTCCCTAGGTTGGCAGAGGGAGTGTAGTGCCCAGGATTACTTAGACAATTGGCATTGGGTGCAAAAATGGGGTTACAAAATTGTGGGATAAAAATTTAAGTAAAAAGAAAAAAAAAACTAATTGTAACGTCCACTAACAGAGTATAGGTGCAGCAGATGCAATGCAAAACGTTATAATAATAAAAGAGGACAAAAGGACAAAAACAGTGAAAAATGTGGTGGCGGAAATGTATAGATTGCCAAGTATATGTAATGTGTATTTGTTGGCCTTCCATTCAATCCCATTGAAGGTCTAAAGAGCAAGCTTTTACATAAATGTGCTCAATCTAACAGCTGAGCTGACTCCTCCATGCTACTCTCACTCTGTCAGCAAATTTGTATATGTGTACCTATGTGTGTGTCACCCTTATCTTTAGTACATACCTTATATGACCATTTAGAATGGCATCTCTGGTACAGTGGACTATAAGAACTGTCTTAGATTGGTGCTCAGAGGCTTGTGCCCCGAGGGGCTGCAGGAACAGGCCAGGAGGCCTGTTTCTTGTGATGCTGTTGCTCAGCTGAATTCGGCACCTTTGGTTGATTATCTGTTTCACAAACAGTAAAGGGGGGCGCATGCTACCATTTTAGGTGGTCACCTTATCACCTTATCACCGCGGTGGTGATAGAGAGAGCTCTCTCTATCATAGAGAGCGCTCTCTCTATCACCTAAAAGGTGATAGGGTGACCACCTCATTTGGTAGCATGCGTGGGCCTTAAGCCTACTAGCAAGTGAACACAGTTTCAGCTCTTACGGCAGTCACATATAGTAAGTAAGTAAGTAAGTACATTTTATTTATAAAGCACCTTTCGAAACAGTGTTACAAAGTGCTGTACAATGGAACATAAAATACATACAATTAACAAGATACCAACAGCAAGGATAAAAACAAAAGCATTGACCTATGTGAGTCAGGTCTTCAAAGGACAAAGTGCTTACGAAACAAAAGTGTTTTAAGCATTCTCTTAAAACATTCAACCGACTCAGCATTTTTTAATGCCAGGGGAAGGGCGTTCCACAGTGTGGGAGCAACTACTGCAAAGGCCCTGTCACCCTTTGTTTTTAGATTGGACGCGGGTATCTTCAAAAGGCCTTTGTCAGAGGACCTGAGGGACCTCACCTTGTCCTTAGGGGGCAGTAGATCAGTAATATAAAGTGGCGCTAGCCCATGTAGAGCTTTATAGGTGGTTAACAAAATGTTTAAATCTATCCTGGACCTAATTGGTAGCCAGTGAAGTGCGGCTAACACTGCATGGGAGGCGTTCTCAGTGTGAATAGCAAAACGCTCGCCCCAAAACACAGTTGCCCCGGGGCAAATCTGGCGGTATTCACCTGGTATTCTTAAACGTAACCTCAATACAAGAATACAAGAACCGCTGGTCTGCGGGAAAAATGGGGGCGAGTGTGTTTTGGGGTGAGTCTTCCGGACAAAAACAAAACACTTGCAAAAAACACTCAGCGGCGCGCGTTCACACAGCAATGTGGAGCCAATAGGCTGGCTGTTAAGCTGATATTATACCGATGAAACGTGAGAATGTCCGTGATATGTATGCCAGTAGGCTGGCTGGCAGAGCAGTATTCTATAACAATGAAACGGGAGATTTACCGAGACATGTAAATGACACATACACTGTAATCACTCTCACAAAAAACGGACAATTATGCGTACGGCCAGAGGTTGAGCTGGAAGGAGGACAGCTGGGTGAAAAACCGGACTGTCCGGCGTAAAACCGGACGAATGGCCACCCTATCAGTGGTGTTTGAAGAACCCGGAAGTGTGCTAGAAGTACCAATATCTGAGCCAATATCGGAGCCAATAGAGCAGGCCATATATAGAGTTATGAGCAGACACACTAGGGTTTCAAATGGTAGACGCACACGTGCAGTAGCATTTTAAATGTGGAAGCGTTGTTATCTACCCCCCCCCCCCCCCCTCTGCGTCCCTGCCTTAGAGTATCACAACATCACATTTAATCATTATTCTTAATTTGGCCTTTTTGGGGCTAAAGTGTTGAGGGTGAAAATCCAATGCTTCTCCAACGCATCTGTGACATTTTCAGATTTCTTTGGCTATTCAAAAATAGCAGATCTAAAAGCTCATATGTACGAGCTTGTAGATCTGCTATTTTAAAAAAAAGTTTAAAAGAAGCTCTAGCTGGCAATGAGACCACCTCGATACCAACGAAACGCAGAGAGGAGATGTCATGTTTCATGTCATTAAAACTAAATATGTCTGAAGGTTTGCAAATACATTTAGGAAATGGAACCAAACAACAAAGAACATCAATTGAATACAATACAATACTAGAAAAAGTCCTCCTCGGAGCACAAGTCTCCGCCAGGTCAGGTAGGTTATTATGGCCTCCTGGTGGCGCTATAATAGGCCAATGTGAAAAGGGTGCCATTTCTTATTAGGCCTTGCACGGCAATCGGACACTGCATTCATGATTTGAGGCATTTTGTTCCAAAAATGTGGTTTGCTAAATTAGACCAGCTGGTGGCGCTATAACAGGCCAATGTGAAAAGGGTGTAATTTCTTCCTCGGCCTAGTGAGAATGTGTGTGCAAAATTTCACGGAAATCGCACACTGCATTCATGATTTGAGGAATTTTGTTCAAACAGACCTATCCTGCAAACTTTAGAAGCCAATGTTAGCCAAGTAGGATAGAATATGAAATGTCGGACACATCCATCTTGATCACATGACTATAGAGATACCGTGTACCGATTTGCGTGAAAGATGTGTTTTACAAAAGTCAGCCTCCTGGTGGCGCTCCAAAAGGCATATGTGAAAAATGCAGGGCAAAGGATTTTCCTTGGCCTCTAAGGAGTGTGCATGCAAAGTTGCACGCAGATCTGTGCACTTATAGCTAAAAACGTGAATCGGCCTGTTATTGCGCCACCATGAGGCTGATTTGAAAGTTTTCAAGTGACATTTCTTCCTGGGCCGAGTGAGAATGTACGTGGAAAATTGCACGGAAAGTACATGCATGCGTTCATGATTTGAGGCATTTTGTTCAAAAAGAACCAATCCTGCAAACTTTGTAAGCCAATCTTAGCCAATCAGGATGGAATATGGAAAATCGGACAGATCCGTGTTGATCACATGGCTATAGAGAAACTGTGTACCGATTTGCGTGTTTTTTGGAGAAAAACCGGGCCAACGGTGGCGGAGATTAGCTGCTCGCAGACAGAAGGACGGACGGACGGACGGACGGACACACGGAAGGACGGACGGACGGACGGACGGACGGACGGACGGACGGACGGACGGACGGACGGACGGACGGACGGATGGACGGACAGACAGGGGGCAAAACATACTCTCTCGCCATGCCTTTCGGCCAGGCAGAGACAATAATACAATGAATAAATACAGGGTATAGTCCCTATTGTTAATTTGAATCAGCTGTGTGGAGGGAGATCTTGTAGGCTAAGTAAACAGACTGATATGACCGTATTGGATTTCTGTCAGGTTGTGTTCCCCACATTATTATTGACTGACACGGATCACTCAAATGAATGTCTGACAACAGGAAGTTGATGTCCATAATTCCCGCAAGGCCTCATGGGACACTGGAAACTTGTGGGCACACTTGTGGGAACACTGGGAGCACTGGCCACTTTTTCGAGCTCACGGTCTCTCCAAAAAAAGACAAAACAGGGAGAATACACAGTACACACACACACACACACACACACACACACACACACACACACACACACACACACACACACACACACACACACACACACACAGGCCCCCGACAGGTCAGGCTAAAGGGAATACATGGAAACACGTTGCTTTGATTTCAAGAAGACAACTGAAGACAGGGAACGGCACATGCTAAGATAAAATAATGTAATGTGTCGTGTGTGTGTGTGTGTGTGTGTGTGTGCGTGCGTGCGTGCGTGCGTGCGTGTGCGTGTGTGTGAGAGAGACGCTAAATCTTTGCAATTTAAATCAACATTAATACTTCTATGCAGTTGCCAAGATATTATAGTCTAACAGGAAGTAATAATGACAAGCAAACAGCTGATAACACACAGGGGGCAGGATCTGGCTCTCAGCCTACAATATGACTGTATCACCGTTCACTGGACAGCATTGTCTTGGACCAGTGCTTATAAGAGAAGTACTCAGATTAGTTTTACTTAAGCAATAGCACAATGTAGAAATCATCTGTTAAAATAAAATAAAAACTACTTAGTACAAGTACAAAATATTGGCATCATCAAATGCAGAATGGTCCATTTCCAAGTTTTTTTTTCAAAAGTTTTCAAAATGTGTCACAATCTTTCGAAAATAGTGGAGCTGGTAGATATTTTTTTTAATAGACAAAGTAAATAGGGCTTAATTGGTTAATGTATGTTTTGTAATTATCATCTAAATCTACAAGGTAACTGGTAACTAAAGCTTTCAGAAAATTGAAATTGAGTCAAAAGTGCAGTATTTGTCTCTACTATTAGGAGTAGAAGTATAGGCTAATGTATTGAAACAAGGGACAAACTCAAGTAAAGCACAAGTACCTCAAAATTGTACTTAAGCGCAATACTTCAGTACATGTACCGAATACAAGAACGCTCGCCCCAAAACTCGCTCGCCCCGGGTCAAATCCGGCGACCTCGGAACGGTCGCCACCAGGTATTCCTAAACGTAACCTCAGTAAACTATGTCTTGACCAAACCCTATTCCTAAACAAAACCTCAGTAAACTATGTCTAAACCTAACCTTATTCCTAAACGTAACCTCTATAAAACTATGCCTAGACCTAACCTTATTCCCAAACGTAACCTCAGTAAACTATGTCTAAACCTAACCTTATTCCTAAACGTAACCTCAGTAAACTATGCCCAAACCTAACCTTATGCCTAAACGTAACCTCAGTAAAACTATGCCTAACCATAAACTAATTTCTAACCTTATCCTCAGTAAAACAACTCGCACAGGTCTCCGCCAGGTCAGGTAGGTTATTGTGGCCTCCTGGTGTCGCTATAACAAGTAAGACGCGCGAACGCGGGAAGCGAACGCAAAAAATATTTATATATATGAAAAAAAATATATATAAAAAAAAGGTAACCAATAAAATAAAAAAATAAAATACCAAAACATTCTGCGTTAAAAGGAGCATCTTAGAAAATTTTTTTTATGTTTTTGAACAATTCAACAAAGTGTTTGAAGTGCCTGTTTCACCCACTTCCTAGGGGCGGAGCCAAAATCCGAGGCCGAAGTATTTGTTCGTAGACCCCCACTTAGGGGGGGTAGAAAAAGTTTGGGAGCGATTCGGGCACTTTTCATTTAACATGGGGTTTCAATGGGGAGTTTTTAGGAGCCTTCTCCGGGGCGTGGCTTCCGGGGGAAGGGGCGGGCTTAAACTTAACCTTGACAGGTGTGTTCAGTTTTCAAAGACCTTTCATTTGATGTAGGCTATGGTACGTCTATATTGGACATTTACTTGGCTGCACACAGGCAGTGCACACAATATGCACACAGACACACACACAAGCCGAGCACGGTGTCATAGTAAGCTCCACTTGCGCGGAGGCGCGCCTTTGGCGCGCCTCCTTCCGCTGCATTCGCAATAAGCCAATGTGAAAAGGGGCGGCATTTCTTCTTTTGCCTTGCACGGTAATCGGACACTGCATTCATGATTTGAGGCATTTTGTTAAAACATTTTTTTTTGCTAAATTAGACCTGCTGGTGGCGCTATAACAGGCCAATGTGAAAAAGGTGGCATTTTTTCCTCGGCCTAGTGGGAATATGTGTGCAAAATGTCACAGAAATCGCACGTTGCGTTCATGATTTGAGGCATTTTGTTCAAACGGACCTATCCAGCAAACTTTGGAAGCCAATGTTAGCCAATTAGGATGGAATATGAAATATCCAAGCCCCCAGAGTTGCTGAGAAACATTGAAGCTGCCACCCCAGTGGCCAAAGCTGGAACTGCAGGCGGGGAGAAATACATGCACGCACAAAACATGCTGAGAGATATTTATATATATAGATATAAATATGTAAACATATTATACATAAACACATATGCATTTAGTTATACATAGGCATCTCGAGTGTATTTAATAAATATATCGCGTTCAATCCTTGACACACGGGCTGCCGTAGAACGCAAAAAGGACACTAGTGCGCATGCTCATAACTCTATGGGGGTACAAAATCAAACCAATAATTCTACTTCCGGCAGGTTTCCGGGTGCTTCAAAACGCCACTGAGCACATTCATTGAAATGATAGCTGGGGGCGGGGCAATCCGCCCTCTAGTTATATTATACCTCTATGGAAATATCGGACACTTCCATCTTGATCACATGACTATAGAGATACTGTGTACAGATTTGCGTGATTTTTGGACAGATTCTGAAGGAGTAATAGCAAAACATTTGTTTTACATAAGTCAGCCTCCTGGTGGCGCTCTAAAAGGCAGATGTGAAAAATGCATGGCAAAGGTTTTTCATTGGCCTCTAGGGAGAGTGCGTGCAAAGTTTCACGCAGATCGGTGCAGTTATAGGTAAAAACGCAAATCAGCCTGTTATAGCGCCACCATGAGGCTGATTTTCAAGTGGCATTTCTTCCTCAGCCTAGTGGGAATGTGCGTGCACAATTTCACGGAAATCGCATGCTGCGTAGATGATTTGAGGCATTTTGTTCAAAACAAACCAATCCTGCAAACTTTGGAAGCCATTCTTAGCCAATCAGGATGGAATATGGAAAATCGGACAGATCTATGTTGATCACATGACTATAGAGATACTGTATACCGATTTGCGTGATGTTTGGATACAATCTGTAGGAGTAATATTAAAAAAAATGTTTTGCACAAATCGGCCTCCTGGTGGCGCTATAACAGGCCCATGTGAAAAATGCATGGCAGAGGTTCTGAATTGGCATCCAGGCAGTGTGTGTGCACAGTTTCGCAGCTAGCGGGCCAACGGTGCCGGAGATTAGCTGTTCACAAACAGATGGACACACGGACACACACACGGACGGACGGACCAGGGGTAAAACATACTCTCTCGCCATGCCTTTCGGCCTGGCGGAGACAATAATACAAGAATCACTGGGGGGCGAGCGGTCCTCAAAACAAAATGGGGGCGAGCGTGTTTTGGGCCGAGCCTTCCGGTTACCCATGTACCCGGTTACTTTCCACCACTGTGTTTTGTTAGACATAATAAAGTGTGCTGGCATCCACTCTCAGCCCTGCCCATGAACCTGGCTCCACCCCCCAGCCCTCCACCTGTCTGGGGCGGGGGGGATAAAGGAGTCTTTCTCTCAAATGGAGTCAGTTCCCGTTAGACACAGACACACCATTGTTGGGATTTCTATTCTTCTGAGACACAAGCACACACACACACACACACACACACACACACACACACACACACACACACACACACACACACACACACACACACACACACACCATGGTGCGGAGGTTTGTCCGAGCTGGGATTGTGCTTGCTCTCACCGCCTCAGGTAAAATAATATATCCTACTGAATACTGAACTTATATGTTCAGTTATGCTCTGTCTGTCTGTCTGTCTGTCTGTCTGTCTGTCTGTCTGTCTGTCTGTCCAGCTCTAATAGTAGGGGGTACTAAGTGAAAAATCGTTACGCGGCGGATAAAAGCATGAAATTTGATACAGATGTCCCTTGGGTCATCCTAAAACATCCTAGAAGGGGTGCCCAAAAAAATCTTAAACAGGAAGTGAGTTATGGACAAAATCCAAAATGGCCACCTAAACCGTTGACCGTTGACTCAAAAGACACCAAAATAATCTCCAAAAAGCATAAAATGTGGCACACATGTCCCTTGGGTCATCCTAAGACATCCTAGAAGGGGTGCCCAAAGAATTCTGAAACAGGAAGTGAGTTATTGACCAAATTGAAAATGGCCGCCTAGTGTTGTCGATTGACTCAAAAGACAACTAAAGAATATCCAAAAAGTATAAAATGTGTCACACATGTCCCTTGGGTCATCCTAAGACATCCTAGAAGGGGTGCCCAAAAAAGTCTTCAACAGGAAGTGAGTTATTGACTAAATTGAAAATGGCCGCCTACAGTGCTGGCGATTGACTCAAAAAGCCTACAGAATCTCCAAAAAGCATACAATTTGGCACATATGTCCCTTGGGTCATCCTAACACATCCTAGAAGGGGTGCCCAAAATAATCTGAAACAGGAAGTGAGTTATTGACTAAATTGAAAATGGCCGCCTACAGTGTTGAAAGATGATGCAAGATACCTAAAGAATCTCATAAAAGCATGAAATGTGGTACAAATGTCCCTTGGGTGATCTGAACGCATCCTACAAGGGGTGCCCAAAAAGATTTTAAACAGGAAGTGACCGCCTAAAGCAGTTGACACAAAAGAAAACATAAAGGGACGTCATAAAAGTGTATAATTTGGTACGTACATTGAGTGCTTCTTAATATATCCTAGAAGAGGTTATTTATTTGCTTGTTTATTAAACTTTTTAGGAAGGGACCATGTTGAAGAAATTCTAAATGGCTGTTTAAACAGTTGACCATGGCAGTCTGCATATTATGCAGACTCAATACGACAGGTTATGCAGTGCATAACCTGCCGTATTTTGTAGTCTACCTTCTGTTTTCATTTCTACATCACTTATTCATTTTACTTTCTGCATTATTTTTTTATTGTACTCTTTGAATCTTCTTTATTTATCTAACTCTCTGCATATTCTTATTTATTTTACTCTGCATCTTATCTTACTCTGCATATTCTTATTTTACTCTCTGCATCTTATTTATTTTGCACTCTACATCTTCTTGCTTGTTTTACACTCTATCTTCTCATGTATTTTCATCTTGATCATTACTGTTTTTTTGTGATTAGTGTTTAGTAACTACATGTATTCATGTGTGCCATTTCGCAATTACCAGCACATTGGCATAATGCTCTGCAAGGTAACCCAGCATCCCGGCATCTACACTTTCTCGAACAGAAGGGCTCAGCTTTGCAGCCACACTTGAGTTCTCTACAAACTTAAGCAGCCTCTGGCAAGAGTGTCCATAAAGGTGTCCACGAATCAGCGACTTTAATCCATCCATATTTGTCAGGAGATGGTAGAGATTGCATAGCTTTCAGGCTTCTGGACCAAATGCCAGATTGGCTGCTCGATTTGAATATTGTAGCAGTGCAGCCCGTGTGGGAGGAGTGTTTTCCATTGAGAGACTATTAAAACTTTTTTTGGCACCCCTTAGGATGCATTCAGATCACCCAAGGGACATTTGTACCAAATTTCATGCTTTTATATGAGATTATTTTTTATGAGTGTCTTTTGCATCGTCTGTCAACACTGTACACGGCCATTTTCAATTTAGTCAATAACTCACTTCCTGTTTCAGATAATTTCAGGCACCCCTTCTAGGATGTCTTAGGATGACCCAAGGGACATGTATGCCAAATTGTATGCTTTTATGAGATTCTTTAGTTGTCTTTTGAGTCAATCGACAACACTGTAGACGGTCATTTTCAATTTTGTCAATGACTCACTTCCTGCTTAAGATTTTTCTGGGCACCCCTTCTGGGATGTCTTAGGATGACCAAAAGGACATGTGTGCCAAATTGTATGCTTTTATGAGATTCTTTAGTTGTCTTTTGAGTCAATCGACAACACTAGGCGGCCATTTTCAATTTAGTCCATAACTCACTTCCTGTTTCAGATTCCTTTGGGCACCCCTTCTAGGATGTCCCAAGGGACATATGTGCCAAATTGTATGCTTTTTGGAGATTCTTTTGGTGTCTTTTGAGTCAACGGTCAACAGTTTAGGTGGCCATTTTGAATGTTGTCCATAACTCACTTCCTGTTTGAGATTTCTTTGGGCACCCCTTCTAGGATGTTTTAGGATGACCCAAGGGATATCTGTATCAAATTTCATGCTTTTATCCGCCGCGTAACGATTTGGCCATTTTTTGTGCTTAGTACCCCCTACTATAATAAATCAACTTGCTTTATAAGTCTGTCAATGAGGTCAATGTATGCTTCCTATCATCGGTTCTATTTTTCTGCTGTTGATCTCTCATCTTCTATTGTGGTGTTTGTCTGTATATTATTTCTGTCATTGACTATATATTGTCTCTTGTTATGTGTGGACCACTCATCTTGTCTGAACTGTGTAGTGTTTCTTGCTGTTGTGACAGCCACTGTGTCCTTGAACATAAACTTGATCGTGTCTGCTCACAGTATTCAAAGCTCAGAGCTTTAAACATGATTTTAACATTTTATCGATGGAAAGCTTGTATGTCCAAAACCGTTCCTGTTTTTATTATTTTAAAAACATTTTAAAATAGTGACAAGCTCACAACGCGTCGCGATGCAGTCTGCTATTTTCACTACTTTTGTGCCATATGAAAATTACAGTAAATGTAAACTTTTGCCGATGTTAAAATTATTTGACATGCACTGTAACTGTTTTTAATTGAAAGACAGTCTTATATTATCTGTATTATAATGAGCTGTGCCCTTCAATGTATCCATGAAACATTTTGACTGGATTGACAGGAAAGCGTAATTTTTTATTTTAGCGTCGGCTATAAAAAAATGGCAGATGTACAAGCTCACAGCGCGTCACTTTGTGCAGCACTGCGAGCTTGTACATCTGCTATTTTTTTTTTACATTTTTGAAAAATCTTGAGAGTGTGAGAACTACTGATTTGGAAGGTATTTGTTCGGCCTCAGGTCTTAAAGGGATGTTTCACCCCCAAAATGACTTTTTTTTCCTATCGATTAGTCGACCCATGGAGACTTGAATTCATGGATATTGTTTTGTTTTTGTCGCATTCAAGCCAATAATTTGATGACCAGCAGCGGTTCCGGTAGGAGACACAAAGAGTCTCCTTTGTGTCTCCTACCAGAACCGCTGGTCATCAAATTATTGGCTTAGGAATGTGACAAAAACAAAAACATATCCATGAATTCAAGTCTCCATGGGGCGACTAATCGATAGAAAAAAAGAAATGTTTTGGGTGAACTATCCCTTTAATGGGTTAAGAAAGTCCACTGCAATTCTCACTGTTGGCAAAGAAATCTGAGACGTTTTTATATTCCATCTGCCCGTCCGTCCGTTTATTTCCGGCTATTGTTCAGCAACTTGTTTCCGTCTATTTTCAATGCTGTTCTTAAGTATTGAAGTGTGTGTGTGCGTGTGTGTGTGTGTGCGTGTGCGTGTGCGTGTGTGTGCGTGCGTGCGTGCGTGTGGGCCACAGTGTTGCTTTACGTCACCACGGTGGTGCCAGCGGCCCGGTCATCACCACCATCAGCAGCGGGCCTCGGTGACGCGGGTGACGCAGCAGGTTACGGTCCAGAGGTGAAGTTTGTCCTGAGCATCAGAATCACCAACCGCCTGTACACCCGCTCCCTCGCTGACCACGCCTCCACCCATTACACCCTGCTGAGGAACCAAGTGGACCGGATGGTATGCGTACAGTATCAATTCAATTCAAAGGAGCGTTATAGCAGGGGTTTTCAACCTTTTCAGGCCGCGAATCATATTTGAACTGGGGAACCGCCGAAATAAACATATTTGAACTGGAGACCCCCCCAAAATAAACATATTTGAACTGGGGACCCCTTGGAATTGTAGGAGTAGAGGCATTACATTTCGTTTGACTCGGTTCCACAGATAAATATTGTGAAAATAGCAGATCTACAAGCTCGCAACGCCGTGAGCTTGTAGATTGGATATTTTCACAATTGTTGCCTCTTTCTTATTTTATTTGACAATTTGGCCAATGTTTGACCACTTTTTATGTATAGTTTGCCGATTACTTTTGATGCAGTAATTGTCTTTTTCTTAAAAGTCCTTAAATTGTCACTTCGTCATCTGGGGACCCCCAAAATCATGTAGGGACCCCCCTGGGGGTCCCGACCCACATGTTGAGAACCACTGCTTTATAGGGCATAGCAGTGGTGGCCATTTTGTGGTTCCACAGATATAAAGCCCATTCATTTTTTTCCATAGAGATTTAGTTTAAGCCTGGAACCAAGCCATCCAGAATCCTGCTGAATCGTGACCATAAAACATTTGATTCAGTGTAAAAAAAAAAACATTTGAATATTGAAATAATTATATTATAAATAATTATATTATGTTATATATATATTATTATATTATATACTATGTATGTTTGTCTTTACGTCTGGAGACTCCCGTCCAGGACGGGTTTCAGACGCGCCTCCTCATGAGACATTGGCTCAGATCTGAACTCATTTGATTTGCCGTTAGGAACCTGTTGCGACCGCATGCCCTTTGCTGACATCAACCCCAGGCAGGGCTCGTCCTAATAAAATCCTAATAATATAGGCTATGCATGCACGCACGCACATTTTGGACAAAATAGCACATTTTACATCGAGGTGGCCATACTTCCTTTGTGCCCACTCTTCTTGTATCCGTAAAAATATATAGTAGCAGTGTCCATACCTATAGTGTAGAAGTCAACGCCTTGTTTTGCATCCCATATGTCCACTATGCTTTTAGCTGATATAGTTTTAGATGTCATGTTGAAGCTTTACTTTAGCTTTTTACATTTTAGAAATGGACTGGTGTCCATGTTAATTGCTAGCTCTAAACACGCCACTTCTGTCACCTGTGGGTCACTATGCCTATGTGCCTGCTAAAAAATTAATTGATTATAAAACCAAATATAATAAAATTCATTCATTCAAATACAATCATTTTAATTTATTAAAATGTGTATGATGCACAAAATGTTTTAATCAAACATATTTTATTATTTTATTTTAGACTTTACGTATGTAGTGACAGATATGTCCACTCCCCCCTATGTGGGTCAAGGCCATACATGTTAGATGTCGAACAAGACCTCTTTGCACGTCACATAAAAAACACATTTTTGAGCTTGTGGATCAGCTATTTTCTCTATTTTGTAATAATTGTGGCCTGTAATGACATACCCAAAATCAGGACACACCCAACCGATGAAAAGTATTAACCAGAGCGCGTGTCTAAATAATAACTATACATTGGATCCATTGGAACACATGGTTCTCTTATCCATTTACTGAAAAGTAACTGTTTTGGACGTGTGTCCTTCCATGACACAAGGGAAAATGTCCCTTGTCATATGACTCATCTCTGACTCAGCGTTGCAAAATGTGGGTGACCTTATTTCTCACACTCACACTCCTCACTCCTTAAATCCAATGTGCATTTAAGCCTCTCCAAAAGATCCAGAATGCCGCAGCACGCTTGGTCTTCAACCAGCCAAAAAAATCACACGTCTCCCCCCTTCTCCGCTCCCTCCATTGGCTCCCAGTTACTACCCGCACCGAGTGCAAAACACTAACGTTGTCCTACAAAGCAACCAAAGGTATGGCACCCAGTGGTGTCAGTTCAGCAAAAGCTAAGTTATGGCAAGGTTAGGGTTGCCAACTCCCAAAGATTAAAATAAAGGACACCTATCCTGGGCGTGCGGCTGAAAAACTTTTTTGGGGGTTAAACCCCCCAAAACCCCCTAAATGCATAGAAAACCATGCATTATATTATACCTATAACACAATACAAACACAATGGTCTTGCATTAGTCTACTATTCATGATTTTTTTTCTGGAGCCAAGGTATGGCACCTTGTGTTTTTGTCGCATTCCTAAGCCAATAATGTGATGACCAGTGGACCAGTAGGCAGCGGTTCCGGTAGGAGACACAAAGGAGACTCTTCGTGTCTCCTACCGGAACCGCTGCTGGTCATCAAATTATTGGCTTAGGAATGTGACAAAAACTAAATAATATCCGTGATTTCAAGTCTCCATGGGATATCGATAGAAAAAAAAGAAATTTTGGGGGTGAATTATCCCTTTAATGTTGATATGGCTGTGAATTTCCTGGGGACCCCCTGGAACCCCCCCAAGGACCGCCCCCCCCCCCCCCCCCCAAGCGGTCCTTGGGGGGGTTCCAGGGGGTCCCCAGGAAATTGTTTTAATATAGCATCACAGTAATTTTAACCACTTTTATACTTTTGGCTATTCAAAAATAGCAGATCTACAAGCTCATAGCGCGGCACCGAGTGCCGCGCTATGAGCTTGTATATCTGCTATTTTTGAAAAATCGTGAAAAGTTGTGCAAACCTTTGAATATATATATATTAAAAAATTTAAGCGAACATTTGTAACTCAAATCTTTGCTTCTGGGTGTCCCTGGAACAACATTTGAGATGGGGGTCCGCGGCCAAACACATATCATTTTGGCATGGAAAAGTTTGAGAACCACTGGGCTAATCAAAAAGTTTACTAAATTATGATGTCTTGAACATGAGGGGATTAGGGATTTTATTTCAACGGATTAAAGAGTTTTTCTGCCAGGCTGGATGCTTGTTGACCATTCTCTTCCCCAAATGCAGAGTCCCACACCAGTATTGTAGACGACTATTCAGAACGGATCATGCCGTCTACGCGGAGGGCATGTGAGAACGCCTCTCCCACCGCCTGTGCCGGCAGTTTATGTTCATTTATCTCCCAACGATGAACGTCATGCATGCCTAAATGTCTAAACAAACGTGTTGATTTAAGCTAATTCAACACGTGTCAAATAGTGTTTCTTTCATACAGTATATAATCATAGAAAGAGGAGCCTTTTCACGCTGAGAACTGAACATTCTGATGGTGGTTTCACCTGGTTATGTAATGTATAGGATTTATTCGGTGCAGAAATGTATTGTCCAATGAGAGGGGCTGGGTCTAACGACGAGCCAATCAGCGAATATTTGCTAAAACAAGCTGTACGATGACGTCAGATGTAGGCGGATCAGTGGATCTCTTGTGATTGGTTTAGGGAAATTCGAAGCCCCTCCCCCTTGTAATCGCCTACACTGGAGCCAATGTCAGACTGAAGCTCCACGCAGCTTCAGTCTGATAAGCAGGCTACTATAGACTGGTAGAATGAACCACTACATATTATTCTCTTGTACTGTTCCCCATGCTTTTTGAATATATTGACCTAACACAAACAAACTTTGCAGCGTTACACAATATACTGCCTCCAAGATCATTTACCTTTACCACACCCACACATTCTGACATGAATGATAAAGCCATCACACGCCTAACATTTCATGTCACAATAATGGGGATTAATGATAGTATCGCAATCCTATATTAAAATTGACTTAACCCTTTAAGACTGGGAACGCATCTGTGTGTCATTTTAAGATTTATTTGGCTATTCATAAATAGCAGATCTTCAAGAGATGGGGGTCCGCGGCCAAATATATGTCATTTTGGGGGTCCTTGACATGGAAAAGCTGGAGCACCACTGATATAGCAACATACTGTTAGGATTTTAAAAACATTTTCAGATAATGTATTTGGCCACGAACCCCCCCCCTCCCCTGGTATCCTGTTTTTTTTTTAATAGCCAAATAAATCTATGACACAGATGCGTTCCCGGATTGAATGGGTTAAGGTGGCGGACGGACCTCTGACATCACGCTCACGTCACCATGACTCAACCATAACCATAGGAGGAGTTCCCAAATGTTCCCAAATGCAGCTACGCCCAAATATGGAGTGTGTTGTCTAACCTCAATGTGTCGTCATGGCATCAGCAGACACATCAGTCAGGTCCATATATGGGCACAAAGGGGGGCATGCCCACATATGGGCATATACTGATAACATCAAGGATCTCCATATATGGGCATAAAAGGGACAAGGACTGACAGAGATGTCTATAAAATAGATATGCACATATTATATGTATATCAGTCAGGCGCTGCAACGTAGGTGTGAGGGCTGCAGGCGCTATGCAGCCCTCACACCTACGTTGCAGCGCCCAAATCAAAGTATACTAGTAATCTGAAAATGGTGCATTTATATAGCGCTTCTATCCGAAGCGCTTTACATTGATTGTGCCATTAACCCATTCACACACACATTCATACACCGATGGCGGAGGAAACCATGCAAGGCACCAACCTGCTCATTGGGAGCAATTAGGGGTTCAGCGTCTTGCTCAAGGACACTTCGACACTAACTCTAGGGGAGCGCCCCAGCCCGGGATCAAACTGGGAACCTTGCGGTATTCCAGTTCACTCCACCCGGCCACTCTACCCCTGAGCCACTGCCTGCCCGCTTAAAACTCTTAAAATGCCACTTTTGTTATCCCCCCATAAATTTTGTTCCCCCCTTCTATTTTCTGGGGGGAAAGTTAGCCAAATCTTTGGCAAAGAGATTCATTGTAGGCTAGATGAAAAAAATGGTCCAAGAGCCAACTCAGGTCCAGTGTATGACGGACAATTTCACAGATTTTTTCTGCGATATGATTATTGAAAGTTTATTTCTTTTCCCGCGAGAAACGATAGTAACAATTATCGTCCCATCTCTACAATAGCAATTGACACCCATCATCCCCTCAACTGTAACTTTACAATCATGCCATATGGACGGAGATGGGAAAAAAAGTTCACTTTATAGTATCAGTCTGGTCCACTCAAAATGTACACACATTAAAAGCTTGTAGACCAGGCGTTGTCATCGAAGAATAGTCCTACCAGGGCTTACACGGTTAAATATGTTATTGTTGATTTGTATTAATGTCCACTGCATCATATCAGTTAAGTGACACTGTCATTTTATGTGCAGTTCTCTGACATCTATGGAAGTGCTGTCCAATATAGAGGTGTGGCTGACATGACATTCAGGTGAGATTACTGCATGTTCTATCTGTCTGTCTGTCTGTCTGTCTGTCTGTCTGTCTGTCTGTCTGTCTGTCTGTCTGTGGGCTTGTGAATCGGCTATTTTAGTTTACGAAATACAATCGAAATATGGAGAAACAAGGTTTCTACCCGACAGCAACATATATATATATATACAGTATATATATATATATATATATATATATATATATATATATATATATATATATATACACACACACACACACACACACACACGCACACACACACACACGCACACACACAAACACGCACACACACACACACACACACACACACACACACACACACACACACACACACACACACACACACACACACACATTTTAACCATTTATTTATGTCCACATAAAGGATAATACATACAGGGACACAAATATTATAGGTGCAGTAGGGTTACATTCACAAAATCATGGCATATGTTTTCATGATACAATAGGCATGTCACTCAGTACTCTACGGGTATAAGTAACAGCGTCTCCGCCATATATGGCGACTGCCAATTATAGCAGAGATAGCACAATACTTTGCCAGCCTTTTTTGCCTCCTTTTTGGGCATCCTAAGTTGTTGAAGCCCTCTAACAACTAGTCTGTGGGTATGTCCCAGGCTGCCGAATATAAAAACAAATAGTCTGCACCTATAACCTAGCTCTGAGATGGTATGTAGGAGTGGTTGGTATTTAATGACCTTGGTCATAAAGGCCTCCTCTAGGCTAAGGTCAAAGGTGCATGCTATCTCTAACACAGACACTTCCCTGGACTCTTCATTCACCACAACAACATCTGGTGTATTTTGTAGTTTTAGTCCAGTCCAGTGTTGTTGTTGTTGTTGATGTTGGTGTAGATCCATGAGGACTTGTCTGGCACCTGCAGCTGTTAGCAGGTGACTGTGACCAGCAAAGGTGACTGTTGCCCTGACCTGGATAAGGGGGTCAGTTATAATGTCCTCTAAGACCCTCACAGTCCCAGAGTCAGACCGCACCCACTCTAAGGACACTCCAGTGCGGGTACAGATGTCGTTCAGATCTGGCCAATCTGACCAGACCCCAAAACCAGTGGAACGGGTGTCAAGTTTCCCACTGGGTTTCCTCCTAAATCCAAGAAAGTGTGGCTCTGACTTAGCCTGGTAAACCCTCCCTCCGGAAATCTCATTTCCATTTGATTCCAGGAGTGAGTCTGGCATGAATGCTTGTATGGGCGTTTCTAGCGCATTACCAAAAAAACGAGCCTATCAGCGTCGTCGCTCATCGTTCTGTGATTGACAGCAAAAGTTGGCCAATCAGGTGGCGAGTTCGAGTGAGCCCGAATGGACCCGAGTGCAGCCTGAGTGCAGCCGACCAAACGCGAACAGCAGCCATTGTTTCTGTGGACAGTTTCTACTTTTTATTTTCAGGTTTAAAACGCTCTCAAACTTCTTTTTTGAGGCACGGAATTTACTTATAAGATATCGTTTGGATAGAATTTAGTTGTTTAACTTCATATATGTGGTCAATTAATCATGACAGAGCCTATTTAAAAATAAAAAATCTGAGAACCGGCAGGGGCGGGCAGTGACACGCATGTATCCGAATAAGGCAACCTATTTTGGGCATGGCCATCTCAAAAGTCCCGTTGCGTCACATTAGTCGCGGAGGTGGTAAAAATGCACTGCAATTGGCTGAAGGGGAATAACGATCATTGGCTGAAGGGGTTGTCAGTCAACGGTATTACTCCCGCCCAACTCCAGCCCACAGCCACTATTGCAGATTGGGCGATCATGCCAGACTCACTCCTGGAATCAAATGGAAATGAGATTTCCGGAGGGAGGGTTTACCAGGCTAGCTCTGACTCCCTGGCCAGTGGGACCTTACGCCTCCTTAGGTCCAGAAACAGGGAGGATCGAGCCAGCTCCCTAACATCCTTGTCGTCGTTGTTCAGCATTTTGAGGAGGTGAATCCTCATGCTGGTGTAGATCCATTCCACGTTTGGCACCCCGAGCCCTCCCTCCCACTGTGGACACACACACACACACACACACACACTCGCGCACACACACACACACACACACACACACACACACACACACACACACACACACACACACACACACACACACACACACACACACACACACACACACACACCATAATAATAATTATGGTGTGTGTGTGTGTGTGTGTGTGTGTGTGTACACACACACACAAACATATTTTTACTAAAGAACTGGAACGAACACTGAACAAACACTCTATTGCAACGATATAGAGCTAATTATCACTTATTTTAACAAAACAATATCACGTACCCTACCTTTAACATTGTATTCTCTACTTTACAGTAATGGCTCAGTCATTGCAAATTCAACGTTACGGTTTGGTCTTCCCACCATTACAGAGGAAGACGTTCACAACATGTTGACTCACAATGTCAACTCATCTGGGGACCTAGACCTGAGCTTAGATTATTTACATGGTAAGTAACAACACATGCAGAGTGTACATACAACAGTGGTGGAAGGTAACTAAGTATTGTTTACTCAAGTAATGTACTTAAGCACAATTTAGAGGTACTTTTACTTTACTTGAGTATTTATAGTTTTCAATACTTCACAATACTTCAAACTTTAGTTACTATTTACTTTTCAGATTTGGATCATTAAAGTATTTTACAGGCAACTAAATCTGCATAACTTGATGGAATGGTGATGGGAGAGATATTTTCACATGCCTTCCTTGGCAGCAAAAGTGCTGCTATTGCCTGATAAGCGACCGTTTTCATTAGTTTATTTTCTAACGGTATAGTACTTTATTCTCACACGAGAGGTGACTGTAAGCATGCAAGACTGTAACTTCAATCCATGGAAACAACAGAGGATAAGCGAACTGTGTTCTCTTTTTTCCCCGACGTGTTGTAGAGCTTATAGATCTTCACTGTCAAGCAGTTACTGCACTTTACCTTGGCAGGGCAAAATAGACTCCCAGTGTCACTGCTAGTTTGGCTTTAATTTGTTTGGTATTTCTTTGTTGTAGACCATCCTCCCAAAGCCTTAATGATGGCCTCCACAACCCCAGCAGTGGCTCCAACACTCTCTCCTGTGAACTCTGGAAGATCTGGCCTGCAGATGCTTGTTAACACCACTGCAAACTCCTCTCTCTCTGGTTCAAGGTTATTATGCTGTAGTTTTTTCATTCGTTTTATATCATGTGGGGTATTAGTATTCAAAAAGTTATAAAAAAAAAAAAAAAGCAGATCTACAAGCTCACAACGTGTTGCATCGCAACCTTGTAGATCTGCTATTTTCACTAAGATATTTGTGAAAATGTTTCACAATCAAAGATACTTGAATAAATATTGACAAAGAACCGTTAACTGAAATGTTTATTCAATTATAGTTATTGTTTTCTCATTAGCTTTAGTTAATAGTAACCGTGCTCCTCTGGTGTCTGTATCAAGCCCTGCAGCCACGAATTCTAGTCACACGGAAACGATGACTTCCCACAGTAGTCTCACAACGCAACGTGACGACAGACCCACCGCTGTCCCCACCACTACAACCACTTCACCTAGTGACGTCACATCTGTCACCTCTGAACCAAGGTTATTGTCGTTTATGATTATTCATTATTTATATACTTTATTTTTATTTATTTTGGCTGTATTTATTATTATTATTATTATTATTATTATTATTATTATTATTATTATTATTATTATTATTATTATTTGATTAACTATTGTATTATGGGGTATTTGTCAGCCGTGAGACCCCAAAAAGTTCAGAAAAACAATGAAAATCGCAGATCTACCTAGCTTACAGATCTGCTTATTTTCACTATTTTTAAAAGATTTTGGACGATTTGTGCAAATATTATGAAATACTGACAAAGACCACAACTTCTTTTTGTATGATTTTTGTCAGTTTTAGTTACTTAAGAAAACTCACAGCACAGTTTCAGTTAATTATACGTTTTTGTAAATTCTAGTTTGAGTTATTTTGTTATTTAACAAAGATAACCTTGCTCTGAACCCCGCAGGAACACGACCACATCGACGCGCTCCAACAGCCTCACAACAACCTCCCCCATTGATCACACCACAACCCTCCCTCACAACGCCTCTGTTGGTACCGCCGAAACCACGGCAACGGCATC
This sequence comes from Gymnoscopelus braueri, assembly GCF_963280865.1. Lineage (NCBI taxonomy): Eukaryota > Metazoa > Chordata > Actinopteri > Myctophiformes > Myctophidae > Gymnoscopelus > Gymnoscopelus braueri. The sequence continues at coordinate 57,649,371 of NC_137605.1, read as the reverse complement.
CCACACAAACACAACAGCATCCACTGTATCCCTGACGACAGCATCCTCCACTGTCACCGTGACAACAGCATCCCACGCCAACACAACGTTTTCCCATGAAACTAATAGCAACACGACCCTGCCAACCAACACCTCTGTTGGTACCGCTGTCACCATAGAAACAGCATCCCATACAAATACAACAGCTTCCAATGTAACCCTGACATCAGCATCCTCCACTGTAACTACGGCAACAGCATTCACAAACACAACATCTTCTAATCAAACCATGGCAACAACCTCCCCCATCGATAAAAACCCAACCCTCCCAACTACCGCCATAACCATGACAACCAACTTTTCAGATGCTGGGAACGCTACGATGGCGTCCAACCACACGGAGACTCCTCCCTCAACTCCCTCAACCAATAGGACGAGTGCTCCCTCAACTCCCACAACCAATGGGACGAGTGCTCCCTCAACTACCACAACCAGTAGGACGACTGATCTCTCAACTCCCACAACCAATAGGACGACTGCTCCCTCGACTCCCACAACCAATAGGACGACTGATCCCTCGACTCCCACTACCAATAGGACGACTGCTCCCTCAACTCCCACAACCAATAGGACGACTGATCTCTCAACTCTCACAACCAATAGGACGACTGCTCCCTCAACTCCCACGAGTAATACAACGACTGCTCCCTCAACTCCCACAACCAATAGAATGACTGCTCCCTCAACTCCCACAACCAATAGGACGACTGCTTCCACACTTCAAACTACAAATGTAACCTCCAGTGCCAACCAAGGTTTTTTACTGTTTTGACTTCATGTTTTCAATTTCAGTTTAGTTTTGGATGGGTTTTAAAGCGGGTTTATTACTTTAGTTTCTATTTTGTAGTCAGGGGCGAGATTAAATAGCTCAGGAAAAAAATGCGGAAATAGCAGATCTACAAGCCCACAACCCACTACAACAGGCTGTGGGCTTGTAGATCTGCTATTTTCGCATTTGACTTTTGACAAAGACTAAAAGGATATTTCGCCTAGTTTTAGTAAGCTCACAATACAGTTTCAGTCAGATGTGCATTTTTGTAAAGCCTCATTCTTTTTTCTCATTTCAGTTAACCAAAATGTGCTGCCAATTAATCAGTTAGTTTTAGCAAACTATATTAGCCCCTGCTGCCAACCTAACCTTTACTGTAAACTTTGTTATCACAGCAACGCCGACACACGCCACGGACACAACGTACGTGACCGTCAGCGTGTTCCCCACAGCTTTGTCAGAGAAAAGCTCAACCACACATAACACCACAACACTCCACGGACCCGCCAGTACCGTTCACAATAGTGCTAGCACAAAAACCACTGCAACCTCCCCAGCCGTTAATAGCGCCGCGGCATCGATGTCTACGACTTCAGCCGCTCTTACCAACCGACCAGTCAGCGATAAGACGACGACCGACGGCCAGTCGAGCGCTGTGGTGCCCCCAGTGGTCGGTGGAGGCGTACCAGGATGGGGGATAGCACTGCTGGTTTTGGCTGCGCTGATACTGCTGCTGCTGTTCCTGCTGCTGATAGGCCTGGTAAGAGAACACACACACACACACGTATGCACCAGTGTTAATTTTGTCGACTAAAGAAAAATGTTCGTCGACTACATTTTTTCACTGACGAAAACTAAATAAAAACTAAGCTATGATGACTAAATATAAGACTAATACTAAATATAAATATATTGACAATTCCGTCAACGAATAAAAACTAGACTAAAATTATGGAAGTTAGGGAGGGAGTAGTGGAGAAGAGATCCAGTAGAACTAAAAGACAAGTCATTTTAAAGACGGGGTGCCGTGATTTTCAGTGATCCCCCCCCTAATATTATACTATATTATTATACTAGGAGGAAGATTTTTTTTTGTACAGAAAGTGTTAAAATTATTTTTTTATGTGGACACGCCTCCAGTTCCAGTTTGATCACACCACAACCCTCCCTCACAACGCCTCTGTTGGTACCGCCGAAACCACGGCAACGGCATCCCACACAAACACAACAGCATCCACTGTATCCCTGACGACAGCGTAAAGTGTAAAATCAGCCATTACGACGCCAAGGCCCGCCAAAATACATTGTTGGCGACAAAATCAACTGTAGATTTAGTCGACTAAAATCATATGATATTTACACAACTAAAACTAGACTAAAACTAAAACTTTTCTGATGACTAAAATGTGACTAAAACTAAATGCAATTTTATTCAAAAGACTATGAACTTAACTAAATACAAATTTGCACAGTGATTCCGAACATGTGGGTCGTGAGGATATTGTAAGTGGGCCCCCAAATAATTGGCAAAACACTACGATTGTATTGATGTTATAATTGTTATAATAATATTAATAATTAAAATAAAATATATAATATGTAATAAAAAAAAGGTATGTGATCAAGGCAGCACAACACAAATGGTTGAAAATGTCTGTTAAAAACCTTGTATCAGGTGCTCAGGGGGTGTTGGGGTAAAGTACCTTCCCGCCAACATGGAATCTAGGGGTTCAAATACATTGCAGTGCATCCGGTTTGGATGAGCGCCTATACAAACACTGGCAAATGTTCAGGGAGAGGGAAGCCGGGTGGGGAGGGTGATCTTTGCTCTAAAGACTCCTACGGGTGGCTATCAGCGTGGAAAGTTGAATGGAAAGAGTAGGATGGAGGCACTACGTCCTCCCGGTGGGGGCTCCTCACTGGCAGGTGAGCCAGTATAGGGTACAACAGCAGTGGCAAAAGAGAAATGTGTGGAGAGAGTACATTGTTGAAACAGCCGATTGACACGCTGTGCGACACCGGCACACGCCTATACGCAGTGGTGGAAAGTAACTAAGTACATGTACTCAAGTACTGTACTTAAGTACAATTTTGAGATATTTGTGATTTACTTGAGTATTTCCAATTTCCAATACTTTTACTTTTACTCCACTACAATTATTTGAAAACTTTAGTTACAAGTTACTTTGCAGATTATAAAACATACATTAACCACTTAACCACCACTCCTTTTTTATACATAGGCTTTTTGAAAATAGCCGATCTACAAGCTCTCAACGTGTCGCATCGTTGTGAGCGTTGTGAGCTTGTAGATCTGCTATTTTCAAACATTTCAGTACTTTTACTTTTGGTATTTTAAGTACATTTTGATACCAATAGTTTTGTACTTTTACTCAAGTAAATTTTGAACACCAGACTTTTACACCAGACTTTTACACCAGACTAGAGTACTTCTACATTGCAGTATTGATACTTTTACTTAAGTAAAATATTTGAGTACTTTTTCCACCACTGCCTATATGTATATATTAAGCATTACAGACTGTTAATTATTGTCGTAAATTTGTTGTTAATACATTTATTTTATGTTTTCATGTAGTTATTGTGGTGCTGCTGTAGGGGGCGTGGTTTCAGTCCATACAACCAGCTGAACCCTGGGGGCGGGACAGTGAACGACATCCCACTGTACACGACACACAGCCGCTTTGAAGGGCCCACTGGACACCCCTATGTGAGTTACCACTGACCCACTACACACCCCTATGTGAGTTACCACTGACCCACTACACACCCCTATGTGAGTTACCACTGAAAACGGGTCAAAAAAGACCCTAACACAATGGAAGGGCTAGTGGAGTAAAAGTACAATATTTGCCTTTGAGATGTAGTGAAGTAGAAGTAAAAGTACTGAACACTGGAAATACTCCAGTAAAGTAAAAATACTTAAAAAAAATGTACTTAAGTACAGTACTTGAGTAAATGTTACTTTACACCACTGTCCAGAGGGCATTGTTGATGACAGCCTTCTTGGCATGTGGGCTACTCCATGTTGTGGCACAGCATTCAGATGCAGTGAAGACCAGGGCTTGAGTGCAGATTCGTAGTGTACAGGCGGAAGCACCCAGCTTGTACCAGTTGAGGCGATGGATAAGTGAGACCCTTGATGTCACCTTGCCCCTCACGTCTTCTAGGTGTTGTTTGTTGGGCAAGGTCCTATCCAGGCGTACACTGAGGTACTTTGGGGCTTGCTGGAACTCCAGGTGCTTGTTGTCAACGAAATCATCCAGTTCCCGTTGCATTGCAGAGAAGTTGTGACCTTGTTCATTGTCTATTTGTGAAAATGTTTGACAAATGCTTTAGTGCTATTAATGCTGACTACATCAGATTATCAGACACACACATACACACTCACACACACACACGCACGCACGTGCACGCACGTGCACACACACACACACACACACACACACACACACACACACACACACACACACACACACACACACACACACACACACACACACACACACACACACACACACACACACACACACACACAGCAGTCATTCAGTGAGGTGTGTGTTTTCATAGTCGGGTCTTTGTGTTCTGTGACCGGAGTAACGTGATGCGTGGGAAATGTGAGCCTTCCTTGGAACACACTGCAGCATGGGGCCATCCACACTGTCTGCAAATATGAAAATACCTTAGAGCCAGTGGTGGACAAAGTGTATACTCAAGTAAATACCCAGTGGTGTAAAGTAACTAAGTACATTTACTCAAGTACAATTTTGAGGAGTATACTGGAGTATTTCCAGTTCTCAATGCTTTTACTTCTACTCCTCTAGATCTCAGAGACAAATATTGTACTTTTACTCCACTACAATTATTTGAAAACTTTAGTTGTTGTTTCGTTCCTTCATAAGATGCTTACTTATGGGATATCATCGCCCTCTAGCGATGCACAGAGCACAACACATGAACTCCCGGCTACAATATTCTATTGGTTAGGGTCATGAGACGCGAAACCGGAAGCCGGTTAGGGTATAAATACCTTCGCGTCACAGGGAACTCCCTCTTCCTTCACTCTGCACAAGCGAAAGTGCACGAGCCTGAAGCAGCAACTAGCACGAGGAAACTTCTTCGAATCCCAGCTGCTCCCAGAGCGAGGGCACCCAGTGCCACTCTACGGGTGATTCGTAATAAAAGTTTCTGTTATTTATTAACGCTCCCGCGTTACTTTGATTTTTCTTTCCTATCCTCTCAAGTTTTTCTGCCACAAGGCAAAAGCTAAAGCTAAGCCGCTGTTAACAGCTAAGCTAGGCTAGTGCTAAGCTAGGCTAGTGCTAACTAGCCTTGTTCGTCTCGTGGAAAACAAGAGGAGAAGATGGAGGCGCCACGGGTCTGCGGCCTGGAAGGCTGTAGCCTCTTCCTAGACAGACCGTCACTGTCTTTGCATCTCGTGTCTGGGGCCTAACCACGCGTGGATCGCCCTGAACAGAGGTGGACGCGTGCAGGGCCTGTGACGACTTCTCTCGGCACTAGCTGGAATGTCGCTTTGACAGAGCCAGGAGGCTAGCGGCCTCCGGCAGCAGCGGCGCTCACCCCGACGCTGGCCTCGCCATGGGCTCCATGGCGTCGGTGGTGAGTGCAGGCCCAGGCATGGGCCCACCGCTACATGCTGCTCCACGTTCCAGCGGTGCTGTGAGGAAGGTCCGGCGCGAGGCGGCCCGTGGGGCGCTAACCTCTTCGCCGGTCGGTGCTCCTCTCTCTCCCTCCGTATCCCTCCCCGCCTGGGGCGAATCACCGCCAGACGACATCAACACGGTGTCGCTTCTCCAGGGATCAGCCGCCGCTAAATTCAAGGAGCTGGCGGCTAAAACCCTGCTGCCCTTGACGCCCGCGTCGGTGGTCCACGCTGAATGGGTGAAGGATGCGAAAGAGCTCGAGAGACTGGTGCAGGCAATCCTCTGCACCTGCCACGGGCTAATGTGGACCGGCCGGGCTATGGCCCTCACCGCGGACCTGGAGAGGGTCAAATGGCTGGACCTCGCCACAGAGTGTAAAGCGATCCTGTCCACGGGACTCCTCGCCCTTCCACTCAAGGCCAACAATCTGTTCGACACCGCCGCGGATTTGATCACCAAAACGCAGGCGGAGGAGAAACAGAGGCAGGAGACTGCCGCAGGCCTCCTCAACCCCGCCCCCCCTGCTACAGCTAAGCCGCGCCAACAAAGGGCTTCGGGTGGGACGTGTCCTGCCGGACGAAAACGAGGTTCGTCCACATCTTCCTCCGCGAGAGCCAGCCCCTGGGAGCGTCCTGGTGGTTCTCTTGGAACGGGAGACGTAAGGCGCAAGGACGAGAAACGTGCCCCCCCACCCCCCCCTTCGCCCAAGCCCCAACGTAAGGACAACGTGGCTAGGCGTAAGGGGAAGGGCAAGTAACAGTATTCAGCTGATCCCGTCACGGCCACTTGGCCGGCATCATGCGGGGTCAGCTCCCCACTTGGGGAAAAGTTCTGGCGCTCTTCTTGCCCCTACGGACAGGGCCACGGGCGGCTCCAGGGGTACACAGACACTAAAAGAGACACTAAAAGACAATGAACAAGGTTCAGTCCCCACAGTGTCCTTTTTGTCTAATGTGTGTGAATTACGTGCATCCTGTGTGTGGAATAAAAGTATTGCCAATATCACAAATGCTCATCTTTTCACGTGTGAAAGAACGAGGCGGTTCGTACCCCGAATCGAACGATGTGCCCTGCCCTCGAATCTCTCCAATGAGCCCTCAATGCTCGGTTTGCGTCTTGGACAGCATTCCGAACACTGTAGGGACGGGTCCTGTGCATGCAATGAACATGATGAATCAAGTGCAGGTAGTAAAACCTTCTGCTATGAATCAAATGTCTCTAAAGTATTGCATTCAATGTGTAGAACTGGGCCCCTCTGTAAGCGAAAAATGTCTAACTGCGCCATTGCAGTTCCTTCTTCTGTCCGGCAGATGGCTGCAAAGCGCATCTGTAGGACAGTTGAAGGACAAAATGGCGGCCTCCCTCAACCTCCCCAACATGGCGGACGAGGAGGGGCGGAAGTTTACTTATCAGAGGGCCCCGGTGTTACACCGGCAAGACTCCCCTTTTGGGTCGAAAGTTTCGTTCCGGGTAACATCAACGACACTGCACAAGAGGGCCGGCCCAGTCGACCTCACCAAGATGACGATTGGAGGCGGATGTTGTCATGGCAGAGGACCCCGGTGTCACCCCATCGACACTCCCCAGGTGGGTCGGGAGTATCGCTCCGGGTAACAAGGGTTCCGTTGTCTCGCCGCTCGAAGCGACGGTGCCCCTGGTTCTCACGAGAACGGGCACGTCCCCCGACGCGGTGACCTCATCACGTCCGCCGCACGTACTGACGCTACCGCTGCTGCCCCTCGTGGACGCCTCCCAGATGATCATGGCGATCGAAATGGAGGCATCACTGGTTTCCTTGGAAACGGGCAAACGCTCTTTGGAGCAGGTGACGTCAGTGGCCCCCACCAACCCCACGAACCCTTTGGCTCACTGTCTAACGCAATGGAAAGCTTGCAAACCGAACCTCTGGGCGGACCACCGGAAGGGTTACGGTTCACAATTTTCCAGCAAACCTCCATCATCAGTCAATGTTTTGTTCTTTCAAGCGCTGGTTATGACCGCCCGAACGCTGGGGGAAGAGGTTTTGTTGCTACTGAGCAGAGGCGTAATCAGAGAAATATCCCCGAAGCAGGACCCAATGGGTTTCTATTCAAATTATTCCCTGGTGGAAAAGAGGGGGGGGGGGGGGCGTGAGACCTTCTCTGTACCTGAAAGGTTTGAACAGGTTCCTGAAGGTCCTCGTCTTTCGAATGCTGACAATGGGCACGTTGTTACACTCGACACGACGAGTGGATTGGGGGGCGAGGTTGGGTCTCAAGGACGCCTACTTTCACGTCCCAATCTACCTATCGTACCGGAGGTTCCTGCGCTTCGGCTTCGGAACCACTGTGTGCAATTACACGGTACTCCCGTTCGGCATGCTACGGAGCCCCGGGGTTTTGGTGAAATGCTTGAACGAGGACATGGCGCCGCTGCGACAGCAGGGTCTCCATCTGGTGATGGTCCTCCTCGCTCTCAAGTGCTTCGAGAGCCGCATCGCGGGGTGGTATGTCCTGGCCAGAAGGGACAGTACCACAACGATGTGCTGTGTCAACAGACAAGGAGACTTGGGTTCCCTTGTGTTGGACAACTTAGCACGCGTAATGACGCTGTGGAGAGTGTCGCTCCTGGCTCTACTACGCGCCTCCAGGGTACCGGACCTCCTGAGCTGCAGGTCGGGCTTGCTGCCCAGGGGTGGAATTCGGTGCGGGAAACGGTCACTCAACCCCCGGGTTGCGAACCTATTTTGCTCGCTGAGACACAGGCTACTAGCTCCAGCATGGTGCGTGTGGAGGTTGGAGATCACTCCTCTCCTCCACGACGAACCGTGGCCGGAGACGCTGTTCAGAGACTTTCTGGGACAGGGCGGGGACGTGGTGTCTTACGAGCACCCCCAGGAGCTAGGCCGGTGGGTCTGGCCCGTGAACGGACGAGCTTGAGCTCGCAGGGGCTGCCCCCTGATGTGGTGGCCACCATCCAGGGGGCCAGGGCGAGTTCCACAAGGTCTCAGTATGACATCAGATGGAACATATTTGAGTCCTGGTGCCTGGAGCGTTCGCCTCCAGTGGTGGCTTTCCAGGCACCTGTGGCCAGTGTCCGGATTTTCCTGCAGGACAGGTTGAACCAGGACCTGGCTTTCTCCACCATCAAGGTGTACTTGGCAGCCATCTCCGCTTGCCACGAGGGGCTCGATGGCAAGTCAGTAGGCCTTCATCCACTGGTGCGACGGTTTATGGCCGGGGTGAAACGGGCCAAGCCGGTCAACAGGCCTTTGTTCCCCAAATGGGATCTGGCAGTGGTGCTGGACGCGCTCTGCCTTTCCCCTTTTGAGCCGCTTGAGACTGTAGATCTGAGGATCGCTAGTCTCAAAACGGTTCTGCTGGTGGCCCTGTGTACGGCTAAGCGTGTTGGAGACATGCAGGCGCTCTCGGTGAGCCCGGACTGCATGCGGTTTTCAGGTGACGGTAGGAGGGTTTTGTTGAAACCTGACCTGGCCTTTGTCCCTAAAACTGGCGTGATAGCTAAGGCCCCAGTGGAGTTGGGGGCTTTCCATCCTCCACCGTTTGAGTCTGTGGAGGATAGACGGTTGCACTGTCTCTGTCCGGTAAGGGCTCTGAGACTTTACTGTCAGAGGACGGCAGCCGGCAGGGGGTCGTCTCAGCTGTTCGTCTCCTATGGCTGGGCTGGTCAGAGGAAGGCTGTGGCTAGACCTACCCTCTCCAGATGGATCGTGGAGGCGATTCGGTTGGCCTACGAGAGTAGTGGGAATGTAGTCCCGGTGGGACTCAGGGCCCACTCTACTCGGGGTGTGTCTGCATCTTGGGCCCTCTACAAAGGGGTGCCGATGCAGGACATATGCTCTGCGGTGAACTGGTCGTCTCCTTCGACCTTTGCGGCCTTCTACAGCCTGGACGTGGCGGCATCTGAGATGGCGCACACGGTCCTGGGTGTGGCGGCCGGTGGCAGCCAGGAGACTGGGGAACGGCCATGAGAGCGCATTTTCTCCTCCTGCTGTCATGTCATCAAAGTGTCAAAAGTTTGACATATGTGACCCTCAACCTGGTTGTGGCAACACTATGGGTGTCTTTCACGGCTTTGGTTGGGGGGATTAATTATGGTCAGGGGAAGAGTGGGGCTTGCCGGGGGCAGGCCTCTCCTCCTGCCTGTAGTTTTTCCTCTTTTACTTCCCCCCAGACCGGCTGGGTCTGGGGGGAAGGAGGGCCTAGTCCTCTATGCCTGAGAGGTAGACGAGGTCTACACCTCTCTGGCTATGAGGGGCGGACTTGGGTCTGTTAGGTCCTCCTTGCCTTGAGGCCTTTTTCGGCTCTGACCCGAGGGGTCATGCGTCTGGTGGCCTGGGGTCCTGTTTCTCTTAGGCTTGGAGGGTAGACGTGGTTTGACCTCTATAGCCATAAGGGTCAGACTTGGTCTGTCGATGCCCTGAGTCCTTTCCGCTTTTGACCTAAAAGGGTCATGCGTCTGGTGGCCAGGGTCTTGCCGGGGGCAGGGCCAGGGGCCATGGGCGTACCGTTAGGATGGGGTTGTAGGCTGGGGCTCCCCAGGGGGCGTTTATGTGTCCCATAAGTAAGCATCTTATGAAGGAACGAAACAACAACTTGGGGTTACGTAGGTAGCCCCAGTTTTGTTAGTTCCGTAGTAAGATGCTCACCTAATACCCCTTCTGTGCGCTTTTTAGCGTGCAGAGTGAAGGGTTTAGAGGGAGTTCCCTGTGACGCGAAGGTATTTATACCCTAACCGGCTTCCGGTTTCGCGTCTCATGACCCTAACCAATAGAATATTGTAGCCGGGAGTTCATGTGTTGTGCTCTGTGCATCGCTAGAGGGTGATGATATCCCATAAGTAAGCATCTTACTACGGAACTAACAAAACTGGGGTTACCTACGTAAACCTTAGTTACTAGTTTATTTTGATTGATTTTGATTGTTACAAAACATACGTTAACCACTTCAGCCCTATATACATTTCGGCCATTTGAAAATAGCTGATCTACAAGCTCACAATGCGTCGCGATGCAGAGTATTTTTTATATTGCAGTATTGATACTTTTACTTAAGTAAAACATTTGAGTACTTTTTCCACCACTGTAAATACCCAAGTATGCAACCGTACAAATTACAAAGTACATTTTATTTTTTTGTGTATATATATATATGTATATATATATGAATGCATTGCTGACAATACGTCACGATGTGACGTGTTGTGAGCTTGTAGATCAGCAATTTTCATCACTATATTTGAAATAGGAATGAAGTGGTTAATTTATAATATATTTTTGTAAGTTAGGGTCCCAGGAGTCAAAAATACAATATTTCTGTTTGAAATGTAGTGGAGCGGAAGTAATGTGCTTGTAAAAAACTAAAAACAAATTCTCCAAACAGAAAAAGTACTTAAGTACAGTACTCAAGTAAATGTACTTAGTTACATTCCAACACTGCTTAAAGTGGACTTCATCTCCTGCTGTCAAATAATTGTAGCGCTGTAGAATACAATATTTGCCTCAAAGTATAAAGTACTGAAAACTTGACATTCTCAAGTAAAGTACAGTACTCAAGTAAATGTACTTAGTTACTTTCCACCAGTGGTCGCAGGTACCATGATACCCTACAAAGAGTGTAACTGAGATGTGGTTCAACAGGAATATTATTATTTAAACAAAATGTTTGTGGTATGCATGATGGGGTCATGCCTATGTTCCCTCAGCCCTATGTTCCCTCAATCTCTAACAAAAAAAAACATCCAAATTAGGCCCTATGTTCCCTCAGCCCTATATTCCCTCAGCCCTATGTTCCCCCATATCAATTTAGACCCTATGTTCCCTCAGGCTTATTTAAAAAAATAAATAAGGTAAAACCGCTGGCAGTGGCGGATGAATTAATTAATTAATACCTGGCAATGAATGTGTTAATACCTTACAGAAAGCCCAAATATTTAAATGTTTAAAAAGTGTCCCACTCCGATCAACTATTAATGTATTAGTCAGAAATTTCGGCCGTCAGTGACACTTATAATCGGGGTTCCTACACATGTTCCATTTCAAAATTCCATACTTTCCAGATTCAAATTTCCAGAATTCTCTATTGATTCTTCAGACCCTATTTGACATACAAGTATAATAGCTACATGTAGATGCTTATTATGTAATAAAATAGTTTTAAAATCCAACTTTACTGATATACCGATATACCTTCAACCCCTACAGTAACAGATGTTCATGTACAATTGACCAGTGAACTAGAAAGGAGAACTAAAGTCTATTGACATTGCTTTATTGGCTGTTTAATAAATGACTATAAACTAGAAAAAGTGCTCCTCAGAGCACAGGTCTCCGCCAGGTCAGGTACGTTATTCTGGCCTCCTGGTGGTGCTATAATAGGCCAATGTGAAAAGGCTGCCAACCGTGCCATTTATTCTTGCATTGACACTGCATTCATGATTTGAGGCATTTTGTTCCAAAAATGTGTTTTGCTAAATTAGACCTGCTGGTGGCGCTATAACAGGCCAATGTGAGACGGGTGGCATTTCTTCCTCGGCCTAGTGGGAATGTGCGTGTGAAATTTCACGGAAATCCCAAGCTGTGTGTATACTTTGAGGCTTTTTATTCAAAACGGACCAATCCTGCAAACTTTGGAAGCCAACCTTAGGCAATGAGGATGGAATATGGGAAATCGGACAGATCTGTGTTGATTACATCACTATAGTGATACTGTGTACCGATTTGCATGACGTTTGGATAACATTTGTAGGAGTAATATAAAAAATGGGTTTTGCACAAATCGGCCTCCTGGTGGCGCTATAACAGGCCCATGTGAAATATTGGGGCAGAGGTTCTGAATTGGCATCCAGGGGGTGTGTGTGCACAGTTTCGGAGCGACCGGGCCAACGGTGCCGGAGATTAGCTGGTGACAGACGGACACACGGACACACGGACGGACGGACAAGGGGTAAAACATACTCTCTCGCCATGCCTTCGGCCTGGCGGAGACAATAAAGACACTCCTACACAGAAAGTTTGTGTGTATTTAACGCTAAAGGATACCTTTATGGCTTCCTTATCGTTTCCTTTATGGCTGTGTTCGTTGTCATTTCAATAGACACTGTGAATAGACTGTGACACAGAGCTTTTTTCCCCAATTCATTTTCGCTTCTTATCTATAAAAGAGACAAAAAATATGGAGGGGACAATTATATATATATATATATATATATATATATATATAGGCTATATATATAGGCTATATATATATATATATATATATATATATATATATATATATATATATATATATATATATATATATATATATATATATATATATATATATTCAATAGATCATGGGACAATGAGTATACTGTAGATAGCACTGCGCCAGTTAGTTTGTGTCCTCAGCATAGATGTTTGACAGTGGAAACTCGTCAAACTTTTCTGTGTATGAGTGACTTTATTTATAGTCATTTATTAAACAGTGTTGATATGATTCACTGGTGAATTGTACATGAACATCCCTTCTGTTACTGTAGGGGTAATATAAAAATAATGATATAAAGTGCTTACCAGGTGAGCACTTTATATTATTTATGGAGATCTACGGGCCTTAAACACGGAACTCCAAACAGTATTTGGGGAAGTGTCCAAGGAAGGCTGTCATAGTTACTCAATTGTCATAATCAATAAAAATAAATGTATGACCGTGATCCAAGGCAGGTTTCCTTTTGCAGAAAAGATAACCTGTTTACTTTTCTCATAATTACATGACTGCATGAATGTTCAAACAAGTTTTAGATTATTTGTGATGCTATGTATATGCAATTGTGCACAGACAATAAGAACAATAAGAATACAATTTAAGCTGATAAATGGGTTCTCTCTCCTGGTAGGGTGAAATTGGTAGCCCACCTGAAAATACATTTTCTGTTTATTAAAGAGCTGGAGATTTTTGAGATATAAAAAATGTAACCTTTTGTGACATGCCATGTCTATTGTCACACTCCATTTGTAGGATTTTAAACGGTTCCATGGCCCATGTAAAAAATATGTCTATCACTTGTTTAGGTATCTTGCTAAAAAATATCTCATGACCGACAAGAGCAAAAAAATTACACCATTTTACCAATGAATCTGAGGGAACATAGGGCTGAGGGAACATAGGGCTGAGGGAACATAGGGTCTATTTTGGGATGGGGGAATATAAGGCTGAGGGAACATAGGGCTGAGGGAGCATAGGGCTGAGGGAACTTGAGTACGCTCCCGTTATGTTATGTCTTTCACTTCAAAATTTTCAAAAATAGCAGATCTACAAGCTCACAACGTGTCGGGTTTTCTGTAAATCAATGTCCTAGTGTCACACAAAAGTAGCCGATCTACAAGCTCACAACGTATTGTGACACGTTGTGAGCTTGTAGATCTGCTATTTTTGAAACATTTTGAAGTGAAAGACATAACATAACTGTAAAGCCCCCGAAAAGCCACCCCCCAAAGGCGTATTTTAAAAACAAAATTGGCCTGGTGTGGTCTGGTCCGTCCATGGCCTGGTGCATCCCCCTCACTTTCAGAGAGGCTGTGACGCCCCTGCGGTCAAACCACCTAACTCCAACTCCAACTTTATTTCCGTCTGACTTCATCATTCTAATCAATGATGGACATAACAACTATCTCCACATCACTGGTCAAAAACCTCCTGACTCCACTTGAGCTGGATTTAAGAGATGATAATATAATGATACAAGTATCTGACAATGTATAAAGTCACAATACAAACTTTGACAAAGCAGTATTTTTGTTATTTAAAAAACAAAAATCATAATTTCCTAGATACATAATACAAAATGGCTTTCAAAAGTCCTTAAAACATATAAAGTATGTTTGAACATGTCTTGCAGGTAGAACTGGAGAAAGCAACGAGGAACAGGGGTGTATACACAGTCAACCATTTACCTGACAACTGAGGACATCTGACACACCAGGTACCTTCATACAGGACATAGATAGATAGATGGATAGATGGATAGATGGATAGGTGGATAGATGAATAGATGGATGGATGGATGGATGGATGGATGGATGGATGGATGGATGGATACCATAGACAGACAGACAGACAGACAGACAGACAGACAGACAGACAGACAGACAGACAGACAGACAGACAGACAGACAGACAGACAGACAGACAGACAGACAGATAGATAGATAGATAGATAGATAGATAGATAGATAGATAGATAACGGACGGACGGATGGAAAACCCCTTCCCAAAATGTATGTATATATATATATATATATATATATATATATATATATATATATATATATGTCACAGGTAAATTGGCATTCCAGGTAAATTGGAAGTGGAGCGCTTGTTTTTAGGCTCGGGGCGGGGCTGCGATGCGAGGACGACAAGGACGACAACATGGATATACATACATACCGCCTCAGTGGCGCACTTTGATAATCATTGTACTCCCCATCCACTATTACTAGGAGTCTGGGTTTGACTCCCGCTTGGGACATTACTTTTTCAAACAACCGCGGACTACTTTTTTTCGCCGATAAAGTATAGTTTTGGACCATGACGGAGGCGCGCCGACTCAGCAGACCTTGAGGCCAAGGAGTCGCGCCCGAGCGCCTCCAGGCGCTAGTGCCCGCGACGACCGGCCGATGGTCTGATAGTCGACTAAGCGCCGTCCGAGTTATGTACCGATAGGCACAGAATCGTAAATGATGTTGTGGGGACTGCGTTTGCCCCTCTATGGTTTGCCCCAACTGCCACTCACTGCACTAACATAGCCCGCCAGCCCCGCCTCCTCAGGCTCGCCCCCTTGTGCTTCAACTGCATGGAATAAGGCTGTTCGCGGGTGGCGAGTGGTGTGTGTGTGTGTGTGTGTGTGTGTGTGCGCGCGTGTGCGCGCATGCGTGTGTGCGTGCGCGTTTGTGTGCGTGTGCATGCGTGCGTGTGTGGTGTGGGACTCAGGTCTGACTTGCATTGCCCTCTGGCGTTGGTTATACAGAATTGCCTCTGGGGGGCGGTGAAAACAAGCGCTTCTTTTCCAATGTACCTGGAATGCCAATTTACCTGTAATATATATAGATATATAGATATATAGATATATAGATATATAGATATATAGATATATAGATATATAGATACATATATCTATATTGTGTTGTAAATTATATTAATATTAGTAAAATAAAAACAACGTTTTGCATCGCACAACAATTCATTAAAAATGAACCCTCATGAGTGCATGTTCCCACTGTCAGAGTTAACAGTCACAGTGAGGATTGAGCTGGTGTGGAAAGAACTCCCTCCCTGTCCCAACAGTGTTGCTATCAACAGTGTCCCCTGCCTGCACCACGCCTGTGTTGTGTTTCTGTTGACGAATGTCATTTCAAAGTGTGACTCATGACAGCCCTCACAAAGACATAGACTATAGACCACAACAGCATTACAAGCGAACCTTCCTGTTAGTGACGATAAAACAATGCACACACAAGAAAAGGAACGGTTTTGGACACACAAGGAGAGAGAGAGAGAGAGAGAGAGAGAGAGAGAGAGAGAGAGAGAGAGAGAGAGTGAGTATTACATTATCGTTTACATTGCCAACTGGCCAGTGGCCACAGGTTAGAAATGGCAGCTCTAAAGTGACTTGCAGGGGATTAACGTTTTTATTTCCTAGATGCTTTAGTTGACTGGTTCCCAAACGTTTTAGCTCAAGACCCAAAAGAGAAATTGGATGTTCGCTTCGCGTCCCGTTGTGAGCTTGCAGATCTGCTATCTTCACTACTTCTTGAACACTGTTTTTATTTATGTATGGAAATGATTTATTTATTTATCTGTGCATGAAATACTTGGAATTGTTTTTAATTGATGAAAAGTTGTGATTTTTTGTTTGTTTCATTTTTGTTTAAATCTTTTGGGTTAGGGTTTGTGCAAATCTTTGAATATATATATTTTTAAAGCAAACGTTTGTAACTGAAATATTTGCTTCTGGGGGTCCCTGGAGCAAAATATTTTGAGATGAGGGTCCGCGGCCAAATACAATATAATTTTAGGGGTCCTTGACATGAAAAAGTTTGAGAACCACTGACAGCAACATGGATTTAGAAGACATTTTGTAGAATCGGTCTCAGGTCTTAATGAGTTAAGCAGATGCTCTTCTCCAGAGTGACTTACAAAAAGCAAGATAATGTCATACATAGAATGCACATAGTGCAGTCACTGTAGTGCCCCTAGAAACTAGGATCCCAGGTAAACCAAGAACTCATCAGTCAACAAATATACTATCAAAAAATAATAATACATTGAATAACATGCTATCTAAATGACGTGTTTAACATTGTGGCCGAGACATGACATGAAAATGTTTGATAATCCATTACTGGTTTAAAGGAGTAGTTCACCCAAAACATTACTTATTTTCTATCAATTACACACTGTGTATAATTGATGTGTAATGTGTAATTGATAGAAAATAAACATTTTTTGGGTGAACAACTCCCTCAAATAATGTCATGCTTTCCTCGTCTTTTCACAGCATGTACTCCTGTCCAGCCTTTGTTCCAGTGGATGACATCAACAACATTCAACTACGCTATAATGGGCGCTATACACAGCAGCCATATTGTAAAGAAATTGGGCCTCTTCCTTGCTTCCTTCACAGGTGTTACCAATTATATTAATGAAGGCTCTGTTCCATTTAGCGTAGCACAGTGGTTCTCAAACGTTTCAATTTCAAAGACCCCATACTGTAACTCTGAAAGTGTACAAATGTACACTCTCAGAGTTACACACCCGTAAAGGGCCATTTGGAACCCCCTCAAGGAACCATGAGGGTCCCTGGACCACACTTTGAGACCCACTGGTGTAGCAGAGTGTTTCCAGTGAGCCAACATGCACAATATCAGCACCCTGACTCTGTTTGACCAGAATGGAACAGAGCCTTCATTAGTATCATTTGTAACACCTGTGAAGGAAGTAAGGAAGAAGAGGCCCGATTTCTTTACAATATGGTAGCCCTAGAATATCTGTGATCTTACACACATTTCATGTATTTCAAATCTAACAGCGATTGGGTGAGACCGATCTATGGCTGTGCGATCATCAGGTGGTGTGATTCATTACCCTGCACCAACAGTGACGGCTCCAGAGAATTCTGGCAGGGGGGGCTATGTGAGGGCTGACTTTTTTCCAGCGGGGGCTTGACGCATGCACGCGCGCGCGAAGACTTATTTCAAATATAGTGAAAATAGCAGATCTACAAAATCACAACTTGTGAGCTTGTAGATTTGCTATTTGTACAATTTTAGATATTGTTTGAAGATTTCTGGAAAATCAAAAGTCAAAATTGTAATACGGCAGTGCACTGATATATACTTTGTATTTTGTACTTTTGAATACTTAAGTATTTTTAAAAACAAATTATCCAGTACTTTAACTCAAGTACAAATGTGACAGAGCAATTTTCACTTGTAGTTTACTAATATTTGACCAGCAGTATCTATACTTTAAGTATCAAGTACTGGAGTTGAGTATTTTGTCCACCATTGTTAATTACCTATTTTAAGCACTTAAAACCCAGCATCCGTATTGTGGGGAATATTTCACTGAAAATAGCCGATCGACAAGCTCACAACGCAACGTGTTGAGAGCTTGTCGATTGGCTATTTTCAGTGAATGCTTTCCCCACAATAACATATTTAAAAAAATGAAAGAAAATGAAAAATTGAAAAATGAAAAATATATGTATACAAAAATATAATGACATAAGCCTAATTATAGGTTTGCCAGGTTGTAAGTGGTTAAGTGTGTCTGTGGCTTTTATAAAGATTGAACCAATGAAAACTAAATAATAACTACATTGGATCCATTGGAACAGGTTATTTATTCAATTTGTTGAAAACTAACAGTTTTGTACAAACCAGGTTTATGAACAAGGTTTCCTATATTGTGGATACATATTACTTTTACATGGCACATAGAGAAAGTCTTTATCCGAAAAGTGTTGTTGCAAATGGACGCTTTTTTAAAATTGATTTCTATAAACATATCACTGAACATACTATTTTACTGTGTGAGATGTATATATTTTTGTCATAAAAATGACTATTTACCTAATGCAGGTTAAAACATTATGCATAATGAACTAAAGCAAGGACCCCTTAGTTGAGAAACAGATGAAGCAGGGACCACTACATACTGTACAAAATTGTGTTACAGATTCAACTTTTTCATAGATTTCATAGATAGCTTCATAGACTTGTTTGACAGCACTATCACCGTTGTGTAAATTAATGTTTTTTGTTTGTTTGTTGGATTCATGTTAATGTGTAATTTCAGACATTTAACCACTTAAACGCTCAATACTTAGTAAACTTGACCTTTGGCCTTGGTCTGGTCTTTTTCTCCTCTACACCAAAACTCTTTGTGACGTGTTGTGAGCTTGTGCATATGTTCACACCATGCTAGGGTTCAATTAATCTCTCAAGAACAGATTCAGAGCTGTGCTACTGAATCTGTCGGGAGCCCCGTTCAGAACGTGTGAGCGTTGGACTACAAGTGGGCGTGCCTTCAGATCAGGAAGCAGGCCGCGCTTTACCCAATCTGTGCACTCGCTTCCCACTGGAAACAAACCCAAACTCATTTAACAATAGCGTCCTCGGAGCCAACAAAACCACGGAAAGTTGGTAACATTTTAACTTGTTCTTTCATCATAGAAACAAGTGGGCTTATGACCAAAACGATCCATGTTCTTTGGGAGAAATAGTGTTAGTGTTCCGTGGAGAAATATTGTTATTGGGAATGAAAACATAGGCGCACCACCGGAAGTGGAGGGCTGAGGGCAAGACCAAATGCCGGTTTCCAGTCATCGTCGGTCTATTTAATCACCCCCCCAGAGTCAAATGCAAAAGTGAAAAACACTGGGGGCGCTGTTTTTCCTTTTTATTTGTGTAAAAAAAAGAAATAGAAAAAAAACGTCCTTTCACACAAAGATATGAATCGACATCAACTGGACGCCTGTACAGTAGCTGCATTCTCTAATCTAATCACTGCATTCTGAGTGATTAGTACTATTCCCCAAAATAAAAGTACAACATAACCAAAACAAACTGTATTATTTGCCTGTTCTGTCAAACTTTGTCAAAAGAGTCATGCATAGTCTGGTTTCACCTTAAATGTGCAGCAAGTGATTTATGTGTGTGTGTGTGTGTGTGTGTGTGTGTGTGTGTGTGTGTGTGTGTGTGTGTGTGTGTGTGTGTGTGTGTGTGTGTGTGTGTGTGTGTGTTTTCCTCACACTTATTTAAAAAAAAAAAAAATGTACAGCACCTTCAAGTTATATATCTTTTATAAATTAAAGATTTGATCCCAAATAAAAGATTATTCTAAGCGTGTCTAAACCCTTTAAAACCATTGAACCTTGAACCTGTAAGTAACCTTTTATTATCATCTGATTAAATATTAACCAACCTCACTGTACTCACTATCTATTTCACACTTTGCACTCTGACTGCCACTCCTTCAGCTGCTATTTATATTTATGTTATTATTTTTTATATTTCAGGATTTTATCTTTGAAAGAAAAGTGTTGTTCCAGCATATATTGTTCAAGTATATATTGTTGTTGTCGGGCAAAAACCCTTGTGTCTCCATATTTTACCTTTTTATGTTTCTTTGTAAATGAATGCCCTATACTTCATCATACTACAGTGTCACACAAAAGTAGAAAAAAAATGCTGATCTACTATCTCATTTTGAGCTTGTAGATCGGCTATTTTTTGCTAAATTTGAAAAGAAAAACATGTACGAGAACATTAAAGTGGTTAAGAGTGTCTGTGGGTTTTAGGGAACCAATGCAAAGTATTAACAAGTGCTAGAGACTAAATAACAGTGGTGGAAAAAGTACTCAAATGTTTTACTTAAGTAAACGTATATACTGCAATATAGAAATACTCTGTTACAAGTAAAAGTCCGGAATGCAAAATGTATTTGAGTAAAAGTACAAAAGTATTGGCATCAAAATGTACTTAAAGTACCTAAAGTAAAAGTACTCATTAGGTAGAATGTCCTATTTCAAGTTTTTTGAACAATCTTTTGAAATAGCAAGCTCACAATGCGTCGCATCGTGACGCATTTTGAGCTTGTAGATCGGCTATTTTCAAATGGTCGAGATGTAGTGGAGTAGAAGTAAAAGTATTGGATATTGGAAATACCACCACTGCTAAATAATAACTACATTGGGTCCATTGGAACACAACTTCTTTTTTTCTCTCCATTTCCTGAAAAGTTACAGTTCTGGACAGGTTCCCACCCAACAGCGACAATGTGATTATTTACATAAAGTAATGCAAAGTTAAAAAAAAAGTTCGAACAATGTGAGGGATCATAATCTTTGTGATATGCGGTTGTACCAGCATTTCCTCCATTAATCATTTACCCATGTATGATAAGTGGAACTGTAATTCAATCTTAACTTGACAACGAGTGCTGTGTCACAATAACAGCGTGTCGGTTTTCTGCAGAACGGGACATATTTTGTAGGATTATCATCAGCAAGTTTACGTTGAATGTGAATCGGTAAGTGTTGATATCTAAACATGCTTTGGTTGTGAATATGTCATCAATACTTTTCCTGAACCGTGTGTGTGTTCAGAAACTTTAACACTATGGTTCTCAAACTTTTTCATGTCAAGGACCCTTACATTAATTCATGTATTTGACCACAGACCCCCATCTGAAAATAGTTTGTGCCGTTGTGTTGTTAAAATGTTAAAAATGTGTATGTGTGTATGTATATCGGATTAAAGTGGTTAAACTGCTTTCTGTGCTATATTAACACATTTTGCTGGGGACCCCCTTAAGGACCCCTTGAAAACCACTGCTTTAACACATTATGTGTCTCACAGCTACTGTTGTCACACCCCATCTTGACTGCCAGCGAGCATTACAAACTTTCCTTTTTCAGCATTACCTGAACTAATCAAATTAACTAACTAGAAAAATGTGTACCTCTGAGCGTAGGTTTCTGCCAGGCCGGGTTACCTACCCAGCGGGCCCGCAAACTTTGGAAGTCAGTCATATTCAATTCCAATCGGAATGGCATATGAACAATCTGACTGATACATCTTGATCACATGACTCCAGAGATAAGAATGATTTGTATGAGTTTTGGACACAATCTGTAGGAGTTGTAGCAAAAAGTGTGTTTTAAAGAAAACTCAAAATGGCTAGTCTGGCATAAATGGTCCCTATATGGGGAGTTGCATCATGATCCAAGGAATCCAGTAAAAAAGAAAAAAGTCCTTGATTGTATGCCCTACAGTATGTTTTAAGATTTGTATGCCAAAAAGTGAAGTGGGCTATTATAGCGCAACAATGAGGCAGATTTGGGGTGTGAGTTCTTCCTTGGCCTACATTTTGTGTACGTGCAAAGTTTCACGACAACCGGATGCTGCATTCATGACTTGTGGCCCCCTGGAATCTGACAAATCGGACAGATAAATCTTGATGTACATGACTACAGAGATAATGGCCCTCATTTATCAAAGCGGTGTAGACCAAATAATGGGCGTACGGCGAGATCACCACAACTTTCGGCATTTATCAATATATCCTGACGTTGTCTTCAGCGTACGGCCCGTTCAGATCTCACGACAGGTCGGAGGCAGTTGTTGACTTGGCTACACCCCTTTGTTCCATTGTAGACATGCGGAGCAGCATTGTCTCACCGTCTGACAGATATCTGAACATATGTATCCACTCCAAAATGTATATCTAACACAATAATAAATAATCCCTGTGAAAATATAACAATCTATAAACTCATTTAAACAAACTGCTTTAACAGTCATTCTGTTAATCTTGCAGATCTGGCTGCATTGGCTATTTGAAAACAGCAGATCTACAAGCTCACAACGTGTTGCATCACGACGCGTTGTGAGCTTGTAGATCTGCTATTTTCAAAATATACGAGTGCTTATGCGAGAGCATTTTCGGGAGTCGGGACTGACGCGGCCGCGCCGCTGTTATCTTTTCATGGACAGAGAGGTCTCCAAACTTACAGTAGTGTGTCCTATATGGAGTTATACAACCTGGGCTGGGTTGAGGATAAAAAACCCGACCCTCCAAACCTTTGACCAGCGCAGGTTATTCTTCATGCTGTGGATTCATTTGGGCCACCGCTGGAGATCGGATATGTGTTGGGACATTTAACCGTCCCAACACACACGACCATCCTTCATCCATCCAGCCTTCAATCATTAATTATTGTTATTAATTCATTCATCAATGATCACTCCATAAACGTTCAGATTATTATGACTGCCTTGCCTGCTATCTCTCATTTAACGTGGCGTCAAGGCAGCCCGTGACTCAAGGGGGAATACATGATTGCTTTATTTTAGTGTAACTAGAACGCGCACTGCGCACTGCTCGTAATGGGTTAAATTAATATACAAAGTTTGTATAAATCATACCATACGTTTGTATTACAAACGTATGGTATGATTTATGAAGATGAGATTGGTGTCATTCATGTCACCTACTTGACAAAGATTGTACCATCACGGAATACATGAAAGACTGCTATTTCCACAGAGTGCCAATGCAAGTAGGTGTGTGTGCGTGCGTGCGTGCGTGCGTGCGTGCGTCAGACGTGGACATGAAAGCAGGAGTCCATGCATTGTTTGGTCGTATTCTGGTTCTTCATGTCGTAAAATCGGGGTGCATGCAGCACTAACACAGTAGGCCTATCCATAGACAATTCTCCCTTAAAGTCCTCATGACATGGCCAGAATTATTCATATTTGATTCATATCTATTCTACATATCATGGTGATTCCTAGAAAAACAGTGAGCTAGGGTGGAACATGTCAGGAACACTGATTGGCCTTTACAGTAGCCAATGGGACAGTTATCAGTGGAGTGGAGGACTTGATTTTACTGTACTGCGAGCGACAGCCCCCCCCCTTATTTTTGGGTAAAATCGTCATCAACAGGTGCCAAATGTGCGTGAATGCAAGTTCCGCTGGCTGCACGGTGTGGCAGTGACAACGATGCAGCCTAATCATGAACGGAATTAGTGGTTATGAAAAAACGTGAAGACAAAGAGAAAAATGGACCAGGCAATCTCTAAACTGTCCAAATCAGGTGGATATTTGTTTGCCTACACCCTCCACCTGTTCACCTGATGAGCCTGACATTAGCTAGGCTCCGTTCCGAGGTCGCCGGATTTGACCCGGGGCGAGCGTTCTTGTATTCGGTTACAGTACTGTTACTGTCTGAATGCATTTAATTGTTAGTAAATTAAAGTTCAATATAGCCACCTTAGCCTACTTATATCATGCCCAAATAGTGAAGTGACATTAGTTGAAGTGGGTCCATGGTGCTGAACTCCTTCTGGAATGCTTTGAATTTGTGAGAGAGAAAACGGTAGTAGCCCAGGCTTGTAGGACCCGCAGTTGCTTATTGGGTTATAATATTGCACCATAATGCATCACTATAGTGATGGGTTATAATATTGCACAATAATGCATCAGTATAGTGCTCGTCTTAAGCTCGGGACTGTGTGACATAATGTCTGTCTGTCTGTCTGTCTGTCTGTCTGTCTGTCTGTCTGTCTGTCTGTCTGTCTGTCTGTCTGTCTGTCTGTCTGTCTGTCTGTCTGTCTGTCTGTCTGTCTGTCTGTCTGTGTGTGTGTGTGTGTGTGTGTGTGTGTGTGTGTGTGTGTGTGTGTGTGTGTGTGTGTGTGTGTGTGTGTGTGTGTGTGTGTGTGTGTGTGTGTTTTAGTGCTACCATAATGTACAAAACTGTGAAAATGACATATTCTTATTAGGAATAAATGTGTTTCCTGTGTTAACTGTGTGTATACAGTATAGTTGAATAGGATGGGGGTAGGACTAAGCTGCTGTATTTTAAAATCAGTCATAATAGTGATACCAAATATTTTCTGAGGTGGTACTCAATTAATAGCAAAAATAGCTGATCTACAAGCTCACAATGTGTCACTATGTGTCGTGTTGGGACTTTGTAGATCGTCTGTTTTAGCTATTTTTGGAAATGTTGAAATCTGTTGCATTTTGTTAAAAGTGTAGCCTACTATGTAACTCCCTTTCTCTCTCTGGAGGTATGCTCGCTTGCATTTCCATTAACAAACATTCACAATGGAATTTGAAATTGAATTCCTTTGAACACACCCTCTCACTTAGCTCCAATCGGAACCTCTACCTCCGCTATATAGCTCCGAGATGAGGTTCCACACAGCTCGGTGCCTGTTGGGCGGGACATTTTCGAATATTACTTTGCATGATTCTTACCCTTTTCCGCACATCGTGTCCAAAAAGTAAAGGTATTCTGCCCTGCTCTCAGGTGTTTTAACTTTTAGTGGAAAAGAAAATCTAACTGACGGGTTGAAACAAGCTTTTAAATCGCTTATTTAGTCAGCCTGTGGCCATGTTTTCCCAATGCAATCTTACTGGGTTAGGGTTAGGGTTAGACGGGGGTTGACTGGCCACAGGCTGACTAAATAAGCGATTTAAACGCTTGTTTCAACCCGTCAGTTAGATATTCTTTTCTGACGGGTCAGCCCCATCTGAAAATGTTTTGTGCCAGCTGGAGGCAGATTTGTGTTGTTAGAATGTTTAAAAAATCTTCCAAATATTCCGCATTTTATTACAAGATTTTTTTTTTATATAGCAGATCTACAAGCTCACAACGGTTTAATTAAAGTGCTTATAATGGCCTAAGTGCCGTTGCTTCTTTTGGGCTTATTTTCATAGACCTGGTTGCTTATTTCTCTCACAAAATCTGGCAACACCGGAGTTGCAGAAGTTTAACTTCTCGTCCAAATTTACAGCTGTCGGCCGCATTGCCTTGACACTGAACTTGAACATTCTGATCTGTCTGGAAGCGAGTCCCACTATTGCACGATGGATCAGCTGAACGTAATTGTAATGTTTACAAGGTTTAACCCCGCCAGCAAATAATAGACTAATAACCTGGAAAGGATATAACATTGCTCACGTTTACCAGGTAAAAAGATGATGTTGAAAATAAATCCAGGGCATACAAGTGGAACGCTGCTATTCGATTATGGACCAGAGCTTATTGATTACTTATTGATTAAATTAGTTAATTTTTGATTAATATATCACTGTCCTACGTCTGAATGGGGAATGGATCTTCTGGACACAGCTTTCATCACTATAGTTTCCTCATCAGATGGTAACATTTATTAGGCTGTTGTGTGTGGCGTTCATGTGATCAATATAGAGTAGAGTAGCCTACAGTAGGCTATTAGCCTACAAATTAATACCGCGGCACGGACACTGGTGCGTCAGTCCCTCCGCAGTTTCATTAAGTCATGATAGCCTATTTTCATTATTACGTGACACTTTGGCTGAGATGGTCCGCTGGCAAACACACCGGGGACCTAATAATTCAGCTCTAAATGGAACTGATAGCCTAGAAAATAAATAAAAAGCAGTGGAATCTACATCATGTCTATATTATGCATAGGCTACAAGCAATACATCGTTTGACATTTATTTTTTATTTTTTATATATATGTGTTGACAAATGTTGGGCACATATATATTTTATTTGAGGTTTGCCACTGTTGTAATTGATTTTGGCATGAAGAATAAAGCATTCTAAAGACATACGCACATTTCAGCCCTGGTAAGACAGCCTCGGGGCTGACCTGAGAACGTGCGCACCTGACGCACAAAACACAGACCAAAAAACGTTTATGAATCCGACTGCAGGTGTAGGATTTGTCCTAAATGCCAGTACGTACAAAATATGGTCGTAAATCCCTTTATGAATCGGGGCCATTGGCCCCGATTCATAACGAGGGTCGTAAATATGGGGTAAATAAAGTTCGTAAAGGCCGGTCGTATTTTGGTAGTCACAAACGAACGTGCAATTCCCAAAGGGGTTCGTATATCCCAGAGACGTGCGTATGACCAGGTGTAGGAGCTGATTAATCTCGAAGTCTGCATCCAACAGCATCCAACTTTAACGTCACTTTACGGCACAGTGTTGCCATGTCCGCTTATTATAAGCGAATTTGCGCTTATTTTTCTGTAAAGTTGCTTTTAAATATTGATAACAGAGTGGGGTGCGGTTTTTTGGGCTTGCTTCTAAAGTGTAGTTGGTTATTTGGGCTTGCTTCACAATTGTTCAATTGTTTTAACCGGTGGTTCTCAAATATTTTTATGTCATGGACCCCCAAGTTAATATGTAGGCTAATTTATCCCTATAAGCCCCATCTGAAAATGTTTTGTGCCAGCTGGAGGCAGATTTGTGTTGTTAGAATGTTTAAAAAATCTTCCAAATATTCCACATTTTATTACAAGATTTTGTTTTTAAATATAGCAGATCTACAAGCTCACAACGGTTTAATTAAAGTGCTTAAATGGCCTAAGTGCCAGTTGCTTCTTTTGGGCTTATTTTCATAGACCTGGTTGCTTATTTCTCTCACAAAATCTGGCAACACCGGAGTTGCAGAAGTTTAACTTCTCGTCCAAACTTACAGCTGTCGGGCGCATTGCCTTAACACTGACAGAGAACTTAAACATCATTCTGATCTGTCTGGAAGCGAGTCCCACTATTGCACGATGGATCAGCTGAACGTAATGTGTAATGTTTACAAGGTTTAGCCCCGCCAGCAAATAATAGACTAATAACCTGGAAAGGATATAACATTGCTCACGTTTACCAGGTAAAAAGATGATGTTGAAAATACATCCAGGGCATACAAGTGGAACGCTGCTATCCGATTATGGACCAGAGCTTATTGATTACTTATTGATTAAATTAGTTAATTTTTGATATCACTGTCCTACGTCTGAATGGGGAATGGATCTTCTGGACACAGCTTTCATCACTATAGTTTCCTCATCAGATGTTAACATTTATTAGGCTGTTGTGTGTGGCGTTCATGTGATCAATATACAGTAGAGTAGCCTACAGTAGGCTATTAGCCTACAAATTAATACCGCGGCATGGACACTGGTGCGTCAGTCCCTCCGCAGTTTAATTAAGGCATGATAGCCTATTTTCATTATTACGTGACACTTTGGCTGAGCTGGCAAACACACTGAGGGACTAATAATTCAGCTCAAAATGCAACTGATAGCCTAGAAAATAAATAAAAAGCGGTGGAATCTACATCATGTCTATATTATGCATAGGCTACAAGCAATACATCGTTTGACTTTTTTTTTATTTTTTATATATATATGTGTTGACAAATGTTGGGCACATATACATTTTATTTGAGGTTTGCCACTGTTGTAATTGATTTTGGCATGAAGAATAAAGCATTCTAAAGACATACGCACATTTCAGCCCTGGTAAGACAGCCTCGGGGCTGACCTGAGAAGGTGCGCACCTGACGCACAAAACACAGACCAAAAAACTTTTATGAATCCGACTGCAGGTGTAGGATTTGTCCTAAATGCCGGTACGTACAAAATATGGTCGTAAATCCCTTTATGAATCGGGGCCATTGGCCCCGATTCATAACGAGGGTCGTAAATATGGGGTAAATAAAGTTCGTAAAGGCCGGTCGTATTTTGGTAGTCACAAACGGACGTGCAATTCCCAAAGGGGTTCGTATATCACAGAGACGTGCGTATGACCAGGTGTAGGAGCTGATTAATGTCGAAGTCTGCATCCAACAGCATCCAACTTTAACGTCACTTTACGGCACAGTGTTGCCATGTCCGCTTATTATAAGCGAATTTGCGCTTATTTTTCTGTAAAGTTGCTTGTAAATATTGGTATCAGTGGGGTGCGTTTTTTTGGGCTTGTTTCTAAAGTGTAGTTGGTTATTTGGGCTTGCTTCACAATTGTTGAATTGTTTTAACCGGTGGTTCTCAAATATTTTTATGTCATGGACCCCCAAGTTAATATGTAAGCTAATTTATCCCTATAAGCCCCATCTGAAAATGTTTTGTGCCAGCTGGAGGCAGATTTGTGTTGTTAGAATGTTTAAAAAATCTTCCAAATATTCCACATTTTATTACAAGATTTGTTTTTAAATATAGCAGATCTACAAGCTCACAAAGGTTTAATTAAAGTGCTTATAATGGCCTACTGTAAGTGCCAGTTGCTTCTTTTGGCTTATTTTCATAGACCTGGTTGCTTATTTCTCTCACAAAATCTGGCAACACCGGAGTTTAACTTCTCGTCCAGACTTACAGCTGTCGGCCCGGCCGCAATGCCTTGACACCGACAGAGAACTTGAACACCATTCTGATCTGTCTGGAAGCGAGTCCCACTATTGCACGATGGATCAGCTGAACATAATGTGTAATGTTTACAACTTTACAAGGTTTAACCCCGCCAGCAAATAATAGACTAATAACCTGGAAAGGATATAACATTGCTCACGTTTACCAGGTAAAAAGATGATGTTGAAAATAAATCCAGGGCATACAAGTGGAACGCTGCTATTCGATTATGGACCAGAGCTTATTGATTACTTATTGATTAAATTAGTTAATTTTTGATTAATATAATCACTGTCCTACGTCTGAATGGGGAATGGATCTTCTGGACACAGCTTTCATCACTATAGTTTCCTCATCAGATGGTAACATTTATTAGGCTGTTGTGTGTGGCGTTCATGTGATCAATATACAGTAGAGTAGCCTACAGTAGGCTATAGCCTACAAATTAATACCGCGGCACGGACACTGGTGCGCCGTCAGTCCCTCCGCAGTTTCATTAAGGCATGATAGCCTATTTTCATTATTACGTGACACTTTGGCTCAGATGGCCCGCTGGCAAACACACTGAGGGACCTATATAATTCAGCTCTAAATGGAACTGATAGCCTAGAAAATAAATAAAAAGCGGTGGAATCTACATCATGTCTATATTATGCATAGGCTACAAGCAATACATCGTTTGACATTTATTTTTTATTTTTTATATATATGTGTTGACAAATGTTGGTCACATATATATTGTATTTGAGGTTTGCCACTGTTGTAATTGATTTTGGCATGAAGAATAAAGCATTCTAAAGACATACGCACATTTCAGCCCTGGTAAGACAGCCTCGGGGCTGACCTGAGAACGTGCGCACCTGACGCACCAAACACAGACCAAAAAACGTTTATGAATCCGACTGCAGGTGTAGGATTTGTCCTAAATGCCAGTACGTACAAAATATGGTCGTAAATCCCTTTATGAATCGGGGCCATTGTGCTTATTTAGGTAAACACCACCACACGACTCCAGTGGCTGATAATTGCTGGCATAGAGGGAAATGATGGGTGAAACATTGTTTTGTTATGTAAACACAGGGCAAAGTTACATACTATGCCTTTAATGTAGTGTTAATTGTGTGTTTACAGTAGGCTACAATGGATTCCAAAAAGAGGAGACTACAGCAGAGAGATGGCGAGCAGACAGCTGAGAGGAACAACACTTTGCAGAGCTGCGTTCAGACTACCAGCACAGCAGCAGGTCAAACATTATGTCAACCATTCATTTATTACATCATTAGTTGATTGTGAAGAAGCATTTTTGATTAATTCCTGGAGATATAACAGTACAATCAAATGCTTTGTTTTGGGTGATACAGAAACATTTTTGTTTCCACGTCAGAAGAGCACTAGTCAAATTATTATTATTGTTATTAATTAGATCATTTTGTTTTCATTTTAGCCTGGCATGCCCAAAATAGGGATGTTACGGTTGATTAACTATTACTGCAACAAGGTAAATGGTTCATAAACAATGTTTCTTTTTCACCTCCAGGGTTCGACATGGAGGCTACAAAGGTTATCAGATGGAACAAGACAAAACTTCAACACATTCTAATGTCAAACATTATCTTCATCATCCAGTGTGTATTTGAATGTGAAGAAAAGCTACTGATGGACATGGAATACATCAACCTGAAAAGCATCCCTCTCCCATCCGACGCAGCCACTGCACTTGTTGACAAAATGATCTTCAAGGGGGAAACTATTTGCAGGGCGTTCACCTGCGTCTGCTACAAGACACAAAGCTAACAGACGCGTTTCCTGATCTGAAGAAAATGCCATGGTACAACCCTCCATCCACACCTTCAACTGACCCAGCCACACAGTCATCTGAGGAGCAAGTCAATGTGTTGTGCTGTGAGCATCCAGTGGAGAACAAGCTGTTCTGTGAGGAAGAACAGAGAGCTGTGTGTCACATCTGTGACTCCTGTCACCACCGTGGTCACAAGTGGCTTCCTATAGAACAAGCAATCAATCAGCTGAAGGACCAACTGAAGTCTGACCTTGAGATTTTAATGGACAAGAGGAACAAATACAACAACATTAAAAAGAAATACAATGTAGTTGTTCGACACAGGTGGAGGCCACAAAGAAGCAGATCAGAGCAGAGTTTGAGAAGCTCCACCAGTTCCTGAGAGAGGAAGAGGTTGTCAGACTGGCAGCTCTGAGGGAGGACAAGAAGCAGAAGGGGAAGATCATTCAGATCTTGCAGGAGCAGATGTCCTCTCTCTCAGACAGCATATCTGCCGTAGAACAAGAGCTGCAGGAACACAGTGTGTCATTTCTCAGCAGTTATAAACACACTCAGACCAGCGCCAGAGTCCATTGTATACTGCCAGATCCACAGATGGTCTCAGGAGCACTGATTGATGTGACCAAACACCTGGGAAACCTGAGCTTCAGAGTCTGGGAGAAGGTGAAGGAGAGGGTCAAGTTTACTCCTGTCATTCTGGACCCAAACACAGCAGGCCGACAGCTCTGTCTGTCTAAAAACCTGACCGGTGTGAGAGCGACATCATGGACAGGGAAGGATGAGCTTCCAGAAAACCCAGAGAGATTCACTCGTCGTGATTTTGTTTTGGGTTCAGAGGGTTTCAGTTCAGGAAAACACAGCTGGGAGGTAGAGGTTGGAGACCATCACCTATGGTTTATAGGTTTGGCTAAAGAATCTGTTGACAGGGATGAGTATAACGATACTCCAGAATATGGATTCTGGTGGTTAAGACAAAGCCACGGTTGTTATAGTAATGGGTGTGATGAAAAGATCCCATTTCAGAGGAATCCTGAGAGGATCAGAGTCGAGCTGGACTATGACAGGGGAGAGTTGTCCTTCTATGACCCTGAAGACATGACTCACATCTACACTTATAAAGACACTTTCACTGAGAAACTCTACCCATGTTTCCATGCTGGAGGCATAAGGGATACCATTGATATTTGTCAAGCATAGAAAGTGATGGAAGTACTACAGTATTTTAGCCCATTAAGACCTGAGGCCGATTCCACAAATGTCTTCTAAATCCTAACAGTTTTCAAACAAGATTGAAAGTTTTTTAATCAGATTTTCTATTAATGCGAGAACAATGTCTTCCATTATAGCAACCTTTTCCAGGAATGGAACGCTTGCAGTTTCCATAAGCTTGGATTCCCCATCGATGATGTCACTGGTAGTTTCTATGTATGTAGAGACAGTGAAGCTGGCGCTCGGGTGGCGCAGTGGTAAGTCACTGCCCACCACCACGGAGGTTGTGGGTTCGAATCCACCGTGGTGTGACAGCAGTGACAGCAGTGACAACACAGAAATGTGTGTGGGGAGGAATTAATTGGCATAATTACTAAATTGGGGAGAAAAAGGGGTAATAAATAATTGGCTACTCTGAATTTAGGGACAAAAAGAGAGAGAGAGAGAGTGAAACCTATCATCTGAATAAGCATTCTTATACATTCTCTCATAGTGGAATTAAACTGTTCCTCATTTTGCTGGGGACCCCCTGGAACATCTGCATGGACCCCTGGGGGTCACCAGACCCCACTTTTAGGAGCAGTGAAGTAGACCACTGCTGTGTTCAATGATAAGATGCATATTGTTGCTTTCTGGCAGAAACATTGTATCTCCATATTTCAACCTTTTTTCTCTCTCTCTCAATTAATGCCCCATTTCATCGTATGACAGTGTCACACACAAATACAGAAAATAGCCGATCTACAAGCTTTGTGAGCTGGTAGATCGGCTATTTTAACTATATTTGAATCATTTGGAAAGTCTGTTTGTGTTTAATACATTTTGAACCAATGAAAAGTATTAACACCAGCTTGTGACCAAATAATAACTAGGCATACATTAGAACCATTGAACACAGTCTCAATAGTAAGTTTTTGACATACAAGATGTGATTATTGCAACAATAATACAATGTTCAGAGTGTTTACATTCAGAGTGCCATCACTGCTATGATGAAGAGTGTGACTTTCAACTGTTTTTTTTAAATGGAAAGACTCAACTTATGAGAACTTAGTTTTGTACTGATATTGATATATTACTGATTTGATAATAGTGTGATGATGTATGCATTTTACATCATGTTTATTATCAATAAAAAGGTCAAAGTCAAAACAACACCAGCTTCATTCTGCCCTCTGTATTCTGTTGCTTTCACAGGGACTGGAACGAAGGCTCTCTCCTGTGTGATGGTGCCCCCTAGTGGACTGGATTCACTACTACACAGACTGCTCACAGTGTCATTGTGCGAGTCCTTCATAGTCTGTCAAGTCAAAATATTCCACAATGGAAAAGTAAACTTAGTTGTTTTATGAGATCTGAACAGCATTCACATATACTGTGCATGCATTAATTGCCACCTTTTGGCGGATGGAAACGTTATGCATCCACCAGGCAATTTCTGGTTAAAACCTTTTTTTCAAAATTGTTAAAGTTCTATATTGTGATAGTAATCTTTGCTATATAGTGGGGTTTTTTTCTCCAGCCCTTTAGTAAACTGAAAATACATTTTCAGGTGGGTTGCCAATTTCAGCGAATCAGGAGCTTCATTTATCCACTTCCAATTGTGTCTGCTCATTTCTTTGTTTCATCACTTTCAATTTCACTTGTTTATCTCTCTCTTGATTGGATAAAATTGGTGTCCCAACCTGAAAATGTATTTACTGTTTACTAATGAGCTGAAGAGACATGGACACCCCTGTTACTGAACTAACACCATAGCAATGATTACTGTTAACTATCATCATTTTTGAAAGTCTGTCTGTGGATTTTAAAATATTGAAGCAATGAAAAGTATGAACAACAGCTTGTGACTAAATCATAACTAAATTGGATCCATTGGAACACAGGTTCGTTTTCCCCCCATTGTCTCAATAGTAACAGTTTTTGACTGATTGTTGCAACAATGATGAAGAGGGTGACTTTCGACTGTTTTTTAATGGAAAGACTCAACTTATGAGAACTTAGTTTTGTACTGATATTGATATATTGATATTGATGGTGCCCCCTAGTGGACTGCATTCACTACTACACAGACTGCTCACAGTGTCATTGTGCTAGTCCTTCATAGTCTGTCAAGTCACACAACTATTCCACAATAAGTGGTGTAAAGTAACTAAGTACATTTACTCAAGTACTGTACTTAAGTACAATTTTGAGGTACTTTTACTTTACTGGAGTATTTCCTATTTTCAATACTTCTACTTCTACTCCACCACATCTCAGAGACAAATATTGTACTTTTACTCCACTACAATTATTTGAAAACTTTACTTTTCAGATATAAATTATGATCTTATAAAACATACATTAACCACTTTTATACATAGGCTATTTGAAAATCGATCTACAATCGATCTACAAGCTCACAACGCGTCGCATCGCGACGCGTTGTGAGCTTGTAGATCGGCTATTTTCAAACATTTCTGTACTTTTACTTTTGGTACTTTAAGTACATTTTGATAACAATACTTTTGTACTTTTACTCAAGTACATTTTGTTTCCGGACTTTTACTTGTAACAGATTACTTCTACATTGCAGTATTGATACTTTTACTTAAGTAAAACATTAGTAGTACTTTTTCCACCATTGTCCACAATGGAAAAAGTAAACTTAGTTGTTTTATGAGATCTGAACAGCATTCACATACTGTATACTGTGCATGCATTAATTCCCATCTTTTGGCGGATGGGAGCGTTAGTTAGGCATCCACCTTTAAAGGTAGGTATTTTCTGGTTAAGAAATAAATACAAATGTTTTATTCAAATGTTAAAGCTTTATATTGTGATAGTAATCATTGCTATAGAGTGTTTTTTGTTTTTTTGTCTCTCCAGCCCTTTAGTAAAAGGTTGCCAATTTCAGCGAATACGGAGATAATACCCATTTATCAGTGTTCCAGTTCCAATAGTGTCTGCTCATTTCTTTGTTTCATCACTTCCAATTTCACTTGTTTATCCTGTATCATGTATGAGTTCTCTCTCTTGATTGGAT
Organism: Gymnoscopelus braueri; assembly: GCF_963280865.1. NCBI lineage: Eukaryota > Metazoa > Chordata > Actinopteri > Myctophiformes > Myctophidae > Gymnoscopelus > Gymnoscopelus braueri. Next base: position 57,614,607 of record NC_137605.1, on the reverse strand, counting down.
AAAATAAGTATCCCAACCTGAAAATGTATTTTCTGTTTACTAGTGAGCTGAAGATGGAGACCCCTGTTACTGAACACAAACTGTAGCAATGATTGCTGTCACAATAGCTAGTAGCTTATCACTCATTTTAACAAAGAAATACTATACTGCGATACTATACAAGTATCCATGATATTATGTGAGCGATGTGTATTGTGGTATTGAAGTAAAAAAAAATATCTGAGTACTACTTCTGTGCATAACTATACCATCTTTATTCATACATCATCAGCAGCACTGATGACATCATAACATCTCTCACACCGTCCACACAGAGCAAATGACAACCATCCTTAAAAGCAGAGGTGGAAAGTAACTAAGTACATTTAATTAAGTGCTGTACTTAAGTAAAAATAAATTGGTACTTTTTACTTTACTTAAGTATTTCCATTTTTCCAATAATTTATACTTCTTAATTATTTGAAAATTTTACATGCATTAGCCCATTAAACCCAATTTTATACTTTGTCTATTTGAAATATTTTCGAAAAGGTTCCGATACTTTTGGAGTAATATTTTGATGCCAATACTTTGGCTCACTCAAGTAAAAGTTAGTATTTCGACATTGTAGCATTGATACTTTTACTTAAGTAATTAATCCGAGTACCCTGTCCGCCCCTGCTTAAATTACACGTACTGTTACCATTCATCTCCTGTCTTTGAACTAATAATTAACATACATATTTACCTGGAAAGTGCAGTAGATATATATATAATGTCTTTTCCCATATTGGATAAAGGTGCTTTCATTGCATACGTAACTTGCTTTTCTGCTACAATCTGCAGCTTTGTCTCCAATTAAAAAAATAATAATAATCAGATATATTTCTTATTATCTCCTACTGTACGGTCAAACATAGTTGATCTACATTTAACAGCTCTTAAGCACTAGGTTATGCTTCTTATTTTTATTAGGGATGCACAATATATCAAAGACATCGGCTGATAGTTCCTCAAAAGTGCATTATATGTAAGTATTTGCCGATGATTATTGGTATTGGACAGATCAGTATGCAGTTGATGTATACAGCAAACCCTACTGGTCGAAACTAGTATTGCGATAGTCGGTTATCGGCCAAAATGTCAATATGGATATCAGTTGATATCACCATGGAAATAGTTTGTTATTTGCCGAAATGTCTATATCAGAACAGGTATGTGGAAACTGGTATTGCAATATCGGAATTGATATCTGTCGATATGACCATGGAAATAACCCTTTATCGGATATCGTCCAAAACTCAATATTGTGCATCCCTAATTGTGATACAAGGCCAAAAAATTGCAGATTGACTAGCTTGAAGATCGGCTATGTTTTGGCGTGCGATTACACATGGACTATGTGATTTGAATGGTAAAAAGCAACAGCAATAATAGCAAGGCGGTGGTTCTCAAAGTAGGTTCCCTGGACCCTCATGGTTCCTTGAGAGGGGTTTGAAATGGACCCTTACAGGTGTGTAACTCTGAGAGTGTACGAATGGAACCAAATGGACCCGTCCCTCAAATGGTTCCCTCACGGGTCCATTTGGTTCCATGGAGTTATGGGGGTCCTTGACATTAGAAAACCAACGTTTGAGAAGCACTGGTCTTAGTGAATGCAGTGAGTCTTCAGAGCAGCAAGAGACCCAGGACAAGACACAGGACGGCTTTCCCCCAAGCCACTGTCCCCTCCATGATGACAGACGGGGCTCCTGCACACGGGGACACAGAGAGGGGACACACAGGGAGAGAGAGGGGACACACAGGGAGAGAGAGGGGACAGGTGATGATTATATAAACTTTTTATACTTTGTCTATTTAGTAGTTTGAAAAAAGGGACCGCCGTCTTGCAGCGGTTGGGCTACCAAGATCCCAAATGGAAGTAGGTTGTGAAACAAGTGTGAAGCAAGCTTCTTCCATCTGGCGTCAGGTTAATAGTTTCAATGTAGGCTACATAATGTTATTTTGATAGTATAATATTTAAACTATGTTCATGGTTTATCTGGGATCCTAGTTTCTTGAGGCACTACACTATCTCTCTGTATTTGATGCATGTGTTTACCTTGCTCATTGTAACCTTGCTCTTATCGAGTCGCTCTCGATAAGAGTGTCTGCTAAATGCCTACATTGGTTTTAAATTGCAAAATTTAAAATAATGGGATTACTTAGTGGTGTGGCTCAAAAGCTGGCCCATGGTCCCACATGCAGGCCGTGGTGGCTCTTGGAGAAGTCCCCTCAACAATATTTATTTTTTGACAATATTTATTTTTTAACCAAATATGTTTTGACATGAAAGAGATTTGACTTGGCAACATAATTTAGAGATAATTTAGAAATCAAGGAGAATTCTCAAGATAATAGAATACGCATTTCAAGAACACTTTAACGGAATAAATAGATTACAAGTGCTGTAAGTGATATTGTTAAAATAAGTGTTAAATAGAGATGTAGTAGATGTAGTAAAATTGCCCTCCCAACCTTAACTCTTTAACTGCCAGAGTGTTACAGGGAAATTGGAAAACCAGGGAAATTGAAAAAGGAGCGCTCCTTTTCCCCCCCCCCAGGCAAATCTGTAGAACCAACACTAGAGGGCAATGCAAGCCACACTAGACTAGAGCCCCCCACCACACACACACACGTGCGCACGCACGCGCATGCGTGTGTGCGCATGTGTGCATGCGTGTGCATGCGTGTGCGTGCATCTACTAAACATCTCAGAGTGTGGCCACACACACACACACACACACTCACACACGCACACGCACACACACACACACACACACACACACACACACACACACACACCTATTCCTTCAAGTAAAAGAAAAGGAGGGGGTCTTCCTACCTGACCAGACACTTTGTTCGGCAGGTTTCGGGGGGTCAGGAGCGTCGGGGGAGTCGGAGCGGGACACGTCCGGGTCCAGAGCGCTGTCCAGAGCACTCAGCTTGTCCTGGGACAGCTCCGCCCTTTGAGCGTCCGTGACCATGGCGGCGTTGTCAGGACCCAGAGCCAGGAGCTGGCTGACCGACAGAGCCTATATATATAACATCAGAAAACAGAAAAGAACAGTGGTTTAGAACAGTGGTTCTCAATAAATAGCAGATCTACAAGCTTGCATCATCTGCTATTTTGGGACATTTTTGAAAAATCTTGAATAATTTAGATTTTTTTTTAACACGAATCTTCTCTTCCGGGGATTCCCTGGCACAAAAGGTTTTCAGATGAGGGGGGTCCGCGGCTAAATATATATATCAATTTGGGGGTCCATGATTTTTTAGAGAACTACTGATTTAGAAGGCATTTGTGCAATGGTGGAGGGTGTATAGCCTAGTTACGAGACGCACGGGCGCACATGCGTCCGACTAAGTATAAACTAATTATATTTTTAAGAATTTTCGCCTGTAATAACATTTTCATCCCACCCTCTCTCACTTTTTTTCTCTCTGTTTTCTCCTAATGTAGTCCAATTTACTCCTCCCGTTCAACATTCCCCACTGTCAGGCTCCGACCCAGCCTGCAGGAATACATGCAGTGACTAACCCTTCCCACCCAGTTCCCCTCCCCCGGACACGGGGCATTCGGTAGCGCTGTTGCCTCACAGCTAGAAGATCCTGGGTTCGATTCCCGCGCTGGGGGCGTGTGAGATGGGTGACGTTGCTCCCACAGACAGCTAGAAGAGGAGAACGTCCTGTGCAGTGGCCGACCGGACGGACGGACGGACGGACGGACAGGGGGCAAAACATACTCTCTCCCCATGCCTTTCGGCCTGGCGGAGACAATTAATACCTGGCAGAGAATGTTTTAATAATGCTGCACGCTTGCACATTTGTTGGATAAGCATAAGATAAAGTTGAAGGCTGGGGTTGCCGTGGCAATCAATTGGCTCACTTCGGCCACGACCAGAGCCTTTTGTACAATGGGCGCATCGGTGGGATCGGCGCTTCTGGACAACCGCCTATCTGACCGACTTGACGCCGGGTACTCGACTCCCTTGGATTGTCTGAGTTTGAAGTCGGTCGGTCTAACGGTTCTCGAGATACTTGAACCAAAGACGTACGTACAGAGATTCCGTGCATTTATTGTAAGATAATAATAATAATAATAATAATAATAATAATAAACTGTATATCTCTGCTGTCCAGCCAGAAACTGCTAACTCCAAAACGCTCATTGTTCAGGAAACGAAAAAACAAAATACGTTTTTCAGGAAATGAAGAAAACCTTATATTTTTTAAAACAAAGCAATACTGCCTCATCAAAGTTGGTATAGTGACTTTATATATCGTCAGATACTTGCATGTGTCATTATACTATCACCACTTTACCCAAATCCAGCGCAAGTGGAGATAGTTGTTTCAGACGAGCAGAAATCAAGCTGAAATGGAGTTGTTGTCCAAACAACAATAGCTCCACTTGCTGCTGAGGGAGGTTTCAAAAGGGTACACATTTCCAAAAGCTAACAATGGATCTCCAAGCTCACAATGCATCACAACAACGTGTGAATTAATGCCCTGATGCTTCATGACACTTATATAGGCCAACAATAATAAACAGGACTTTAAATATTACAATAACTTTTGCAAAGAGGAGTTTCAGTAGAACTAGCGCGAGTCGCGACAGAAATGCTATCAACTCCTTTCTTCTTGTCACATTGCTCTCTTCATTAAACACTTCATGGATTTTAGAAATAAAATTACTTGTTTTCATAACATTAGCGTCAGTGCTAAGTTTGATAAACAGGTACACTGCATAGTTTTAACAGACTACGGGGAGTCTGTTTATGTGATACTCCTCCTCGTTCACTGCGCAGTGCGCTCTGGTCTGTGTTTTGAAAAGGCTGCAGCAGAGTAGAGAGGGGGAGTTGCTTGTTTTTGACGGACAGTTTGAGGATCCAATGGAGTTGGGAGGTTTCGTCAGAGGCGCTTTTTAATACTTTTCATTGGTTCAAATGTTTAGATTTTTTACACAGACGTAAAAGGTGTTCAATAGCATTGATTTATGAAAAAGGAAAAAAAAGCTGAAAATGGAGTTAGCTGGTTCGTCCCGGACACCGACGATATACAACAAGGAAGAAAAGCAGCAATATCAACACATTGCCTGCCAAGTCTTTCAAATCCAACACTTGCCTGCCAAGGACGCATTGTTTACATCTGTGTCCACATCGTGGCTTCCGTGGGTCCCCGTGGATCGTCAAAAAAAGGTAAAAACGCTGGCAGTGGTTGGTGGATGAATTCATCAATTAATACCTGGCAGTGTCAGGTTTTTCAGATTCCATTACGATTGGCTACAATTAGCTTTCAACCTGTGTGGGAGGGGGCCGTTTTGCACACAATGACACAAATCACGAATGTGTCTGACCAGTGTTGATTTTGACAGCAAATTTTGATTTTAGTAGTAGTCTTTTCAATAAAATTTCATTTAGTTTTAGTCATATTTTAGTCATCTGAAATGTTTTTAGTCTTAGTCATAGTTTTAGTCTACAAAATATCATAAGATTTTAAAAAATGTATTTTGGTGGTGCCTTGATGGCGTCGTAATGGCTGATTTTACACTTGGTTGCATGCTGAAAATAGCTGATCTACAAGCTCACAACGTGTCGCAGTGTGACACGTTGTGAGCTTGTAGATCTGCTATTTTCAGAGTGCAACCAAACATAAAATGACTTGTCTTTTTAGTTCTACTGGATCTCTTCTCCACTAGTCCCTCCCTAACATTTTAGTCTAGTTTTCATTTGTTGACGAAATTGTCAATATATTTAGTCTTAGTTTTAGTCATCGTAGCTTAGTTTTTATTTCGTTTTCGTCAGTGAAAAAAAGGTAGTCGCCGAACATTTTTCGTCCTAGTTTTAGTCGACGAAATTGACACAGCGTCTGACTGCTGTGAAACGTTGCACGCACACACACACACAGAAAAGGTCAAGAACGACCGTCAGTCCCACAGTGTTTGACTCACGTTGAAAGTCTGCGCTGGGATGAGCGGGATGCTGGACTGACTGAGGTACGAGAAGACATCGGCATCTATGGAGGACATCTCCGCAGGGTTGAGAGACGCTGGGAGGACACACAGAGACAGAGAGATCATTAGAGAATACAGACCGGTCTGCAGAGGACAGCTCTGCCATAGCCTGGGAGCTTTGAGAAAATGTCAAACAAAGACAGTGGACAAAACCTCTTCAAGTGTACGAGAAGAGTGTCCATGCACGGCCAGTGAGTGCAGTGGTGTAAAGTAACTAAGTACATTTACTCAAGTACTGTACTTAAGTAAAATGTGTAGGCATTTTTACTTTACTGGAGTATTTCCAATTTTCCGTACTTTTACTCCACTACATCTCAGAGGCAAATATTGCACTTTTACTCCACTACAATGATTTGAGAATTTTAGTTACTAGTTACTTTGCAGATACAAATTATTACATTATAAAACATACAAACATTAACCACTTCAGCCCTATTTTATACCTAGGCTATTTGAAAATAGCCGATCTACAAGCTCACAACGCGTCACATCGCAACGCTTTGTAAGCTTGTAGATCTGCTATTTTCAAACATTAGCACTTTTACTTTTGGTACTTTAAGTACATTTTGATACCAATACTTTTGTACCTTTACACTTTAACACTAATTCCTTGCAACAGAGTATTTCTACATTGCAGTATTGATACTTTTAATTAAGTAAAACATTTGAGTTCTTTTCTGCATTCATTAACCTAGAGCGGAAGAAAAGCAGCTTTTCCGTGCACTTAGGCCCCGTGTCCACCAAGATGTTTCTTTTTTTCCTGAGCACAGCACAGTTTGTTTATAACAGGAGTGCCAAATTCACCTTGCGCTCGTGCGTGCACACGGTGCGCTTTGCCTGCCAAAAGATTAAAATAATTCAACTTGGGCGCCAGGAAGCACTTTTAGGCGAGTGCCTTGGCGTTTTCAGTCGAGGAAAAAAGCCCAGTGGACATGGGGTCTTATGCCTGTGAGCCTGGTGGGTTTCATGCGCAATGAACTAATGCAGTGGGGTTCTCACTGCTGCTGGGGGGTTCCATTTGTACACTCTCAGAGTTACGGACCTGTAAGGGGCCATTTGGTTCCATTTGTACACTCTCAGAGTTACGGACCTGTAAGGGTCCATTTGGTTCCATTTGTACACTCTCAGAGTTACGGACCTGTAAGGGTCCATTTGGTTCCATTTGTACACTCTCAGAGTTACAGACCTGTAAGGGTCCATTTGGTTCCATTTGTACACTCTCAGAGTTACAGACCCGTAAGGGTCCATTTGGTTCCATTTGTACACTCTCAGAGTTACGGACCTTAATGGTCCATTTGGTTCCATTTGTACACTCTCAGAGTTACGGACCTGTAAGGGTCCATTTGAAACCCCTTCAAGGAGCCTTGAGGGTCCCTGGACCACACTGAACATTATGACTGTTTGCCACTTTGTTTGCCACTTTCTCAAAGCTCAGACATAGAGCAGTACATTGTTTTCACTTTTACAGCACAATGATACTTTGGTAGAGGTGTGGGTTGTGTAGTTACCTTGCCATGATGTAACACCAAATATTGTTGAGATATACAGCATTCAAGAGTTGCTCCGTTGAGTAAAACTTGAATTCTGTATATTCTTCCCATTGACTTGCATTGCATGGTGAAACACCTCTCAAGAGTCACTCCTTTAGCAC
>NC_137605.1:57599422-57604422 GCF_963280865.1 Gymnoscopelus braueri | reverse complement strand
TGGAAATACTCCAGTAAAGTAAAAAAAAAGACCTCAAAATTGTACTTAAGTACAGTACTTAGTAACTTTACACCACTGCATTTGTGTCTGTCTATATGTGTGTGTGCGTGCTTGCGTGCATGCGTGCGTGCGTGCGCATGTGCGTGCGTGCACGCGCGCCTGTGTGTGTGTGTGTGTTGCTACTCTACCTGCTCCTGTGTCCATGGGCAGACTGCCAGAGCTTCCAGGTTATCAGTGGAGTTCACGGCCATGTCCTCCAGCTCAGAGACACTGAAGCCCCGGCTAATGCACCCCAACTCCATCACCTGACTCTCATTCAGGCCGGACACCTCACCCCACGCCTAACACACACACACACACACACAAGAGTTCAAGAGGGTTTTATTAATCACCGGAAAACACATTAGGAGAAAATACTACTTTGTTATCGAGACCTTTCTCTGTCCCATGCAGTGATGGAAAAAGTACAAATTTTGTTTACTGAAAGGACAACTTAGTTTTTTTTTTACAACAAGGGTTATTTTATTAGTTTGTAATGATAATAATTAAATTTCTATCCTTATAGTGCTTTTAGTGATTTTTAACTGGGGGGCGGGGGCATTCTGTCCATTGGTAAATAGTCATGAACACAGCCTCCGATTTCCGTGAAACTTCACACACATCCCCACTAGGCCAAGGAAGAAATGCCACCCTACATTTTTCAAATCATCCTCATGGTGGCGCTGTAACAGGCAGATTCACATTTTGGCCTATAACTCTTGAGGCAGTATCAATATTGCAATGGAGAATATACTCGGTTACAAGTAAAAGGAATTCAACATTTCTAAATGTACTTGAAGTACCAAAAGTAGAATGTACTCGTTATGCAGAATGTCCCGTTTCACAAAGTTTTCAAATGTATAAAATGTATTAAAATATTTTGAAAATAGCAGATCTACAAGCTCTTGTGACAGCCAAAGTATGCATAGGGCTGAAGTGGTTAATGCACGTTTTGTAATAATATTCCAATTCTACAAAGTAACTAGTAACTAAAGTTTTCAGACAATTGTAGTCCACTAAAAGTACAATATTTGTCTCTGAGATGTAGTGGAGTGTAAAAGAAAAACTCAAAATTGTACTTAAATTAAGTAGGCCTACAGTACTTGAGTACATGTACTCGGTTTACTTGACCCCGCTTACCTCCAGGGCCTTGTCTCTCAGTACAGTGAGCTGCTCCTGGCTGTACCCGGTGACAGAGCCCAGTGTCTCTGCTGCCTTGAGAAAGGTCTGCGACGTGATGCTGTCCAGCTGGGCCGCGCTCCACAACACGTTGGCCTCGCCCAGCTCCTCTATCAGCTGCACCGTGGGCACGCCATTCTGCTGAGCTATAGGACCAGTGGTGGAAAAAAAGTACTCAAATACCCTGTTAGAAGTGAAAGTCCGGTATTCAAAATGTATTTGAGTAAAAGTACACAAGTGTTGGTATCCAAATGCACTTAAAATACCAAAAGTAAAAGTACTCATTATGCAGAATGTCCCATTTCACAAGTTAAAAATGTACACATTTCTTTTGAAAATAGCAGATCTACAAGCTCGTAGATCTGCTATTTTCCAAAAGAATAGTTGAAATAGCCGATCTACAAGCTCACAACGTTTTGAGCTTGCAAAATCGGCTATTTCTGGCATTAAAAAAAGGAGTATCTATACTTTTGACTCAGGTACTGGAGTTGAGTACATTGTCCACCACCACATTGTCCATCATGTGATCTCCTCACCATTTCTCCTCTTGCGGGGAGGTTTAGGCCACCAGTCATCCAGGTCATCCAGGTCATCCATGTCATCCTCACCCAACATAGAGTCGTCATCAGGGTAGTCTGCTGCTGAGGACATGACACCACCATGATTCAACTTTATTGTCACCAATGGTGGACATAGTATACAGTATACTGTAGTCAGTGGTGTAGTCAGGGGTGGAAAAAAGTACTATTTTTTTTTACTTAAGTAAAAGTATCAATACTGCAATATAAAAATACTTAGTAAAGTAAAAGTCCAGAATTCAAAATGTACTTGAGTACCAAAAGTAAAAGTACTATTATGCAGAATGTCCCATTTCACAAGTTGTCAAACATGTAAAATGTCAAAAAATCTTTTGAAAATAGCCGATCTACAAGCTCACAATGTGTCGCATCGCGACGCATTGTGAGCTTGTAGATCGGCTATTTTCAAATGGCTGAAATGTATAGGGCTGAATTGGGTAATGTATGTTTTGTAATAATAATATAAATCTACAAAGGAACTAGTAACTAAAGTTTTCAAATAATTGTAGTGGAGTAAAAGTACAAAGTATAAAATAATGGTTGAAGTGGTGACACAGACGCGTTCCCGAGGTTTGAATGGGTTACGTTGCAAAAGACTGTCAGCGCACCACTTCTCCTCTTGCGCGTAGGGGGCGCTGTGGAGTCCTCATCCGGGTCAGAGTCCACAGAGTTGACAGCCAGGAAGAAGAGTTTCTCCATCAGAGCGGAGACGTTGCGACCCGTCTGGAACTCGCTGGGACCACCAGAGGACTGGGACCACGTGTCCTTCATGTCCAACAGCACCTTCTTCAGCCACGACTGGGAACACAAAAGCAAAGAGTGTCTCTAGGCTTACTTCAGTGGTGTAAAGTTACTAAGTACATTTACTAAAGTATTGTACTTAAGTAATATTTTGAGGTGTTACTGGAGTATTTCCAATTTTCAGTACTTTGACTTCTACTCCACTACATATCTGAGGCAAATATTGCTACACTTATTTGAAAACTTTAGTTACTCGTTATTTTGTAGATTTTGATTATTATTACAAAACATACATTAACCACTTCAGCCCTATATACATTGCGGCCATTTGAAAATAGCAAATCTACAAGCTCACAATGTGTCGCGATGCGACACATTGTGAGCTTGTAGATCTACTATTTTCAAATGTTTTTTATACAATTTATACATTTGAAAACTTGAGAAATGGGACATTCTGCATAATGAGTACTTTCTACTTTTGGTACTTTAAGTAATTGAATTCCAGACTTTTACTTGTAACAGAATATTTCTACATTGCAGTATTGATGCTCTTACTAAAGTAGTAACAAATGTGAGTACTTTTTTACTGTTTTCTCTACATTAACATATGTTTTGCTGAAAATAGCCGATCTACAAGCTTGCAATGCGTTGCATATTTTCTGTGCCCACAATAATAAAGTTCTGCAACAACTGAATATTTTGTTCAAAGATTAGACTCAAATCGACATATAATATACTGTATCACTTCAAACATAAGCCAGATTTTTAATGGGGATTGGGAATATAAATAGCTACCTTCAAAAGGGAGATATAACGTTGCTAAATTTAATAAGGTTTGTTCATCAGTCGATTTAAGGACATCACTGCTCTTGTCTTCGTGTTTTTATGTGTCATTTCAGCAATATTACATGAGAGGGTTTGCTTTACCGTGATTATTGGTAAAAGTATTAACAAGAGCTTGTGACGAAATAAAAACTACATCGGATAGAAATACTGAAAAGATGTTAATAAAACGTTGTGGCTGGAATGATGCAACAACAGCTTGTGACTAAATAATAACTACATTGGAGCCACAGGTTATTTGTTTTTTCATTTCCTGAAAATTAACAGTTTTGGACATAATGAAGACGTGTAGTTTGGCTGACAGCAGAGACAAACGCTCACCCTGTAGCGTAAGCGACGGACGGCAGCATTGTCCAATAGGAGGAGAGGACCGATGGATTCCATGGTCTCAGCTGACCAATCCGACGGATCCCTGCAAATGACAGAGAAGCAATGAGCCTTCCTGATGTCTGTCTCCCCTGTGTCACGCTCGCTCGCTCACTCACTCACTCACTCACTCACTCACTCACTCACTCACTATATACATTCACAAAGTCATGGCACGTGTCTTCACGATACAACGAGAATGTCACTCAGTACTCCATGGACACAAGCAAGCAGCGTCTCCGCTGGCGGCCTCCAACCATAGCAGAGACACAACACTAAAACTGTTTCATGTCTTATCTTATTTAAATTTCGGCCAATGAACATTACAATTCACTCTTGAGTTCAGTGACACAAGCATCAGTTTCCTGGATGTGTTAGTCATAAAAAATGACAACTCCATACAGACGGATCTGTATCGCAAACCCACCGATAGGAATACTCTATTACGAGGGGATAGTTTTCACCCCACGCACCTGATTCGAAGTCTGCCCATCAGTCAGTTTCACAGGGCACGTAGGGTTTGCAGCACTGACGCTAAGCTATAACGCACAGGCAACTGATCTGTCGAAACCCTCCAACAACCAGCAACTTTTTTTGCTTTTTGTTTTCAGTGGCAAGGATCTGCACCGGGTCTAAAGATTCTTCAAAAAGAGAGTTTTGAGGTTGATTGGTCGTGGACACCACATTGCTGTCCCCCAGGGAACAGCTAGTGGCTTCCTGGGCTAATGGGCGTTATGCACTGTTGCCTGTTTGTAGGTCTAATGAGTTCTCTCTACTACTGTTTTTATGTTTTTATTATTTTCTAAGAAATGTTCCAAAAAAAAAATGCAATTGTTGTTATGAAATCATCTCATGTATAAAATGTTTGTAAAGAAATCATGTAAGTGTTGGTACCAGATGGGGCTGATAGCCAATTTATTCACTTCATTTTATAACGAGACATAATTTCCTGCTTCTTGTTTATACTTGTAAAAGACCGAAAGGGTCTGCTGTTTGTCTGCTGTTTGTCACGAATAAATAAAAATCCTTTGGAGCACACCGTTGCCCGGTGTCAGAACGCCCTCCACAGACGCTCCCATGGGCCTGGAAGTCACACCCACCACTGCTCCGACAGCGGACGGACACACCGCAGGTGTTCACGGGAGGGACCGTCAGGCAGGGTCGGCCGCCGGTAGACTACTACTACGGGAGTAGTGCCTTCCTGTATATGCAAGCCCGATGATCGTGATCGAGCACACAGCCACAGAAGTTGCA
>NC_137605.1:57436922-57594422 GCF_963280865.1 Gymnoscopelus braueri | reverse complement strand
CTTTACATAGACTCACCCAAACATAAGTAGGCTACTTAAAATTATCAGACAACTCTTTATCACATAATCTGCAGGGTTCCAGTCATAGGTGGCCCATGTAACTTGATGAACATCAAGGCTGATACCCGTTTAACCAGTAACTTAAGTCTCTCATTGTGAGAGGAATGTAACACATTCAATTCAAGTCCATGGCTTTTCTCGGTTAGCCTAATGTTATGCAAAGCAGCCAGGTAGAGGCAATTTTTTTAGGTGTTGAGGACGGCTCGCCGCTGACGGCGCGTGCCTGTGGAGCGAGCGTGCGTCATGTGGCGCGCGCGTGTGTGCAGCTCCAGAGCTAAGGGGGCGCCGCCCCCGTGAGCCCCCCCTGCAGCTCATCCCTGGGTCCGATGATAGATCATAATGGATAAAAAAAAATCTGTGACCAGTTGAAAAGGTTAAAAAACACGAAAACGCTGGCAGTTTATTAATGTATACTTTGGCAGTGAAAGAGTTAAGAAGAACAGAATTCCGGACCACGTTTTTCTTACCTTAATATGATGTTATTATATCTTAGGACGAGTGGTACAGTAGAACAATTGCATAACTCCATCCCGAGTCCACCGCAGCTAAAAAGCTGAGCGGAAGGGCCATGCTCTAGTATTTTTATCGGAATTTAATATATTTCTTTTGTTCATATCTGACTTTCACAATGACAGAAACCTCGCCACAGTGTTTTTTGTCCCAAATGGGCCGCCGTAGTGTTTACATTCTAATCATGGGCGAAATCTCGGCTTGCGAGACATCCACAGGGGCGCATCTCACACAGACACTGTGGAAAGTCAGGTATGAACAAAAAATATTTATAAAATTGTGATAAAAATACGCGATCTAGAGCATGGTTCTACTGTACCACTCGTCCTAGGACATAATAACATCATATTAAGGTACGAAAAACGTGGTCCGGAATCCTCCTTTAACCATTTAGACCTGAGGCGATTCTAGAAATGTCTTCTAAATCCTAAAAAAAAAGAGGGAAAAAATCCATTTTTTTCCCCACAATTATTCAAAAATAGCAGATCTACAAGCTCTTAGCTTGAAGATCTGCTATTTTTGAATAGCCAAATAAATCTAAAGTGACACAGATGCGTTCCAGGTCTTAATGGGTTAAATAACCTGCTATCTAAATAACAATCTGTCTTGTAAACTGACAATGAGTCTGACCTGATCTGTTCTGGTTTGATGGTTCCCTTCAGAAGCCTTTTGAGCAGGAACGCTGACTGTGTGGGAACAGGACAGACAAGTTTCCATTAAATCGATAATCGAATAATTGGTTCTTATCGATCCAGCTTCGATTGATTGATTGAATACTTTATTAGCACTTTTCAACAAAAAAAAATAAATAAAATAAAGTACAGTTCATTACAAGGGTCCTTGTATTGAACTGTACTGTCCTTAAAGCAATTGATAAGCAGTGATGTTTCAAAGAACCTCAATTCCCCTCAGTAAAGGTCTATCTATAAAAATCTAAAACATTCCTCATGGTATACAGAATACAAAATGCATGTTACTGTATTATATTTCTTGATCACAAATTTGATTGTACCTTTTGCGATTCAGGCAAAGGCATTTAAAAAAAAAAAATCATGATTACATTTGAGAGGGAGACAGTGTAGGAGAGACAGACAGGAAAGCTGAGAGGGAGACAGCGTAGGAGAGACAGGGAGTAGGAAAGCTGAGAGGGAGACAGCATAGGAGAGACAGACAGTAGGAAAGCTGAGAGGGAGACAGCATAGGAGAGACAGACAGTAGGAAAGCTGAGAGTGAGACAGCATAGGAGAGACAGACAGTAGGAAATCTGAAAGGGAGACAGCATAGGAGAAACAGACAGCAGGAAAACTGAGAGGGAGACAGTATAGGAGAGACAGACAGCAGAAAGGCTGAGAGACAGACAGTGTAGGAGAGACAGACAGCAGAAAAGCTGAGAGGGAGACAGTGTAGGAGAGACAGACAGTAGGAAATCTGAGAGGGAGACAGAATAGGAGAGACAGACAGTAGGAAAGCTGAGAGTGAGACAGCATAGGAGCGACAGACAGTAGGAAATCTGAAAGGGAGACAGCATAGGAGAAACAGACAGCAGGAAAACTGAGAGGGAGACAGTGTAGGAGAGACAGACAGCAGAAAAGCTGAGAGGGAGACAGTGTAGGAGAGACAGACAGCAGAAAAGCTGAGAGGGAGACAGCATAGGAGAGACAGACAGTAGGAAAACTGAGAGGGAGACAGCATAGATGTAACCCAGTTTTCAAAAGGTTTGTGTCACTGCTGTCTGTGTGTCACTGACAGAGACACACACACGCACGCACACACAATCACACACACACACACACACACACTCAGTCTCACTCAATCAATCAGTCACACCAGTGCTTGCAATTGCCAATCATTGCAATCACAGCCACACCCTATAAAGCAGAGTCAGTCTGCAGTAGCAGAGTGAGGTGCACACCACTCTGAGGCTGCTGCAGGTCTGTACTATATTCAAACATTTTCATTTCCAAACTTATTACATTTGATCAATTGACTAAAAACACTTATTGTGGCTTTTAGACTTCCACCCACACTGATCGCAAACTGACTGCTGGCACAACCTGCTGGCTGTGACTGTATGAATCTGATTGCATTGGTGAGTGAAATGTTTGTTTCCCATTTGAACCAAGTTGGTTCAAATGTTTGTTTGTTATTTGAAATGTTTGTTCTAATTTGGTTGATTTTGGTTTGAATATTCTTTTTTGAAAGTTATGCAATGCTTGTAGATAAGCTGTTTTTTAGTTAATCTGTGATCTTGTAGATCTGCTTTTGGTTATTTGATATTGATTTGGCCTTTTCTATGAATCCAGGCCAGGTTACTTTTCTTGATAAGAAAAAGGATCATGATGGCGAGCCAACTAACCCGAACCCAACTTTAATGAAGTTTGTCCTACCAGGAGGGTAGGCCAAAGAGCAGCAGCCACACATGGCATTTCCCCTCAAGTAACATCACACACTACACTGCCCTCGCACTGCCACTTCCCTCTGACTACTGACGATAACTTGACCATTGACAAATACCTACCTGCTTAAGAACTCTGTTGGACTTGGATACTTTGATGATACCTTATTGACGAAAATATTGAACTGTTATATTTTTTGTTTTATTTTTATTTTGATCGAATACAGTTTATTTTGCTTCAATCATGTCTCCTGCCTATTTAATTTAATGTTGCCATCAATCTAATTTATTCCACTCTTCACCTACCTCTGTCTGCAGTAAACTGGTCCTATAGCTATATTATGCTTTGCCCACTCTAAGCATATGCTACACAGACAGTGTAGGAGAGACAGAACGTAGGAAAGCTGAGAGGGAGACAGTGTAGGAGAGACAGAAAGTAGGAAAGCTGAGAGGGAGACAGTGTAGGAGAGACAGAAAGTATCTAGGGTTTAAGCGGTTATAGATTGAATGGAAGTAGAGGACAACACAAATGTTTGAAAATAGCAGTTCTACAATCTCACAATGCGTTGCATCGTCTAAAATGTTTACTTAAGTACAGTACTTGAGTAAATGTATTTAGTTACTTTCCACCACTGAGAACAACGGTACCTGTGGTCGGCTCCAGGTCCTGCCTTCCAGCTGGTCCAGAGATGTGAGCTGGGCTCTGTCCAGCATGGTCAGAGAGACGCTGGACAGCAGGTCGCCGGAAGCTCTTCTCACCACCTCTGATGCATTCACTCCTCTACCCATCTGCATGAACACAACACAATCAATACACCATGTATATACATGTTGTGGAGTGTCGCTAGGCAACCGCCTGTCAGGTAAGCACCTCAACAAGGAGAGTCAGTGAGGCAGGGGCGGTGCTGGGCCAAGCAGGCAACGCCCCCAGCTGGGCTGCGTCGTCGAGGGACGCTACATGCCAATCTACCTGTGTAATCATCCTGATTTAAGCGCACCTGCGTTGCCCAGCTGGGGAGTGCACCGGCTCTGCCTCAGTGTGGCCTGACTCTCCACATTGACCAGACAGGTGCTCAGGCGCTAAGCGAACCTCCGCTTAGTCTCCTCTTCATTTCTTGGTGTAATTTCAGAGTCTAACTAGAAAAAGTGCTCCTCGGAGAACAGGTCTCCGCCAGGTCAGGTAGGTTAGTGTGGTCCAGCAATATTCGGAATTCGCCAATCAGGCTGGAATGTGAAAAATATGGCGGATCGGATGGATCCGTCTTGATCATTTAACTAAAGAGATAATTTGTACTGATTTGCGTGATGTTTGGACAACATTTGTAGGAGTAATATATTTTAAAAAAAAGGAGGCCGATTTTTGCAAAAAAAAGTTTCATATTACTCCTACAAATGTTTTACAAACATCACGCAAATCGGTACATAAAAGTCAACTGATCCGTCCAAGTTTTCACATTCCAGCCTGATTGACGAATTCCAAACATTGCTGGCCCACACTAACCTACCTGACCTGGCGGAGACTCTAGTTATTATTTGTTTATTTCTTCACTCCAATGGCAGCAGGGGTTTCCCCCCTTCCACTGTGCCATATACTGTATATCAATAAAAAGCCCTGTGAGGCCTTCGCAAATACTGTCTCAGAGTGTTCACAATGTACTGTACCAATATGCAGAAAAAGAATAAACCCGCACACTCATAAATGTATTGACAACGTTTCGAGCCAAGGCTCTTCATCAGGTCAAACTCAAGAAGTGTGTACCTCACCCACTTAAATAGACACCCACAGGTCACGTTATCAATCAGTGGGTGGTATCAAGATCTCCTCTTCGTCTAGGGCATTTAACATGTTCAATCCCCTGATATCTTTTCCCTGTCGCCCTGTCGGGGAAACGTTTTGATATCAAGGGCACTAGTAACATGCACAACCAAAAATGTTATATACCTGCTAAAATGCCCATGCGGTCGAGGATATGTTGGTAAGACCAACAGGGCGATAAAGACACGCATTTCCGAACACAGAAGCAGTTGCAGTGCACTTCATGTCCGCTAAGCACAATGTGGCCACTCTCAGATATCAGGGGATTGAACATGTTAAATGCCCTAGACGAGGAGTAGATCTTGATAGATTGCTGCTACAGTGGGAATCTTTTTGGATTTACACCCTAAACACTATGTCTCCTAAAGGAATGAATGAGGACTTCCCAATCAGCCACTTTCTTTAATTATAACTCTTGTTGCCTATGTTTAATGTACCTGATTATTTAAATTCTGTTTTATATAGATGTTATTAATCAAGTGTCCATTTGTGTTTTTTCCACTGTTGTTCTGTGGATATGTAAATGTTGAACACTATCTATTAGATGTTTTTTCTCTATCTGATTACCCTGTGGTGTTGTGATTGCATTTCACATAGATTTCACGACAGACAGACATAAGATAAATAGAGATAGAGTGTGTGTGTGTGTGTGTGTGTGTGTGCACTCACGGTTTCCAGCAGGGCCTTCCTCTGGCCTTTGCTCAGCTTGTCGCTGATGTTCCTGAGCAGCTGTGAGTCTAGCTCCTCCTTGATGAGCTTCCTCAGGGTGGAGATTTTTACCCCTCGTACCGCTGAGCCCAGGGCTAGCAGCTCCTTGCCCGACACCTGGAGGGAATAACGGACAGCTTACAATTCAATTCAATTCAACTCAACTCAACTCAATTCAACAATTCAATTCAATCAGTGGTGTAAAGTAACTAAGCATATTTACTCAAGTACTGTACTTAAGTACAATTTTGAGGTACTTTTACTTTGCTGCAGTATTTCCAATTGGCTATACTTTTACTTTTACTCCACCACATCTCAGAGGCAAATATTGTATTTTTACTCCACTACAAGTATTAAATGAGTTACTAATTACTTTGCAGATATACATTATTACATTATAAAACATACATTAACCACTTTAGCCTTATTTTATACCTGGGCTATTTTAAAATAGCCGATCTACATCGCGGCTCGTTTTCAAACATTTGTACTTTTACTTTTGGTACTTTAAGTATATTTTGATGGCAATACTGTTATACTTTCACTCAAGTAACATTTTGAACACATGCCTTTTTTACTTGTAACAGAGTATTTTTATGTTGTGGTATTGCTATTGCTTTTACTTCAGTAAAATATCTGAGTACTTCTTCCAACACGGCAAGGAACCCATCAGAACATAATTAGTGCCAGGGACACACATACAAGACTTGTTGTCGTTAAAAACGTTTCAGAAACCTACAGTACAAGCTTGCAACGTGTAGTGAAGCATTGTGAGCTTGTAGATCTGCTATTTTACAGTGTAGATTGAGGTCTCTCTCTCTCTCTCTCTCTCTCTCTCTCACACACACACACACACACACACACACACACACACACACACACACACACACACACACACACACACACACACCTGTGACCCCTGCAGCAGTTTCTTGGCCAGTCTCCTGGCCTGGTTGGCTCTCCACTTGAACCTGGGCCCCAGTTTGCCCAGGGCCTCCCAGAGGGCCGGTGCAGGGAACTGGGACAGCTGCTTCGGGGACAGGGCCGTCACCCCGGAGCCCAGGGACCTCAGCAGATCGGCACTGGCCTCGCCGCCCTTTGATGACATCACGGCATTCACCAGACGTTTCTTCAACTGTATGGGACGGACAGACAGACATTAATAGATATCCACCGCAGTGGTGGAAACAGTACTCTTTTTTACTTAGGTAAAAGTATCAATACTGCAATGTATTTTTTAGTTACAAGTAAAAGTACGGGAAAAAAAGTATTGGTATCAAAATGTAGATCTACAAGCTCATCTAAGTACATCACGACACGTTGTGAGCTTGTAGATCGGCTATTTTCAAATAGCGTAGGTATAAATAGCTGAAGTGGTTAATGCATGTTTTATAATAAAACAATTTACTTATGCAAAGTAACTAGTAATTAAAGTTTTCAAATAATTGTAGTGGAGTAAAAGTATAACATTTGGAAGTAAAAATACTGGAAATACTCAAGTAAAGTAATAATGCCTACTATTTTCCAATATGTTTATTTTTTATTTTTATGTTTTATTTCTACATTAGATGTATTGCTACATTTAGACATTAATCCGGGAAAGCATCTGTTTCATTTTTTAACAATCTTTAAAGTGTGAGAAGTAGTGATTTAGAAGGCATTTGTACAATCGGCCTCTTAAAGGGTTATGTAAAAGTGTGTGAGCGTGTGGATGGACATACTGTACCTTTCTAGCTCCAGAGTTGGGACAGTCGTCGAGCTGAGAGAGCAGCTGAGAGCTGAGACTTGCGTTCATGCGCGGAGCGTCTTCAAAGTAGCATGCCAGAGAACCAAGCCTGCACAACACACATACACACACACACACACACACACACACACACACACACACACACACACACACACACACACACACACACACACACACACAGTGGGTTTTAGATTTTAACCTTTTAGGACCGGCAACGCATCTGTGTCATTTTAGATTTCTTTGGCTATACAAAAATAGCAGATATACAAGCTCATAGCACAGTGCTATGAGCTTGAGATCTGCTATTTTTGAAAAATCTTGAAAATGTACAAGCTCAAGCTTGTATATCTGCTATTTTTGAATAGCCAAAATAATCTAAATATGACACACAGATGCGTTCCCGGTCTTAATGGGTTAAAGCAAGCTTTAGAAACTAATTAAAACGAACTTACCGGATAACCAAGTTCAACTAGGACCGGTATCCCATTCTATTTTATCTCTTTGTAAGAGAGTAGAGGTGTTGTGTAAACGTGTAGTATTGTCTGTGTACATGTGTGATCTGTCTGATATTGTGTTCGTTCATGTATTGCTATTTCTGTGTCCTGATGGCTGCTTATTGGTGCAAGGACAATAAATTATCTATCAAGCGAGTCCCTGGTTTGATTCCCAGGCCCAACGGGCCCGACTCACACTACACCGTGGGAACGATGTACAAAAAAGAATTTCACCCACTTTTTTACCTTGTAAACCTGTGATGTGACAATAAAACTGATTCTGATTCTGACCGTGTAGCCTACTATCAATATAGGCAAGAAAAGCCAGAAAAAAATCATTTCAATAAATAAATGAACAAAATAATGAATCAATTAACTCTTTGACTGCCAGAGTATTTTCATAAAGTACTCCCCCAGTGCCAGCAATTTTCGTGTTTTTTTATTTTTATATTTTGAATTTTTCTCATGAAAATAATTTAAGGGGACATAATGTAAAGACCCAGCACAAATCCGCCACTAGAGTGCAGCACATGACTGCTTGATCATGTCGTTGGGTCTCTCTCAGCCTTCTTGATAGATTAGACAAGGAAAAACATGAAAACGGAAGTGACGTCGTCCCAGATAGTTTTGATCGCCAAAATGCCGTCGTGATACACGACGGCGATGACTGATCGTCACCCAGACCATAGATTATAGAAGAGAAACTGTCCGTTTGTCCGTCATACCGTGTGAAAGACCGTTTATTTACCTATTTTGGACGAAAATGACTGGGGAAAAGAATCAAAAACCGGAAACGGAATCCAGGTCATGAAACCGGATGCAGATGTCCGTGAAGTAAGTGGAACTCGAGAATAACATTGAATATTAAGCAGCATAGCGCGATCAGAGATTAAACAATGAACGCGCGTCCAGCGCGTCGACGGCCAACTGGACAAAGTAGCACTTGACGCGTTATCGCGTCGTCCGCAGTCAAAGAGTTAAATGAATAATAATAATACTAATAATAATAATAATAATAACAATACTAATAATAACAATGACAATAATAACAATGACAATAATAATAATAATAATAATAATAATAATAATAATAATAATAATAATAATAATAATAATAAAGTAGATTGAAATTGAAACCAAAATCAAAAGGACAACTATAATGCAAAACTATTATAACCTTGATGCGGACTTGCAACCGGGTAAAATTTGCTTTGATTTAGGGTAAATAGACACACACACACACACACACACACACACACACACACACACACAAACAAACAAACGTGCACGCACACACGCACGCGCACACACACACACACACACACACACACGTGCACACACGTACACACGTACACACACACTTACTGTACACACACAAACACACACACACACACGCACATACACACACACGCACACACGCACACACACACCTGTCTAGACTCTGTAGGAATTCTTTCTTGTCGGCGGAGCACTCCTGCACCCGGCGTAGGAACCTCCTGGCCAGGCGGGGGCGCATGCCCTCCACCTGAGTGAAGGAGGCTCTGAACTGAGGCGAGCTGAAGAACTCACACAGCTAGAGGGAGACACATGGGAGCAGGGTCGGGTTTAAGCACAGGCAATGTAGGCAAATGCCTATGTCCTGTCCGGGGGCGCAAAAATGCACCCATTAAGTATTCATATTCATGGAGTACAGAATTAACCAAATTAACCAAAATAATTAATGTAACAAAAACACCCCAAAAAATAACAAACCCGGTAAAAAAAACACATTTTCTCACAACGCGTTGTGAGCTTGTATATGTACTATTTTCAAGCATTTTAATAGTTTTACTTTTGGTACTTTAAGTACATTTTGATGCCAATACTTTTGTACTTTTAATCAAGTAAATTCTATATTGCAGTATTGATACTTTTACTTAAATAAATAATTTGAGTACATTAAAAGAAAAAATATATATATGGGAATCACACAGATGAACAAAATCAAGATTCATATTTATCCGGTTTAGTCTATGTCATCGCGCACTATGTTTTAATTTGACAGGTAAGATCTGCCAAATGGGGACTTTAGTTATAAGAACACGTAAAAATGGATTACATTTTTCACCGTTCGCTTGATCCCCGCCAAACTGTGCACACACATTCCCTGGATGCCAGAGCAGAACCTCTGCCCCAAATTTTTCACATGGGCCTGTTATAGCGCCACCAGGAGGCCGATTTGTGCAAAACCCATTTTTTTTATTACTCCTACAGGTTTTATCCAAACATCACGCAAATTAGTACACAGTATCTCTATAGTCATGTGATCAACACAGATCTCTCCGATTTTCCATATTCCATTCTGATTGGCTAAGGTTGGAGCGCTCCGAGGAGCACTTTTTCTAGTTTATTCATGTACTTATTCTGGAAACTTGCCTTTCACTCGACTACATTTCTAGGAAGGGATAAAGTACATAATGGATTAACCACTTAAGCCACTATTTCAAATATAGTGAAAAAAGCAGATCTACGTACAGGCTCACAACTTGTCGCAGCAGGCGGGGGGGGGGGGACCCGCCGGAACAGAGACGTCGCAAACTTCTTAACTTAAGAATTCATTTAATTTATATTTGTGTGGTGGTGGACTGGTGGAAATGCGCGCTGCGTGCGTCGCGACGTGTCTGTGTGTGTGTGTGTGTGTGTGTGTGTGTGTGTGTGTGTGTATGTGTGTGCGCGCATCTGATCAGAGAGAGAGAGAGAGAGAGAGAGAGAGAGAGAGAGAGAGAGAGGGGGGGGGGGTTGCCAGGTAAAATCTATGAAAAAAACGAATTTGCGCTTACAGTATTGATTGATTGATTGAATATTTTATTGGCAGAAAGTCCTACAGTTAAAACACTTGGTCTAAAAGGTCTGTCCAAAAAAGTCCTTGCGGCCTTGTTTCCATTGAGGTCCTTGGTATTCAATTCATAAACATATAATATTCATAGACCGGATTGCTTATTGCTCTCACAGAATAAATGGCAACACTAGAAGTTACAACTCACTCACGGGGGAGAAATGTAAACATCGTGTGGATTTATGATGAGACAGAAAATGTTTTCAACTAGAAATGATGAATTTAGGAGATGTTTGGACGTTGGAGGGACATCTATTGTGAGTACAGAATGTTTAATGTGCAGAACTGGCCGCCGTGCCTGAGTAAAAGTGCAAAAGTATAAAATGGACTCGTATGAAAAGTAAAAGTACTCATTATGCAGAATGTCCCATTTCAAGTTTTCAAATGTATAAAAACCTTTTGAAAATCTACAAGCTCTGTGAGCTTGTAGATCTCTGTGAGCTGTAGATCTCAGCCCTATATAGGCTTTGCGCGCGTACATGGGGCATGGGGGGGGGCACTTTTGAAAAACCTGCCCCCCCACCCAAGAATCCTGTCACCCTGCGCATAGTGACACACACGCACGCACGCACGCACGCACGCACGCACGCACGCACACCTGCTCTTTGGGGATGGATTTGACGTCGTCCACATCCAGGCGGGACAGGAAGCGCCCCAGCATCTTCATCCACATCAGATTGGGAGGACAGACTTCACTTCCTGTACACACACACACACACACACACACACACACACACACACACACACACACACACACACACACACACACACACACACACACACACACACACACACACACACAGGCACGCCCCCACACACACACACACACACACACACACACACACACACACACACACACACACACACACACACACACACACACACACACACACACACACAAACAGACCCGTTTGCTTGTTATACGCCGTTGAAAATAGCATGTTTTATTATTTAAAAGACGTTTTAAAACGCCTTTGGCAGGCAAGTGTTGTATTTTAAAACACCTTTTAAAACGTCTTTGTCAGGCAATGTGTTGAGTGAAAACACAAAAGTCACTAGGATAGAGCCCTGAGGGACTCCGGTCAACCATATAGGGGGTACGTTTTTAAGGCGGTCCTAACCTGGAGGAGGTAGTGGCAGGCCTGTTGGCCTGGGTCTGAAGGGGTTTTTGGGGGGTTTCTCTGGAGGTGACCCCGGTCCAGTGGGAGGTTTCTTGGGGGGTTTCTCTGGACGTGGGCCCGGTCCATTGGGAGGTTTCTCTGGACGTGGGCCCGGTCCATTGGGAGGTGTGAGTTGCGTGGTTGCGTTCCTGCAGTCCCAGTCGAACCGTCCCTTCACCCAGTCTCTGACCTGCAACCTCTGCCCCTCCGAAAACGACCCAAAGGCCTCATTCAGCATCTTCATCCTGTCAACAAAGAACACGTGTATGACTATCGGGCTATTTGGCTGTAGAGGTTTATTATGTTGGCAACCGGAACAGTGGGCCCCGCGATCACTGGGCGCCATTAAAGGAGTAGTTCACCCAAACAATGACTTATCTTCTATCAATTACACACCCCACGAAGCCTTGAATTCGGCGGAGTCTGACCAGCCACCCAGTCATCGAATTATTAGGAATTGCGACAAAAACAAAACAATCTCAAGGCTTCGTGGGGTGTGCAATTGGTTGAACTGCTCCTTTAAATATTTGATATTTTGATATATTTGAATGAGTGGAAAGTAATCATTCATTCATTTGTTTATTTGGACAGGACAATGCATATTAATGAAGCGAAGGCGTGTGTGTGCGGGTTTTGTTATATTCATGAGATCCATGTGTGTGTGTGTGTGTGTGTGGAGGCCTGGAATTTGACCTTGGTGTTTCACCCAGTCAAGTTATCTCGTTCGCTGGTGTCAGAGAGATAACACAGCGAGTTGTGAGGCTGTGGGAGACGTCCTTGATTGGGTTCCTACCCAAAGTCATAACAACAGGTGTCCATGAGGGTGGGGTGGGGGGGGAGACTTGACTGGGTGGGTGGGTGTGGGGGGGGGGGCCTTCTCCACATTGTAGCCACTGGAGGAAAAGTCCGGGGGGTGGGAGTCCGAATCGATCCTAATAATCCATATTCATCCGAAGCAGACAATGTATCTACTTTCCCCATTCTGGCCCATCCAGCCTGTTTCTAATCATGTTCATATCGCCCCGCAGAGCGGTGACTCGCTCAGCGATGATCTCCAGTGTGCTGCCTCTGGCTGAGATGTCGTCCGCCATACGTGCCAGGATGGTGTCCAGCTTGTTGTCCAGCTTGTGGACTCTCTCGTTGATGTTATCCATGTCGCGCTTCAGTTCAGTGATGGTGTCCAGCTTGTTGTCCAGCTTGAGGACCTTCTCGTTGATGTTATTCGTGTCGCGTTTCAGTTCAGTGGTCACACCTGTCTGAGTAGTCAGCGCTCTGCCCACCTCTACTCCGTCCAGGGCAGCTGTCTTGCCAATTTTCCGATACACAAGTGCAGTGCCCGCTCCAATCAGCAAAAAACCTGTTATCATAAGAACGAAATTATAGACATCTTCAATGTCCTCCACCGAGAGAATTTCCAGACACAGAACTCTCCACTTGTAGTCGGAGTCCCCATGTATCCGGCTAAATAAGTCCCATCGGGGCAGATTGGGTCCTCCGGTCCAGATTGCCGTGTTGAGAAAATGTTGTCAATTGCGTTTAACGACCAGTTAATAATATTATCCATGTTTTCACCCGAGACTGTTCGTGGGTACAGTGTAGAGAGGCGAGGTGGAGAGATAAGGGTCAGGAGGAGAGAAAAGTGCGACTGCCTTCGTGAGCAAGCAGAGTCAAGTCCAAACCAGGAAAATGGTCCTCAAAATGTCCTCACATTTGACTATACTTGTGGGAACATTTGATCCTCAAAAGTATATTGAGCAATATTTTGCAAGCTGCTTTGCCTTACACTTGGACAACTCCATAATCCTCAAGCCCCTGGCCACCAGCCTGTGGACATGGCCCAAGCTGCCAAATATAAAAACAATGAGCTGAAACTTAGCCTAGATGTATAATGGCTTGTACTAATGGTTGGTATTTTACTTGTTTAGAGGAAGGAAAGCTTCCTCTAAACTTGAATCAAAAGCACAGGCAACTTCCAATAGGAAAACCTTTCTGCTGTTCTGTCGTGCCTGGCTATGTACAGTCCTTTATAAACATTACATCAGTCTAATATGGGACATAGACTCTATGATCTGATACTGTCCATGGTGCAGGCAGTAAAAGTCATGTTTATTGGGATACCAGATGGACAGATTCAGTTTGGTTGGCAGCACTTGGAGGCGTGCCTTTACGGTGAAGATAAGAATATCCTCATCAATCGCTGCATTTTTGAGAATTGATTGGGACACAGCTGCATCAGCTGCATAGGGAAACCCCCCAACAGCCGCAGTCCTGTCGGGGAAAACATGCAAACTCCACACAGAGTAGGCCCTTTTGCCAACCCCACCTAGGATATGCTGGGCTTATTTTTAAACCCAAGGAAGCTGGGACGGTCGCTCGTTTATGGGACCTTGCGTCGCTCCAGGTCGAGAATGAGCGAGGCTCTCTGACTGTCCGATCGTCACTGTTAAGCATGTTTAATAGATGTGAAAGGCGTGTGGATATATATGTCCATTCGATATCTGCTACCCCCAGCCCTCCCTCTCGCTTACTTTGGAATACAGTATGAAGTCACGGGTTGTGTGTGTGCTCAGGCCAAACCATTCCCTCACTCGCTATACAGTTTTGTTGTTAATGTCATACAGTACTCTTTTTTGGTATATGAACGTTGGAGAAGAGATGGTGTATTTTGGACAGAGCCCAATCGCCTCTAGCTTCATAACCAGTGGAAGAGGAGAGGAGTTTATTAGGTCTAGCCTGGCCGTGTAATCTTTGACAATCTCGTCCACTTGCGCTGTCCACTCCCCAGCGATATACAATTCATGGCCGAGGTAGCTGTATGTTTCGTGGCGTGCGGAGACTCTGATTGGTACATTGTTTATTGTAAACGTTGGGATTTTGTCTGATTTGTCTGATTTGGCGTGATACCAGCGATTGCCCCCGCTCCTCCTCTCATAAAAGACAGCACATTTAGATTGTTTAACCTGTAGTCCAGACCACTCCAAAGAAGAGTAAGTCCTGGAAAGCATGTCTTTTATTCGTGTCTGGAACATACAACCACGTCATCTGCGTCTCCCCCCCCCCCCCCACACACACACACACACACACACACAAACAAACAAGACACTCACATGTTCATCATGCGGGGGTGCTGTAAGAAGCGGGGGAGCCGCATTCTGGGAGGAGGTTTGTTTTGTAGGAGGGGCTTGGCGGCCCACAGCATGTTGTCATAGTCGTCTGGCTTCATGTCGTCACCCTCGTCACCCTCGTCACCCTCGCCTGTCACTGCTGCCCAGGACAGAGGAGCCATGAACGCCTCCCGAAAACACTTGGACGGACCCTGCGGGAGTTGCAATTTACAATTTTAGCAGTGGTGGAAGAAGTACTCTGATATTTTACTTAAAAATTCGACAAGAGGGTGCTCTAACACAACTTAGGAATGATCCCTTGCCGCTGATAGAAGGAATGGATGGATGTGATGTCGACCCAAAAAACATCCCTTCCGTCCACTGTAGAAAAACACTTCTAGCTCGGATTTTTTTTTTTTTGGGTGAAAACGAGCCATTTTCAACGGGCGATAGCAACAAAATGGCAGATCGCTGTAAAAAAAGTTGTTCCAGTGGATAGACCAGACCCTCCCCCACCCCCCGGACACTTTTAGGTGAAAAAGGTGAAAAGCGCTGGCAGCAGCAACATAATTAATTAAATAATACCTGCAGGTGAATGTGTACAGTACTTGAGTAAATGTACTTAGTTACTTTACACCACTGCAATTTAAGCATTATAGCAGACGCTCTTATCCAGCGTGACTTACAATAAGCAAGGTAGTCACCAGTGTTGGGACTATCGCGTTATTTTTTAACATGTTACTGTAACACAACTACTTTCTGCGGTAACTAGCAACATAACTAGTTACCTTCTCCCAGTTCGGTAACGTGCTATATTTACTGACGTTTTAATTGCCATGTTACTCGACATACATCAAATGCAAAGAGACAGTGTAGTGCCTCAGTAAACTAGGATCCCAGGTAAACCAAGAAAGTGCCTCAGTAAACTAGGATCCCAGGTAAACCAAGAAAGTGCCTCAGTAAACTAGGATCCCAGGTAAACCAAGAAAGCTAATATACCATCAAAAATGATACAGTAATGATCTGTACATTGAAACTATGGGATAGCAGGTAAACAATGAAACTTGCATCTGTTTAAATAACATGCATCTAAATTAAATTCTTAACATTGAATAAAGTAGAAAGAAAGTATAGACAGTTTTCAAATACAGTAAAAACACTAGATCTTCAAGCTCACAACAAGTAGTATTGTGATGTGTTGTGTTGTGTACTTGTGCTGTGTTATTTTCATTATTTTTTAAAATGTATTGGGGGTAAATTTCAAAATGTCAAAACAGCAATGCATTGATATTAAAAAAACAAAAAAACGAAATGTAGGTGGGGATCACTGACCGTATAGTTCTTCATCATCCTGATAATAGATGGAAGATCTGTACAGTTCCACATCTCCTGAGAGAGAGAGAGAGAGAGAGAGAGAGAGAGAGAGAGAGAGAGAGAGAGAGAGAGAGAGAGAGAGAGATTAGCTTAACTTTATTTAGCACGTTATTATTATTATTATTATTATTATTATTACCCTTATTATTATTATTATTACCCTTATTATTATTATTATTATTATTATTATTATTATTAGTGGTAGTAGTAGTAGTAGTAGCAGTAGTATTTATTTAGCTTTCGTATATGATTATGTTGTTAGATGAATGAACATTTCATTGCTTGTCCTTGTATAAGTTAGTGACAAATGAAACCTTCTTGAATCTAGATTCTTCTTTCTTCTTGTACTTCATCTTGATCTTCTTCATCTTGATCTTGAGCTTATCAAACATCTTGATCTTGAGCGAGTCAGACAGACAGACAGACAGACAGACAGACAGACAGACAGACAGACAGACAGACAGACAGACAGACAGACAGACAGACAGACAGACAGACAGACAGACAGACAGACAGACAGACAGACAGAGTGAGAGCGAGAGAGTCAGACGGTCGGTCGGTCAGTCAGTCAGTCAGTCAGTCAGTCAGTCAGTCAGTCAGTCAGTCAGACAGACAGACAGACAGACAGACAGACAGACAGACAGACAGACAGACAGACAGACAGACAGACAGACAGACAGACAGACAGACAGACAGACAGACAGACAGACAGACAGACAGACAGACAGACAGAGAATCAGACAGAGAGAAGGAGAGTGGAGTAAGGGTTAGTGTTTATGAAAAAAGGTCATTTGACATTCAGTATTAATTATGGTATGCATGTGTGTTAGTCTGGGTCAGTTTTCCAAAAATCTTAGCCCCCAAAAGCAGATCATGTTAATTCACAACATACAGTACATGTTTTCGAGGGGTAGCCTATTTCAACGGAACATTCTGAACAGCAGCCATTCTTTGAGCGGTACATACAGCAGATATGGATTCAGCACCCCTCAATACCCCTAAAAAAAATATGTATGTCATAAATGTACATGATTTGCCTAAGCACTTTAACCCATTATGACCGGGAACGCATCTGTGTCATTTTAGATTTTAGCTATATCCATTATTTTTATACTTTGGGCTATTAAAAAATTGCAGATCTACAAGCTCGTAGCTTGTAGAAATGCATTTTTTCTTAATCTTGAATATTTGTGCAAATCTTTGAATACATATATATTTTTTGAAACATGTTTAACTCAAATCTTTGCTTCTGGGGGGTCCCTGGAACAACATATTTTGATTGGGATCGGTGGCCCAGAACATATCATTTTGGGGGTCCTTGACAAGAAAAAGTTTGTACACCACTGAAATAGCAACAATATATTTTTCAGAAAAATTAAGACATTGTTGAGACATTTGACAGTTACAAACGTTTGCTTTACAAAACAAATATTCAAAGATTTGCACACATTTTCAAGATTTTTCTAAAATAGCAGATCTGCAAGCTCATGAGCGCTATGAGCTTTTATATCTGCTATTTTTGAATAGCCAAATACATCTAAAAATGGCACAGATGCGTTCCCGGTCTGAATGGGTTAAATAAGCATGTTGTTCTGCCCTTCATACCCATTCCTCTGTGTCGGCTCCAGCCATGGCTCTGGACGTGTCAGGGCGAGTGTCCACACCAGGTATAGTGGACAAGATAGACTGGAAGTCATACAGCATGTCTCCATCATCATCTGATCTGCCCTCTGCCTCTGTAGCACTTGCAATTCACAACATCATTACAGTAGGACAGTCATTCTCAAACATTTTCATGTCAAGATCCCCCCCATCTGGCCATGTATTTGACACGTCGCACCTTGCAGTGCGACGTGTTTTGAGCTTGTATATCGGCTATTTTTGCTACTTTTGTGCGACATAGAATAGCGAAGTACGGCATTATTTTACGAAGAAAAGTTTAAAAGGTTAAAAAAAAAAAACGCTGGCAGTGGGCAAACACAGCCAGAAATTAAGTTAAGTTAACGAAAACTCCTTAGACAGAGACTTAAGAAAATAGAATTTCTTCATGTTTAATAGCTCATAAAGTGCTCTGTGCTCATATTGAGTGTGAATTATAATAAGCAAACCTTTCGATCCTGGGACCTTCGTCAGTGCTATATCTATATAGCACAGATTTTTGTTTTTTGTTTTTTATAGCCGAACGTTTTAGATCAGCTGTTTTGAAATAGTCAATGTAGGGTTAAAATGGTTAATGATTGTGACGCCATTAACTCATTTTGCTGGGGACCCCCTGGAACTCCCTCAAGGAACCCTGGCCCTTTGAGAACAAGTGCAGAAGGAAATATTTATTTGATTTTATTCAACTATGTTTGGGGTTAATACTGAATGACCCCATGCGACGTTCATTCAAAACTTTTTTCAGGCCAAGGACCACATAATTTCTAGATTTATTTGGCTATTCAAAAATAGCAGATATACAAGCTCATAGTGCGGCACCGAGTGCCGCTCTACGAGCTTGTAGATCTGCAATTTTTTAAGAATCGTGGACATTTTAGCAAATCTTGGAATATATATATATATATATATTTTAAAGCAAACATACACACACATACACCCACACCCGCACACGCACGCCCAAACACACACACACAGACACAAAGGTGCTATACGCACGCACGCACACACACACACACACACACACACACACACACACACACACACACACACACACACACACAGCTGAATTACCTGTCAGGTGTCTGTGGCATCACCATGGGAACGCGGTGTCCTGTAACATAGCAACACGTTACTCTACACACGACACACACACACACACACGCACGCGCACACGCACTTACACAGAGACACACACACATACACAGAGACACACACACACACACATACACACACACACACACACACACACACACACACACACACACACACACACACACACACACACACACACACACACGCACGCGCGCAAGCCAAAAAAATCCTCCTCACCCATGTCCAGGCATTTCATCATCTGTCGGAGGGCAAGACACAAGCATCAGTACCACATCAACGTAATCAACTAAATCTAGCTGGGGAACGTGTCATAAACAAGAGAAAGTAAACAGAGACATAGAAATAACAATAAAAAAGACAATACCAATAATTTAGCCACATTCCTGGAGGAAGGTGGCGGGGTTCGGCAAGGCTTCATCATGTAACCTAGATAGACACGCACGCACGCACGCACGCACGCACGCACGCACGCACGCACGCACGCACGCACGCACGCACACACACACACACACACACACACACACACACACACACACACACACACACACAATCACACACACACACACACAGGAAGGATGCCACATTAGAACTAAACGTAAGAACATATTTTAAACTGAGCATTTCTAGCATGGAGAGTTTTTTAGGGTCCCATCACATGAACATGTGATGGGATTTAGATTTTGACCTTTTCTTTTGTCTTCAGCTAATGTCTTATTTCACCAACATTGTTCTTGTGATCTTGTTTGTGCTCATTAAGCTGTTCACTGCACCAAATTATTTATATTTACATGCTGCAGTCTCCATGTTTGTTTCTCTTAGCTGACCTGACCAACCTTAAGCCCCTCCCCCTCAACGGAATGATTCTGCCAAGGCCCCTCCCATACTGCAAATGACTCCGCCCCCTTCTATCCACTTTTTTCACATCTGCCAGGCTTTCTTTCTTTGAGAAAGGTTGTGTACATGACACAAGCAATAACAAGACAACATTTGATAATACATGAAACTGAATTTAAAGTTCTTACCTGAAGTGACCATCATGAGGAGAACAATCACTGTCCCCCATCTGGAAGCCATGATCGTAGAGCTCGGATCAACCCTGTAGAATAAAATAATAGAAGTCAAGGATTGATTGATTGCTTTATTAGTCAAATGTGTAAACAGCACAGGAGTACAGTAATACGTGGGCTAAAAGGATAGCACAAAAAACGTCCTGGGGACTTCCATTGTGATCCTATGTATTCAATTAATCAGAAAGCATAAAATATGAACACATTTAAGGGATATGTCACTTTCCCAAAAAAATTGGGTCATTTTATCATCTGCTCAAGCTTTTGTGTTTAACCCCAGACAGTTTTTAAGTTGCTTCATTCAGTGTTTAGATATTTGATATTCATCTTATCAGACACGCCCCTTCCTATACAAACCCACTGTAACTTCAAACTCCATTTTAACCATTAATTGAAAACACCCGTGCTTGGTTCTGGTGACTGATGGCCGCGTTTCCCAAAGAGATTCGTAGAGATGCTGCGTTGAGCATCTGCGCAGGTTCTACGACGGGTCTTACGTGTGTCCACACAGTCTGCGCAGTACCATAGCAGCCACGTAGATTTCAGGTCATGCGCAGCCTACGCAGCTTGAGTAAGAGCCTGGGACCCGGCGAAACCTACGCTCTACCCTCATTAGTAGCAGCTGGTTGTGCCCAACGTGCAATCGCTTCCCACGTCCACGGCGTTACGTGTCTGCTAAAACTACATTTGGGAGACAGAATGGCGTATCCTACTCTCCTCCTACTTCTGCGAGAGGCGTAGCCCTGCAGTGCTGGCCTACGAAGCAGTTTGTTACTAGCGCCCTGGGGCGGTAGTAACACCCATCGTAGCGAAATAGATCTATGAAAAGACAGACCGACCACACACACACACACACACACACACACACACACACACACACACACACACACACACACACAGGGCGGGCGGCTCCGCTGCTTCTAGCCCTAGTTCAGAGCGTTAGTGGGTACAGCCACACATGTCCATAAAGCGTCCGTCAAGTTGCCGTACGGACGCCGGAAGTCCCATCCACTCCCATGTTAAGTTTAAAACCGGAAGTACCGTTCCGTTTTTTTTTTTTAACATGGGAGTGGATAGGACTTCTGGCGTCCGTACGGCAACTTGACGGACGCTTTACGGACATGTGTGACTGTACCCAGAGAGTTCACTAACGCTCTATGCATGAACCCGAAGTTTACAAATTGTACTCTCACGGATGATCCGATCGTCTGATAAAAATATTAAGCATATGCCAAGTTAACTAAAGGTATATAAATGATGCTGAGCTAAACATGTTTCCTTAATTTCGAAGTTTTATAGTTAAACGTTATGATTAAAGTCCCCAGTTCCTCTCACAAAGTGACAGCTCTTGCGCTCGCCATGTTTTTGAACGGTTAAAAAAACTTTTGAAAATAGCAGATCTACAAGCTCACAACGCCTCACAAGCTTGTAGATTTGCTATTTTCAAAAGATTTTAATACATATTAAATTTGGGAAATGGGACATTCTGCATTCCTTTACTTTTGGTTTGGTTTGATTTTAAGTATATTTAATTTACTTGGGGACACTTTAGTGTTTTATTTACCTTGCAGATGTCAACTCACCACTGTAATTTCATTCATAAATATATTATTCAAAAGTTGTATTTGGAGTGGACTGCTTCAGGACATCTGACAGTTGCCTCTGGTATTTTTATGATCCATTTCACTTTCGCAAAGGGTGTTTAAACTGCAGTGTAGCGTAGGACAGCCCTACGTAGTTTACGTAGGCTTTACGTAGACTTCGTCCAGGAGGTCTTTACGTCTATGCTGTCTCGCAAATGTAGTTTTAGCACACACGTAATGCCGTGCGCTTGAGCACCTACGACGATGGTGCCTCCTGAAGCCAGTTTAGATGGCACGTAGAGCACACACAGCTGCTACTAATGAAGATAGTGCGTGGCGGGGTTGCTACTGCGCAGGTGCGTGGAGGCTCTTACGCAGCTTCTAGGCTGCGCAGGAGCTCAAATTCGTTTGGGAAACCCGGTGTCCTTCTGATACGTGAGGAGACCATGTTTTTTCAATTACTTTTTTTATTTATTTGTAATATTTTTGGGGGAAATTTAAATAAATTAAATACAATACAAAAAATAAATAAGATAAATGAAAAAAAGTAATCGGAAAAACACGGCCCCTTGTAGATCGGTATTTTTTTTTAAATCCTGAAAATGTGTATAAATCTTTGAATATATATATTTTAAACTTTTTTTCAACTCAAATCTTTGCTTCTGGGGGGTCCCTGGAACAACATATTTTGAGATGGGGGTCCGCAGCCAAATACATATCATTTTGGGGGTCCTTGACATGAAAAACTTTTTTCAGCCACCTATAAACAGCCCAAATAGGTAACCTCTTCTTTACTTTAAATGACATTATCGGCAACTGTGACCGAGAAGGCATTAACCTTGATGGTTATGATTGGACCCAAAAAGAATGGATTCTGTTTTACGAAGGCTGTAATGACAGTGTTATCTGAACGTTTTTTTAATAGATTTTAAAAAATGTATCAAAAAGAGCATTGCGACACATTGTGATCTTGTAGATCGGCTATTTTTGAATAGCCAAAGTAAAAATAGGGCTAAAGTGATTAAACTGATGCTATATTAACAAAATGATTAACTTGCAGGGGACCCCCAGGATTGCCTTCAAGGACCCCTGGGGGTCCCCGGACTTCACTTTAAGAACCACTGAAATATAATAAATAATAGAATTATATAATTTGCTTTCCGTGCTTCTGGAAGTCTTGGAGAAGCTAATCTCTGGCACTGGACCCTCGGCATCAAACTTTGCAAACAACCCACACTTTTCTAATCCCCTCCATGTTTTGGCCTATAACTCTTCTAGGTCCTAAAATCAATTCCTTGGATGATGACATGATGACACAAATAGACTCCACCCATTTCCGCCTGACTAGATGTTCCACTATTTTGCGTTTCCTCCAACAGATTTAATTTTGTCCAAACCCCACACAAACCAGTACACATTATCTCTGGAGTCATGTGG
This sequence comes from Gymnoscopelus braueri, assembly GCF_963280865.1. NCBI lineage: Eukaryota > Metazoa > Chordata > Actinopteri > Myctophiformes > Myctophidae > Gymnoscopelus > Gymnoscopelus braueri. The sequence goes on along the minus strand of NC_137605.1, from coordinate 57,571,320 downwards.
TCAAATTGTTCATATTCCATTACAATTGGCTGCAATTGGCTTCCAAAATGGGGCCCGTTTTGCAACAAAATGCCAGAAATCCTGAATGCAGTCTATCATAAAATAATTGAATTACACGTTGCAGAGCCAAAAGCTATTTCACTGCTACCCATTAGGGGGCACCACAAATACCGTAAATTTCGGACTATAAGCCGCGACTTTTTTCCAATTTTTCGACCCTGCGGCTTATATAACGGTGCGGCTTATCTATGGATTTTTACAGCTAACGGCCACTAGGGGACCTCCTAAATCTATGGATTTTACAGGTTACAGTCCACCACTATATAAATAAAGTTTATTATTATTATTATTATTACATTACAGTCATTTAGCAGACGCTCTTATCCAAAGCGACTTACAATAAGTGTATTCAACATAGGTAGGGAACGAAAACTACTAATCACCAGAAGTCTTTAGTGCATTTTCTGCAAAAACAAACAACCAAGAGTATACCTAGCGCTAAGTGCAATATATCAGCTACCTATTTCCTTAAACAGATGAGACAAAATAGCTAAATCAAATGAGCATGAGCTAAAACAAATAAGTGTATCGACTAAACAAGATCCAATAAACAATAAAGCAATAGAAAACAAGCGTTCGTACAACTAGTTAACAACAAGTAGGTCAGGCAGAGAGGAAGGGTAGTGTTTCCTGAAGAGGTGGGTTTTCAGTCTGCGGCGAAATATGGGCAGTGACTCTGCTGTCCTAACATCAGTGGGAAGTTCATTCCACCACTGTGGGGCCAGAACAGAAAAGAGTCGTGACCGTGTGGATCGGCCAGAAGGACCCTTGAGTGACGAGGCAGTCAGTCGCCCCGAGGTGGCAGACCGAAGTGGTCGGGCAGGGGTGTAGGCATCGACCATAGCCCGGAGGTAAGAAGGAGCTGTTCCTTTCACTGCCCTATAGGCTAGCACCAGGGTTTTGAACTGGATGCGAGCCGCTACGGGGAGCCAGTGTAGAGAACGGAGAAGGATGGTTGTGTGGGAGAACTTGGGGCGGTTGAACACCAGACGAGCCGCAGCTTTCTGAACAAGCTCCAGAGGTCTGATGGCAGATGCCGGAGCACCAGCAAGGAGGGAGTTGCAGTAGTCCAGGCGGGAGATGACGAGAGCCTGGATGAGCACCTGGGCTGCACCTGGGCTGCTATTATCTAATGTTGACCCCCCCCCCCCAACGCCCCCGGGGCTCCGCTCCGATCCCCCTCGCCCCCCGCGCACCTCTCGGTCCGCACACCGCTCAGAAAAAAGAAAAGAAAAGTATTTTGTTGCATGTCTTTCTCTTTTATCCCAAATGCGTCCCAATCAGTACCCACCATAGAGGCAAGGCAGGCGGCCGCCTGCCCAACTAAAATCTAGCATCCCCTAGAAAATAAAGTAAAAGACTGAAAAACAGGCAGTGAAAAAAATCTTAAATGCTTAAATGTGGAATAAATAATGGACCTTGATATGAAAAAGGTTGAAAACCAATGGCCTAGAGGAGAGGGGATGAGAGGGGAGAATGAGTGAGGAAGAGACGGACAAAAACGACAGAAGAAAGTGGTTGTCTCTAGTAGTCTACACCCTCCCCAATACCGGTTAGGGTTGGCAGTGACAGGGACTATACAGTACATAATATTGTCTCTGTCGGGTGGAAACCTCATAGAGCTTGTAGATCTACTTTTGTTGCTTTTGTGTGACGCTGTAGGATGATGAAGATTAGAAGGGCATTCATTTACACCACTGCGAGAGAGAGGCTCGCCGCTCGCGTCGCAAAAGCCAGTGTTGTTAATTCAGACAAAATCATTTGCGTTTCAAATCGTATTGTTTGATCGGCTGGTGATATAACTTAACAGTCACAAGGTATTTATAAACATACTTGTGTGGATGACGGTGACGGAGAATTTTAATGAAGTCTGGATCTGGACGCGCTGCGCACTTCTGTGTTGCTCGCACAGACAATGTGTCAGCCCGTACAACATGTGGCGCGCGGCCACGACCGCGGTCCACGCTCTGCTCTTAACTAAATGTTAAAAAAGGATTGATCAAGTGACATTACTCAAACAGAGAACATAACCTCTCCAGAATCATACACAGCAAAGTTTCACAGCGTGCTGGTTAGAAGTGCTGCATAGAACTGCTGGAGTGGAGTACTGGAATGGAGTGCTTTGATCGGAGCGTTTGATCGGCATTTTCGCTGCGATGCGATTCGATCTCAGTATACAGGACAGCAGACAATATCATACAATATGAAAGGAGCTGCGACCACCTTGCGAGGAGATGTACGCCACAGCCAATGAGAGCACATTACAGCCACCGTGGCTATGGAAGGTCGTGGACCTGACCACAATAAACAGATCCCCCGCATAGTTACCGTCCAGTCCTGTATTAAGTTAAACATTATTATAAAACAGAATGAGAGTGAGCGAGCGTGCTCAAAGGGGGGCTGTTTATTTGAGACTATTGCACAGCGATAGAGAGAGAGAGACACACAGAGAGCGAGCGATCTGTATGTGTGTGTGTGTGTGTCGTTGACGTTTTCTGTGAGTGTTGCCAGATTTTGCGAGAGAAATAAGCAAGCAGGTTTGTGAAAACAAGCCCAACAAAAGTGACTATGAGCACTTTTAACCTATATACAAATACATTGGATTTATGAAAATTGCCGATCTACAAGCTCACGTTGTAGATATTTTCAAAGAAGAACATATTGGAGAAAAAAATATGGAAATTGTGGAATATTTTCCAAATCCACACAGATCTTGTATGGGGGTCTGTGGCACAACATATTTTCAGAAGGGGGGAGGTCTGCAGACAAATATTAATTTGGGGGTCCTTGCCATGAAAATGTTTGAAAACAACTGGTTCAAACAACATTAGGACACAAGGCCAAATAAGCAACTAAACTGTCAAGCAACTTTACAGAAAAAACAAGCCCAAAGTCGCTTATAATAAGCGGACATGGCAACGCTAGTGCTGCGTAGCCTACTTGAAGAGAGAGAGAGAGAAAGAGAGAGACGCATCACGGCCCACGGGAGACGTCGATTAAAATGACTTGGAATAAAAACAAATGTATGTATTGGGTCTGATCCTGGATAGCATCTTAGTGAACTATCCTACAGTGTGTAATCCCTGGTCGGGGATCAATCTATAGTGTGAAAACCACAACGATATATGACAGCCGATTTCAAGAAATAAACTCCTGCAGTGTGTAATGCTTAACGATCAGACGACCCCCGACCACTTTAAAAGTCCTACAGTGTGTACCTGCCCTTAATCGGATCGCGGCATCTCTACTTGTTTCTTGAAATGTTAATAAATGGGAGCTTCCCCAAACAGCCATCTCTTTCCCGACAGTCCCCTCTGTGCACGAACCCTTACATATGGTAATTAAACATTAAAACACCGCGGCTTAAAGTCCAGTGCGGCTTATATATGTACAAATCATTCAATTTAGCTGCTGCGGCTTATATTCAGGTGCGCCTTATAGTGCGAAAATTACGGTACTACAAATGTCACTATTTGTTGCCGAAACATACACAAATCTTCTAGTGAGTCATGTGACAATGACTGTCAAACAGGGTTTTGATACTCCATGACATTTGCCTGTAACTGCCCATTTCTTAAAAAAAAAAAAAAAGAAAAAAAACATATATCATGAACGTAACATCCAGTCAACTCAAAATTGGAATCTCATGTTGGACTGATGCGGCCCTGGGTAGGGAAACTACGCCTGGCGGAGATCTGTGCTCAGAGGAGCACACTTTAGTTGGTATCTGCATGTTATTTCACAATCCTTTCCCGTCCTCACATCCTCCATGGAAACTCCTGCATACCTGCCTAGCAACCTAGTCTGCTGACTCCACCACTGGGAGGATGAAACCACTGGGAGCGGTGGAGAAAAACAACCTCTGTCATGTTCTAACACTACACTGCTTTTTTTTTGTTTCACTCTATGGCACTCTGCAGTACACAATGCACAGTGGTGGAAGAAGTACTCCGATATTTTACTTAAGTAAAAGTAGCAATACCACAATGTAGAAATAATCAGTTAGGGCGCGCTCCCACCGCACTTTTATTTTACCTCTGGGGCAGAATCTGCCAATGCTTTGTCAATGTAAATGCGTGGATTCACGCAAGAGCGGATCTTTCCGCATGTCGTGCAGACCGTGCGTTTATCCGCTCTACACGACTTGTCCATTTGAAGCAGAAAACTGCTGGAGGCAGGAGCTGATTTCCCCCCTCTGTCCAATCGGGTGAGTCGAAGGCGGACCGTCCCAAGACTCAGGTAGCAACACGGTGCTCAAGGCAGAAGGCGGTGCGGGCTACGGGGAGGGTCCTGAAAGTGAGTGACAGGCGCGTCACTCCCCTTTTTTAGAATCCGCCGGCTGCAAAAAACTGTGGCCGCGCACAACCTGCGTTTAACGCAAGCCGACCATGTTTTGGTGGGAGCGTGCCCTTACAAGTAAAAGGCCTGTGTACGAAATGTTACTTGAGGTGAAAAGTACCAAAGTATTGGCATCAAAATATACTTAAAGTATACCAAAAGTAAAACTACGAAGTAAAACTACTAGTAAAGTAGAACTACTACTAGTAAAGTAAAACTACTAAAATAGCAGATCTACAAGCTCACAACGCGTTGTAATATAATAATTTGCAATCTGCAAAGTAGCTAGTAACTAAAGTTTACAAATAATTGTATTGGAGTAAAAGTATAATATTTGCCTCTGAGATGTAGTGGAGTAGAAGTAAAAGTATTGAAAATGGGAAATACTCCAGTAAAGTAAAAGTACCTAAATGTTTTACTTAAGTACAGTACTTGAGTAAATGTACTTTGTTACTTTACACCACTACCTGTAAAGTGTACACATGTATACACTCTCAGACTTAAATGATGAACACTGAGGATATTACTGTGTGTACAATCTCACATTTACATGTGTTCTATGTTGTTTCCTTCTGCCTGGTTTTGACTGTCACCTGATTTGCCTTCTCATTTGAATTCACCCTCGGACACATTGCTTAAAGGGCAAGACCACTTTAGTAGAGGTTTGGGTTGTGTAGTTACCTTGCCATGATGTAACAAAAATAATTGCTCCATTGATTAAAAATTTGCTCCTCATTGACTTACATTGTACAGTGAAACAGCTCTCAAAGTCACTCTATAAGCACATAAATGAACACGAACAAAGCTGATTCAGACAATATAGAACATCACCAAACCCAGTACTGTTTTTTTTTTTAAATAAAAATGTTAACTTCCTGCTGATTTTACTATTTGAAGATCCGGATTCGGATCCGCGAATCCAGTCCAGGTTTTCTTCTTAATAAAAATAGCAAAATCAACAGGAAGTTCTGGTTTTGGTGATGCTCTATATTGTCTGAATCAACTTTGTTTGCGTTTGTTTATGTGCTAAAAGAGTGACTTTGAGAGCTGTTTTACCGTACAATGTAAGTCAATGAGGAGCATAATTTGAATTATCAATTTCTAATCAATGGAGAGATTATTTTTGATTTCTTGTCCACCTTTGGAGTTACATCATGGCAAGGTAAATACACAACCAAAACCTCTACCAAAGTGGTCTTGCCCTTTAACCCATTTAGACCGGGAACGAATCTGTGTAACCACTTAAACCATTATTTTATACTTTGGCTATTCAAAAAGAGCAGATAGAAGCTCATCTGCTATTTTTGAAAAACGGTGAACATTTGTGCAAATCTTTGAATATATATTTATTTTTGAAGTGAACATTTTTTACTCACATTTTGCTTCTAGGGGTCCCTGGAACAATATATTTTGAGATGGGAGGTCCGCGGCCAAATACATGTCATTTTGGGGGGTCTTTGACATGAAAAAGTTTGAGAGCCACTATTATTATTATTATAGCAAAACATGTTTTTTTTTCAAAAAAATTATAGGATTTAGAAGACATTTTGTAGAATCCCCAGAAGCAAAGATTCGAGTTGCAAATGTTCGCTTTAAAAAAATATATATATTCAAAGATTTGCAAATTGTCATGATTTAAAACAACAATAGCAGATCTACAAACTCATAGCGTGCGGCACTGAGTGCCGCACGCTATGAGCTTGTAGATCTGCTATTTTTTAATGGACAAAGTATAGATAATGGTTAAAGTGGTTCAAATCTAAAATGACAGATGCTTTCCCGGTTTTGATGGGTTAAGGGCTGTCCACAACAAGCATTGCCATTAAAGGTACATTGTGTAGTTTTAAAAGGTTGATGTCCGCACCATATAATGACATCAGTGGTGAACAATTGAGTTATAGTTATTGTTATACAGTTAGTTATGCTTGGTGTGAACTGCCCTTTATCATTTAAAAATGTTATTACCACGTGTTCATATTAATGACTCAAATAAAGACATAACAAAAAAAAATTGGACGGAACCATCTTGATCACTTGACTATATGTGTACCGATTTGCATGATGTTTGAATTTGTAGGAGTAATATAAAAAAGAAAAGTGTTGCAAAATTGGCCTCCTGGTGGCGCTATAATAGGGCAATGTTAAAAGGGTGGCATTTGTTCTTCAATGTAGTGCGAATGTGCGTGCAAAGTGTCACCACAATCGGACGCTGAATTCATGATTTGTGGCATTTTGTTCAAAACGGGCCACTCCTGCAAACTTTAGATGTCAATGTTAGCCAATCAGGATGGAATATGACATTTTTTAAAGATCCATCATGATCACATGACTATAGAGATCAAGTGTACCGATGTGCGTGAAATTTGGATAAATTCTGAAGGCTTAATATCAAAAAATTAGTTTTACATAAGTCGGCCTCCTGGTGGCGCTATGAAAGGCAAATGTGAAAAATGCAGGTCAGTTGTTTTTCCTTGGCCTTTAGGGAGTGTGCGTGCAAAGTTTCATGCAGATCGGTGCAGTTATAGTTAAAAACACAAATCGTCCATTTATAGCGCCACCATGAGGCTGATTTGAACATTTTCAATTGGCATTTCTTCCTCGGCCTAGTGGGAATGTGCGTGTGAAATCTCACGGAAATCGCAAGCTGCGTTCATGATTTGAGGCATTTTGTTGAAAACGGAGCAATCTTGCAAACTTTGGAAGCCAACCTTAGCCAATCAGGATGAAATATGGAAAATTGGACAGATCCGTGTTGATCACATGACTATAGAGATACTGTGTACTGATTTGCGTGATGTTTGGATAAAATCTGTAGGAGTACTGTCAAGAAATGTTTTTTGCAAAAAGCGGCCTCCTGGTGGCGCTATAAAAGGCTAATTTTAAAAATTTGGGGCAGAGGTTCTGCTCTGGCATCCAGGGAGTGTGTGTGCACAGTTTCTCTGCGATCAAGCCAACGGTGCCGGAGATTAGCTGTACACAAAATGACAGAATGACGGACACACGGACACACGGACGGACACACACACACACACGGACGGACGGACAGGGGGCAAAACATACTCTCTCGCCATGCCTTTCGGCCTGGCGGAGACAACTAGATAGAAATCAAAGCAGAATAGAATGAAATATGAGTTTGTATTCATATTTTAGAACCATGATTTTCCATCTTTTTTATCTCAATGACTCAGCATAACATAAGTCTAAGAGTGTTTACGGGTCCATTTGGTTCCATGTGTACACTCTCAGAGTTACAGATCTGTAAGGGTCCATTTGGAACCCCCTCAAGGAACCCTGATGGTCCCTGGACCACACTTTGAGAACCACTGACTTAGAGACAATATCATGCTAGGTAGAAATCAAAGTACAGCGGTGGAAAGTAACAAAGTACATTTACTTAAGTACTGCATTTACAATTTTGTACTTTTACTTTACTTGAGTATTTCCATTTTTCATCACTTTATACTTCTACATCTCAGAGGCAAATAACTACTTTTTACTCCACTACAGTTATTTGAAAACATTAGTTACAAGTTTGCACATTTAGATTATTACAAAACATGCATTGAGCCAAATATACTTTGGCTATTAAAAAAGATAATGTAGGCTCCAAGTTCACAACGTGTCGCGACTTTGTATAGGCTACTTTTGAACGTTTTTAGTATAGACCTACTTTTGCTTTGGTACAGTAAGTATATTTAGCTGCCAGTAGCCTACTTTTGTACTTTAACTCAAGTATCCTTTTTTTTCTTGTAACAGAGTATTTGTCTATTGGTAGTATTGGTATTTTTTACTTAAGTAAAATAAAATCGGAGTATAAATAAGTACGTACTCACCTGATGTGTGTTAGTGTGTGTGTGTGTGTGTGTGTGTGTGTTCTCTCTCTCTGTCTCTGTAATGACTGATGCTGCTCTGCTGATCCACAGGTGCATAAGAGAGAGAGAGAGAGAGAGAGAGAGAGAGAGAGAGAGAGAGAGAGAGAGAGAGGGGGGAGAGAGAGAGGGAGAGAGAGAGAGAGAGAGAGAGAGAGAGAGAGAGAGAGAGAGAGAGAGAGAGAGAGAGAGAGAGCGAGGGAGGGGGGGAGAGAGAGAGGGGGGAGAGAGAGGGGGGAAATGAGAGGAAGACAGACAGACAGACAGACAGACAGACAGACAGAGGGTTTGTCACAGTGAGGGAAATAAATAAAGAGATTAAGTAAATCATAATATTGCATGCATTATGTATGTTTTGATTTGGTTGTTTGTAATGCACTTCTACGTCTTACTTTTAGTCAATATAGTGATAGTCTTTTATTTTTGTCAGCTGCTTTCGGAGTTATTGCATTTTCCATGCCATGCTAGAGAGAGAGAGTTTTGAGAAACATATACAAAGAGTGTGTGGGTTTGAACATGAGCCCAGTTCAAAGTTCCAGTGTTGATTTTGTCGACTAAAACTATGACGAAAAAAGTTTGTCGACTACCTTGTTTCACAGACGAAAACTAAACTAAAAACTAGGTTATGATGACTAAAACTAAGACAAAATATATTGACAATTTCGTCAACAAATAAAAACTAGACTAAAATGTTAGTCTAGTTCTCAGTAGGCCTACTCAGCTCTGTAGAATGAGGCGCAGTTTACGGAGCTAGTTCAGGCCAGGCAACTTAAGGGATTGGGGCAACCGATCAGGTGACTAGTCACATGCACTTTTCCTCCTGATCGGGTGGTTATAGGTACTGCGCTGTTACCTGCTCACTCTGGCTTCCCTGTCTTGCTGAGCTGACGTGTGTCGCTACTGCTGCTGTTGCTGAGATCCTGCTACCGCTGCTTACCTGCTGCTGCCCATGAAGTCATCCCACCCGCCTCCCCGGCATCCACCTGTAGGCTCTGTTTCTAGATCCCCTTGGGGGTTTAATTCATTCCCTGTAAATGCTAATTGGCATGTAACATTCATTAAAATGTTATCCTTACAGGGAATGAATGGATTCAGAGGCCTGACGCCAAACTATGCTTCCTCTTGTTTCTATACCATGCTCAAGCTTGCTAAATATATATTGCTAATAAATATATATTCTAATCCAATCTAAGAGTTGTCTGACTGAAATGTATTTGTGTATCAAGTACATTGTCCAGGTAGCCATGGCTTTGTTTACTCGGCATGCAGTTGTGATTTGTTTGTCAAACACCATCGTTAGGATCGACTGACTGTTATTTGCAAGTCATCACATTTGTGTATTCAGACATTGTTGACCAGTGTTGCCATGTCCGCTTATATAAGCAACTTTGGGCTTGTTTTTCTGTTTAGTAGCTTGCAAATATTAGTAGTCATGCGGGTTGTGGTATTTTTGGGCTTTTGGGTTCTCAAACTTTGTCAAGTCAATTAATATGAATGTGGCTGAGGACCCCCATCTGAAGATATTTTGTGCCAGGGACCCCCATACAAGATGTGTGTAGTGTGTAGCTAAGATGTTTCACATTTAGTATTATCTATTTTTAATAGCAGATCTACAAGCTCAAAACGCGTCCCATCGCAATGCGTTGTGAGCTCGTAGATCAGCTATGTTCAAATAGCTGATGTATATAGGTTTAAAGTGGTAAAACTGAATTTGATGCTATATTAGGTCATTTTGCTGGGGACCCCCTGTATGTCATCATGCAACCTATAGTCGCCTCTTTTGGGCTTGTTTTTGTAGACCTGGACGCTTGTTTCGGTTGCAAACCCTGGCAACACTGTCATTGCAGTAAAGCTTAATTTATCCTGTCTGTTTTTGGTGAGTGACACCATCGTATGAGGAAGTATAAATCAGGCAAAATATAACAGCAACCAATGGAAGAATGGAGTTATGGACCCTTACAGGTCTGTAACTCTATACAAATGGAACCAAATGGACCCTTACGGGTCTGTAACTCTGAGAGTGTACAAATGGAGTATTTTAAACTGTAGATTGGGGGTTCCAGAAATAAAAAATACATTTAAAAAATGGTATCAAATGGGGGTCTGTGTGGCCTAATATGCATATCAAACTGGAACCCAACTCTACACTGTAAAACCCCTCAGTGTTAAACTCTTAGAGCATACAAAATGGAGCCAAATGGACCGGATAAAGTTCCATTTGGACCCCCCACGGTCCCCCAGACCAGACTTAGAGAACCAGTGATGTAAGGTGATGTATCCTGTAGCAACAGAACATTAACACACAGGTCTTCCTGTTCCAACACACCTCATTACTGTCAGGTGGAAACCTTGTACTGTATGTCTAAAACTGTTACTTTTCAGGACATGGAAAAAAATAATCTGCTCTGAAAAACTTCAGACTTGGGATCAAAGTAAACAAAACAAAACAAAACAAAAATGCTGTAAATTTGTTATAGCATTTTTTTTTTCTCAACTTCAAGAGAGCTTTCTACAAAGCAAATAGCTACACCTTAAATTAACCCTTTAAGACCGGGAACGCATCTTTGTGTCATTTTAAGATTTCTTTGGCTATTCAAAAAGAGCAGATCTAGAAGCTCGCGCTGTGAGCTTGTCGATCGGCTATTTTTGCTACTTTTGTGTGACACTGTACGATGAAGTACGGCATTCATTCACTTGGGGAAAAAAACTTAAAAAGTTGAAATATGGAGATACGAGGTATTCTGCCCGACAACAAGGACATGCAACACACCCTGTAGGGAATAACCGTGTGTGACAAACAACCAGCGTGTTTGTCTCCGCTGGGTACAAAGCCATTTCCCTGCTCTAATGACGCTAATTAAACACGAGGACATTGTTGCTTTCGTCTCACCATTTTAAACGGACCATTTAATACATGATGACAGTGGTGGAAAAAGTACCCACATTTTTTTACTTAAGTAAAAGTATCAATAGTGCAATGTAGAAGCACTCTGTTACAAGTAAAAGTCCGGAATTCCAAATTTACTTGAGTAAAAGTACAAAAGTATCAAAATGTACTTAAATACCAAAAGTGGAAAGTACTCATTATGCAGAATGTCCCATTTCTCATGTATGTTTTCAAATGTGTAAAATGTCAAAAAATCTTTTGAAAATAGCCGATCTACAAGATCGGCTATTTTCGAATGGCCGAAATGTATATAGGGATGAAGTGGGTAATGTATGTTTTGTAATAATAATAATAATCTACAAAGTAACTAGTAACTAACGTTTTTAAATAATGGAATGCCTTGAATGGGATGAGGAGAGTGTGGAAATCAGACATGGGAGAAGACCTCAAGAGGTGGCTGTTCGTAGTTACAGTAGAGTCAGTACTGCTGTATGGGTGTGACATGGACCCTCACAGCACAGCAGGAAAGGGCCCTGGATGGACTCTATGCAAGAATGCTACGAATGGCACTATAGGTGTCACATGGACGGACCACATCAGAAATGTGGTTCTCTACGGCATACGGGCAACTGGCGGCCCGGGGGCCACATGCGGCCCCCACCTTCACTTAATGTGGCCCGCATATCAGAATACTGATACATTATTGATTTCAGCTGTTACAATTCCAAACATGCCCCACTTTAATCACTTCAATCTATATTAGTATATGATAGTATAACATTTCTATTGTCTATTTGTATTTAAGTTCATAAAGTTAACATAAGTATAACTAAATGCATTTGAAATTAAACAAAAATGTAACTTTTCAGGATTCTAATTCAAAAATAGCAAAAAGGAAATCAGGATTCCAATTCAAAAATAGCAAAAATAGCAGATCTACAAACTCAAAATGCCTCGCAGTGCGGCGTGTTTTGAGCTTGTAGATCGGCTATTTTTGCTACTTTTGTGTGACATAGAATGACGAAGTACGGCATTAATTTACGAAAAAAATAAAAATACAGCGATAAGAGAGTATGGCCCGCTCCATCATCAAAGTTGCATCATCCCTGCTCTACGGGGTCCTACCACGGGTCACAGACAAAGTCAGAGAGAGATGGATGAGAGTGGCAGGGCACTGCGTCAGGCAAGCGGAACTCGTGGCGCGCAAACTGACACTGTGGAAGACAACCCAGGTCAAAGCCAGGAAAGGCAAGAACCACCTACGTACGTAGATGCACTGCTGCGCGACAGATTAGCTAACATACTGTATACCAGGGGTGATGTAACTTTGATGATGGAGAGGGCCACTATATTTCCACACTCACTCCAGAGGGCCACATTGCATCTACTGTGTCGGGCAGACACATCTTATCTCCGTATTCTAACTTAAAAATGGCATTCTATGTCACACAAAAGCAGCAAAAATAGCCGATCAACAAGCTCAAAACGCGTGGCAATGCGACCCGTTTTGAGCTTGTAGATCACCTATTCTTGCTATTTTTTAATTGGAATCCAGTTTGTATTTTTGCTATTTTTGAATTGGAATCCTGAAAAGTAACATTTTTATTTAATTTCAAATGCATTTAGTTATACTTATGTTAACTTTATTGCCCATCTATGCTGTATACTGTAGAGCTCAAAACCTTGATGTTAGATAGGAGAGCGTGGAGGGCAGCGATTCACGAGTCCCGAGTTGGTGTTGTTGGCTAGACCGCACTCTTGCATCGCATCATCAAAGGTTTGAAATGAAATGAAATTTATAATAAAAATAAAAGAAAACTATTATTACGGGCTATCTATCTTATGTGGTCTACCTTCCTTGTCTGGTCTGCACATGACTCTATTCTTCTTGCACAAAGGCCTGTGCTCTATTGTTACTGTACTATTGATGCACCTTGAGTACACATTTGCACCTGCCGCTTTGATCGTTTTTTTTTCTCTTCTCATCCCTGCCAGAGTCCGGAATGGCCGAAGGCAAGGTATTATGTTTTCAATCCCTTTAGTCTGTCTGTCCGTCCGGATACAATCCTTTTATTCTGTCTGTCTGTCTGTCCGTCCGTCCACAAATCGCGACGCGTTGTGAGCTTGTAGATCGGCTATTTTCAAACATTTTAGTACTTTTACTTTTGGTACCTTAAGTAGGCCTACATTTTGATACCAATACTTAAGTACTTTTACTCAAGTACATTTTTAATTCCGGACTTTTAATTGTAACAGAGTACTTCTAAATTACAGTATTGATACTTTTACTTAAGTAAAACATTTGAGTACTTTTTCCACCACTGCTTATAGGTCATACAATCAATGTATTATTTGTTTTTCCCACTGAATGGCTTCGATCATGATGCAGGTAGCATGGGCCTCGCCCATTTCTGCCTGTCAAGATTTTCCGCCATTTTCCCCCCTACTTTTTGTTTGCTACTACTCCATGTAGTCATGTGATCCAGGTGTATCTTTCAGATTTTTCTGGATTTCAATATGACTGGATTTCAAAGTCTGTGGGAGGATGCCCATTTTGCATAAAATGCCACAAATCATGACACAACACAGAGTCTTGATGCAGTGAATCTTTGCATGCACACTCCCGGCAGGCCAAGTAAGAGTGGCCACTCAGAATGTTTGAAATTGGCCTCATGGTGGCGCTGTAACACGCCACAACACAGGAAGGTATATATATATATATATATATATACTTTTTCCTCACCATTTTGAATATTGCCCCTGACAAACACCTCCAGGTATAAAAAAAATTATGCAGTAAAACTAACACTAAAACAAATGAAAACAAAACAAAACAAAGTAATTGAAACAAACAAAAATATAATAAACTTGGTAGAACATCTATACTGGTTGACAAGTAGTACTGCCTGAAGCTCGTGAAAACAATTGTTCCCATTTCCACCCAGCCTCAACTGAGTGGTACGGATTTGGTTATGTGGGACATCCAGGTTCAAATCCCAGTTAGAACATGAAAGTTACGTATAGCACCTTTAAAATACCCAATGCGCTTCCTTTGATCTCCCCAGTCACAAACCAAGGTTTCTAAATAATAGCCTACTGTCACTTTGTAGGCCTACATGCCTACTTTTAACTCAATGTATACAGTATTTTATAAGAAATATTTAATTACATGAAATGTTTGGGCTTTATGTAGCCCCATTTGGAACCTCCCTCCGCTATATGTAACAACACCGGTGAAAATTGGCCACTATGCATGATTCTTACATTTTTCCGCACATTGTATCCAAAAGGTCAGCCCCCCTTCTCTTAAAAAAAAGAAAGAAAAACTTTTCTTGCTGACATGGCAATTGCTGCCATGTCAGCAATTGCAACAGTTCCAGCTTTGTCCAGCTGGTGGCAGTTCAAAACCATGATGTGACATTATTGAATTATTATTGATTATTGTGTGTGTGTGTGTGTGTGTGTGTGTGTGTGTGTGTGTGTGTGTGTGTGTGTGTGTGTGTGTGTGTGTGTGTGTGTGTGTGTGTGTGTGTGTGTGTGGTACTCACTAAGTGAGTAACAGTTTTATTTTTAAAGAATATAAAATATTGGACTTCATAAAAGTGTATCAATGAAATAGGCCTACATAAATATACATGGCCTTGTTGAAAAAGTGGTGTGTGTGTGTGTGTGTGTGTGTGTGTGTGTGTGTGTGTGTGTGTGTGTGTGTGTGTGTGTGTGTGTGTGTGTGTGTGTTTGTGTGTGTGTGTGTGTGTGTGTGTGTGTGTGTGTGTGTGAGTTACACAACACAAACCACGACAACACACATTATGTGCTGTCGTGGTTTTGTTCATCAAAGCATCCTGTTATGCCTTCCTGTTCTGTTTGAGTAAGAGCGCAGGTGCTCTTAGTTTTACTTTAAACTATTGCATACAGGTATTGTGTGTGTGTGTGTGTGTGTGTGTGTGTGTGTGTGTGTGTGTGTGTGTGTGTGTGTGTGTGTGTGTGTGTGTGTGTGTGTGTGTGTGTGTGTGTGTGTTTCACACGGAGCAGCTTTAGGTGCTGAAGCACAGGCCATTCCACAGAGCCATTCCAACTTGTGTGTTATTTTGTGTGGTGGCCATCCTGGCTATAGTACTTTACCAATAGACAGAGTCGTCCTTTATGAACCCTTTCTGTAAGTCAGCATCAGTGGTGTAAAGTAACTAACTACATTTACTCAAGTACTGTACTTAAGTAAAATGTTGAGTTACTTTTACTTTACTGGAGTATTTCCAATTGTCTATACTTTTACTTCTACTCCACTACATCTCAGAGGCAAACATTGTACTTTTACTCCACATTTGAAAACTTTAGTTACCAGTTACTTTGCAGATGTAAATTATTACACTATAAAACATACATTAACCACTTCAGCCCTATTTTATACCTACTGTAGGCTATTTGAAAATAGCCAATCTACAAGCTCACTTGTCAGGCATTTTAGTACTTTTACTTGTTGTACTTTAAGTACATTTTGATACCAATACTTTTGTACTTTTACTCAAGTAAGTTTTGAATTCCGGACTTTTACTTGTAACAGAGTACTTCTACATCGCAGTATTGATACTTTTACTTAAGCAAAACATTTGAGTACTTTTTCCACCATTGGTCAGCATCCATGCAGACTTTATCTAAGGGAATAACCCACAGTTCATAGCATTACCAGGGAAATGAGGGGAATCCTCATATGTATGTTTACTAACAGTAGCGATTTCTCACCGTTCTGAAAGGGAGATGGAAGGGAGGAGATATATTTATTAAAGGGATTGTAGGCGATTCAGAGATAAACAAAGAAAAAAACTCCAGCAGTTCGTTTCCCCGACCACCAGGGGGTGACGCAGGGAGGACTTCCATAGAGTTAAGGGGACTTCTAAACGGGCCATGCCGAATATAGGTTGCTTTATTCGGATACAATTCGCGGAACTGCCCGCCCCTGCCGGTTCTCTGAATTTTTATTTTTAAATAGGCTCTTTCATGATAAATTGACCACATATATGAAGTTAAACAACTAAATTCTATCCAAACGCTATCTTAAAAGTAAATTCTGTAAGTTTGAGAGCGTTTTAAAGTAAGAAGTAAGTAAAAAGTTCACACGGACACGGACGCGCACGGATGCGCACATGCGTGCGTTAATTTACGCCCCGGACAAACAAACAGTAGGGAAAATACGGATTTCAGAAAGAGGACTGTGTTTCAATGCAGGAAAACACCCCATTATCATTATATAGTGGCTGATAGAGGGGGAAAAAATGCAATATATATATATTTTTTTCAAATGTAGGCTTAATGTTGCCTACAATCCCTTTAAGAATAAGGGAAACAAGATAAGAAATGAGCAGTACCTATACTATTTTGAATGGATAACATTACAATCCCTAATTAAACAAATCAAAATGAACAAAATATGATATAAATAATAATCAACAATCACAGCCAACCACAACATTGACTGTAAACAAGGACGGGAAGAGATTTAAAAGTGATGTAAAGTGTCATGAATGAAGGTCTCGTCTTCATTCCTCTCATACCATTTGGAGACCTTATAAATACATGTAGAATGAATAATATCAAACTTTCTACATGTTCCTATCAGGATGGTAAATAAATACATGTAGAATGAATAATATCAAACTCTCTACATGTTCCTATCAGGATGGTAAATAAATACATGTAGAATGAATAATATCAAACTCTCTACATGTTCCTATCAGGATGGTAAATAAATACATGTAAAATGAATAATATATAGTCATTGTTGTAGGCCTGCTGTCTTGTTTCTTTAAAAGCATTCTTTCTGTGTTGTGACATAGTTGTGTCTGTCTGTGTCCCTGCTCAGGTCAACCATTTATTCAACAAGGCCTGTAGGCCTGATTATTATTTATATGAACTTGTATCTAACAATGTGTAGCAGCACTTATAACATATGTCATGGCTGGCTCTTGCCACGACAAATAATAGGGGAGGGAGACCAACGGAAAGTATACTGTAACAAAGATATTTATTAACTAATAAACTAACCAACAACTGAGGAATAACTGAACATACAGGGAAATCATAGCAATAAAGGAATGAGGTGTGGAGTCAGTAAATCAGTAGTGTAAGTGTGGATGAGTGAAACATGGTGTAGTGCAGGGTGTGTGTGGATGAAAAGAATAATCAACTAGAACAGAACAACAGCTTGGGGAGCAGCTGAAGAGGACGGCAGTCCTCTCTCCTCTGGATCTCAACATGGACTGATCATGGGCTGGCTTTTATAGACTCCTGGAGGCACCGGGCCCAGGTGCTCTCCAATGAGCCATTAGTAGACACACCCTGTTCACCTAGAAGGAACAGGATTAGCAGAGCACACTCCCATACTCCCTATAAGGGAGTGGGCCATCACACATATCTGACTTATAATATGTCTGACACACACACGCACGCACGCACACTCACACACCTTTGAAATATTTATTTATGTCCACATAAACAGAAGTACAAGATGTACAAAGGACATAAACACTGCCAGTGCAGTCAGATAAAGGGAAAACAGCCAGTTACAAAGTGCATGTAAGGCAGAGCATTGTTACATACAAAAAACACATTGTCAAACACAGTGGATGGGTGAAGGAAACAACGCCTCCTCCAAATTGAGCAGCTTCCTATAATAGCTGATATTGAGCAGTACCTTGCTAATTGTCTAGCCTTCCTTTTGGAGGCCGACCATTTGAAGGCCCCTCACAAACAACTTGTGCACGTGCCCTAGGCTACAAAAGATTAAAAAAACAAGTTTACATCTGTAGCCTAGCTGAGATGGTCTGCTCTAGCTGATGATATTTTAGCACTTTGGTTAGGAAGGCTTCCTCTAAGCTGTAATCAAAAGTACAGCCGACCTCGAGAATGAACACCTCTCTTATGGTTTTCATTTTTAGTTTTAGGTCCAAGAACAGAGATGAACGTGCAAGCTCTCTCACAAACTGGGCGTCATTGTTCAGCATATTTAACAATTTATTCAACAAGGAAACCTGATTATTATTTATATCAACTTGTATCTGACACTGTGTGGCAGCACTATAACACACGCATGCATGCACACACACACTCCTCTCTCTCCCGCCTCTCTCTCTCTGTATGTTTGTCTGTCTGTCTGTCTCTCTCCTCTCTTTCCCCCACTCTGTCTGTCTGTCTGTCTCACACACACTCATATTTTCTTTACTATTATTATGCTGCTGCAATGTCAGCAGGAAGCAGAACAAAAATAAGTTGTTCTCTTATGCACCTGTACATAAATATAACAAGATAAGAGAACAATACAGAGTAAACTTAAACCTTGGTGTGGGTGTGGAGGACAGATTAAATAACCTGGAAATAAAAAAAAACATTGTATTATCAAGATCCAGCTTGTACCTGACACTGTGTGACTGCAGACATTCAACATTTAAACTTGACTTTCTACAGACGAGGAGTGTGGCTCATCAGGACAAGTGAGGTAAGGGCTCTATCAGGAAAACAGATAGATACAAATACAATAATGGTTTACAGTAAGTTATATCTTATATTTGAAACAGATGAAAAATGCATCCTTCTTATTTTGTTTCCTCCTTTTCTGTTCTCCCATGGACAAAATGAGCAGACAATACTGTAAACTAATAAAGAGCTCTATAGCTTTAAATGTATTGTAGTCGTTCTCAATGTGGGTTGTTCTTGAGGGGGTTCCAAATGGACCCTTACAGGTCTGTAACTCTGAGAGTGTACACATGGAACCAAATGGACCCTTACAGGTCTGTAACTCTGAGAGTGTACACATGGAACCAAATGGACCCTTACAGGTCTGTAACTCTGACCCTAAGGGTACATTTGGTTCCATTTGTCTGAGTTATGTGGGTCCTTGAAAATAAAAAATAAAAGTTTGATAACCACTGTACTAACACACATGTCATATAAATCATAGTAAATCAGTGTCATACATATTCTGAGGAAATTCTGGAGACTGACATTCAGTAATTGGATCTTATGATCAAAATAAGAACATAATAATGCTATGTGTCACGGGGCAGCCCGTGCCCTATAGATAGACACACTAAGAGGGAAGGGACTATTTGTAGCATAGGATTTCTACCTGTATTCAATGTAGAAATGACACAGACTTCAGGGGTTCAAACTTTGTTTATTTAAACACTGTGTATTGGAAATGTTCTGAAATGTTTGTTTGTCACCTGGTCTTTCCTCTGCAGTAGGCCTACTGGCACCCTCTGAATCTGACTGGTAACTGCCGAAACAGAGCAGGCGAGTCAATTGGGTTTAAGAAGGGGTGGAACGTGCCATGTACTGTAGAGGAGGAGGGGTGTTGGAAAATGTTAATGAGCAAAGTATTTCTATGTCTTTTTGAAGTAAATGCAAACCCAAAATGGTGTTTAGTTTAAAGTACAACATCTATTTATGTGGTAGGTTATTTATTCATCAGATAGTTGTAAGCTTGTAGATAAGCAAATTTTGAGGTTAATTGTTTCTGTGCTTGTGGTACGATCCACTCCCTATTTAACCCTCGTAGGGTCTTCGTGTTTTAGTCACACCCAAGGCCTTCGGGTCACTTTGACCCGAAGGCCCTGTGTGAAAATTTTCATTTTCATGAAAATGAAAATTTTCATTTTCATATCACATGTTTAGTACAGTAAATAAGGCAAATAGAAGAAGTTTCATAGAGAACAAAAAATGTGTACATACTTTTAATTCATGTTGAAAATGTTAAACCGGGTTAAAAGGACCCGAGGACCCTACGAGGGTTAAGGGAGGCTGCAAGTGACAGTCAGTTAGTTGAACTTGGCAAGCAAAGCGTTAACAGCCGTGAGACAGAGCTGCCAGGGCCCTTAGTTAAGGGGTAGCCTTGTTATGCAGTCACTGTATGGTTTGTTGTCTTTAGTTATGCTTTAAGTAATTCTATAATTGTTGTAAGTCTATTTTTCCACGTCTTATTTATTTTTCACTATCTACCTGCTGCATATTGGACAGTTTTCCGGAGGTGTGAGAGAAATAAAACTCAACAATCTGCAAATTCTGAACTTGTTCATTTTTGGAGCCTTGGCCGCTTGGTCAACCTTTACACTATGTAAAAACAAAATCAAAGATTTCCATAGTGCCCACTCTCCAACTAGTGCCCACTCTTCCTCAGTACTCTTCCTCAGTGCCCGTATTTGGGCTTGTTTGTTGTTTAAACCAGTAGTTGTCAAACATATTCATGGCAAGGACCCCCCAGATTAATAATTGTCTGTGGACCCCATCTGAAAATATTTTGAAACACAATATTTGTGTTGTTAAAATGTTTTAAAAAAATATTCAAATATGACACTTTTTTTATTTCAATATATTTTTGGTGGGAAATAGCAGATCTACAAACTGCTGTTTTCAAATATCCGATGCATAAGTGTTCATTTGGCCTATAATAATAGTCGCTTCTTTTTGGCTCGTATTCATAGACCTGGTTGCTTGTTTCTCTCACAAAACCTGGCAACATGTCATGTCCGCTTGTTATAAGCGACGTTGGGCTTATTTTGCTGTAAAGTTGCATGTAAATATTGTTAGTCGCGGGTTGCGTTTTTTTGGGGGGCTTGTTTCTAAAGTGTAGTTGCCTATTTGGGCTTGTTTATTTTTTATTTATTTATTATTTAAAGGTAGGGTAAGTGATTTGCAATTATTCAAATAATTGCAAAATGGGTTTATGTTCTGATAGTGCTCGTTACTATAGAGTGTCCTGTCCATATAAGGAGTCTCCATGTCTCTCCAGCTCTTTATAAAACAGAAAATGCATTTTCGTTTCAGTTTCAGTTTCATTTCCAATTTTATCCAATCAGGATAGAGAACTCAATCAGGATATAGATTAAACAAGTGAAATTGGAAGTAATGACACTAAGAAATGGGCAGGCAAAATTAGAACTGGAACACTATAAAAATGAAGCTTAAAATGGGTACTTTCTCCTGATTGGCTGAGATTTTGACACCTACCAGAAAATGTATTTTCTGTTTATTAAAGAGCTGGAGAGACGGGGAGACTCCTGTTACTGAACAAACACTCTATAGCAATGAGTACTATCAGAATATAGTGCTTTAACCTTTTAAAAAAAAACTTTTTGTTTTAACCCAAAAATATCACTTACCCTACCTTTAAACCAGTGGTTCTCAAATATGTTCATGTCATGGACCCCCAAATTAATGTATTTGTCCCTAGTAACCCCCATCTGAAAATGTTTTTTTGCCAGGGAGCCCCGTAGCACATTTGATAGAATGTTTCAAAAAATGTTTTTTGTTTTTAAATAGCAGATCTACAAGCTACGCAGCTTGTAACATTATTATTCTGATACTACATTCTATATGGCTTTGCTTTCACTGGTCTACAGTATGTGTCTATGTGATGCATATACATGAATTCATAATGTAGAACTAAAGTACATTAATGTGTATTCCTTGATGTACAGAACTTCAACTACAGCTTGTGTTCAATCTCTTCACATCCAAAGCATTAAGAGAAAGAAGCTGACATGTTGACATCATGTGTTTGTAGGAATCCACCATGGAGACACTTAAGGATCGTATCCTGAAGGCTCTGGACATGCTGGATGACGAGGAGCTCGACAGGTTCAAGTGGCATCTGCGACAGCCTGACAATGTCGAAGGTCTAGAGCCGCTGACAAAGAGAGCTCTGCAGAATGCTCAGATCACGGACATCGTCGACCAGATCGTACAGAATTATCCAGGTAGCGAAGCTCAGCTCATGGCGATTCTCCTGCTGAAGGTCAACAGGAGAGATCTAAGGAGGATGTTTGAAAACACACTAACAGGTAGGTGAAGAGAGGATGGATAATGTTTATAAGTTAATGTGGTAACACTTGCTATGCATCCCATGTCTATAATACATTTTAATCCATGTTAAACTGACGATTTGGCCTCAGCTCCACGTTCACATCCACTCATCTAATCACACTAATTTCATTCTCAGACCGCTCTATTTAAACTGGACGTTTGCACTACTCATCCCTGCTTGCTTTTGCTGCTGCTCTCACCACTGCTGTCTTGCTAAAAATGTGCTGCTCACCCTCCACCACCCCAGCTACCACCTGTCTCACCCTCCACCACCTCAGAAACCACCTGTGGTTTTGGATCTGCTGTTTATGTATTATTATATATTATCTTCTTGGTGAGAAATTGATTATTAAAACCTAAATAAAAGTCCATAGTTTACTTGTTCTGTTGGTGGTTCATTAAAATGTACAAATATTTGTCATTGCAGCTCAGCAGATATGTGATCTGAACGCTAAATTAGAAAAACTAGAGACAAACCAACAGACTGGTGAGTAAGATTAAATGTCAGACATTAGTAATCTGATGAATAGTTGTTTCTTAATCCATGTGTCAGACATTAGTAATCTAATGAATAGTTGTTTTTTAATCCATGTGTCAGACATTAGTAAACTGATGAATAGTTGTTTTTTAATCCATGTGTCAGACATTAGTAAACTGATGAATAGTTGTTTTTTAATCTATGTCTCACACATTAGTAATCTCATGAATAGCTGTCTTTTAGAGAGTAGATATACCCAGGGCCACCGCTAAGCACATGCACATCACACACTGTGGGTAGGGCACCATATCATAATAATCATAAATGATTGAATAATTAAAATGAGATGAAGCACAACTAGAATAGGCACAATTATATCATGATATATTGTAGATTAAACAGTAACATCTGTTAAGGTCATTCTTCAGTCATGTTAATGATTTATTGTGTCTACTTTGTCTCCAGTCGATGCTTCACGTCCTGCAGTGTCTTCACGTCCAGCAGTGTCTTCACATCTAGCAGTGTCTCCTGGATGCACAAATAGAGAGGACTTTTTGAAACGTGAGTACATGGTGGTTTAGTGTGTGTGTGTGTGTGTGTGTGTGTGTGTGTGTGTGTGTGTGTGTGTGTGTGTGTGTGTGTGCGTGTGTGTGCGTGTCTCCATATAGTTTTTTTCTTTTCATCAATTAAATTAAATCATAAATAATAATAATGTCCTACTTCAGGGTCTTCAACAGGGGACCCCTGCCCTGATACATCATACCATTTCCGTTTACATTGCATTCCATTTCTATTTGCATTTCATATCATGAGCTGTGACTGCAATATAGCTCAATTAGCTTGTGAATTCCATCCATCTGCATGTGGTTATTGAGATGCACTTTGCTTTTTGAGGCTGTGTCATTTTAGCATTTTTTCCAGAGCTATTCAGAGAGGTTTAATAAAGTCTGATTTTACTTGGCTGTGTATCGTGTCTCGCACCGAAAACTACAACCTCACAACTTGTAGATCAGTTATTTTTGGTGAGGCACTGGTGTGCAACTAAGTCAGGGGTAAAGTATGACCATGATGGGATTTAAAGCAATCATTAGTAGCCCATGTTTCTCAGCCAACAGTTTAGTCGTTAGCTGTTAAATTATTAGTAATCATCGAGAGTCACTACAAAGGACAGTGATATAATAACTAGACGCGTCGCAATTCAGGGCAATTGCAGAGTGTGGTTGCGCCCATGCGCGTCAATCCCGGGGGGGACGGGGGGGTTTTGTCCCCCCCTAGCTTCAGATTGGACCCCCCCAAGTCAGATTGGACCCCCCCAAGTAATTTAGGATAATTCAAAAATACTTTTTTAATTTAAGTTAATAGAATCCGAACCCGCTTTTGAAATCATGACATGCACTAATAAACACTAATTTATCCCCCCCCCCCGTGTAAATCCCAAAATGGTTTGGTCCAACGCACGGCATTCTTCCTCACTGCACGGTGAAAACACTCGCCCCAAAACACACTCGCCTCTTTTTTTTTTCGCCGTTCGAGGCCGCCGGATATACCCGGGGCGAGTGTGTTTAGGGACGATGCGTTCTTGTATTGTAAACAGTGACACCGGCCACACAGCAACAACTCAACGAGTCTCTTACGAAATTCAAGTTACGTATGCTGACGACCGTGGCGCTCCTGCGCATGGTACGTCAGAGGGACCGGTGGACCAATATAGACCTGAGGGACGCTTACTGTTCGGGTTTCACCGTCAATTTCCAAAGGAGAGTTTTGGTTCCGTCTCAGCAGACCTCCCTTATAGGGATCTCACTGGACTCGACCACGCTCGTAGCACGTCTGTCCCAGGTGAGATAGACGGCTTCCTGTCCTGTGTGAGGTCTTTCCGCGTAGGAAAGAAAGTCACTTACAGGCTATGCATGCGGGTCTCATGGCTTCGGCCATACACCTGATCCGCCTAAGCAGGCTATTTATAAGACCTTTTCAAAGGTGGATGCAGGCTCCTAGGATCCCGCCTACCATGGAGTCTCGACAAGGTCTGGTGTCTCCACTTTGCATGGATTCACTCGGGCTGTGGTCACGCGCACTTTTTCTGTCAGAGGGTGTCAGTAAAGGTGCTGTGATCTCACGGAGGGTCATCGCGACGGACGCCGCGCGGCCAGGGGGATGTGAGACCTCAGTCTACAGTCGGCCCACACCAACTACCTGGAGTTGATGGCAGTGTTTCTCGCACTCAGACACTTTGAGGCTCGTATCAGCGGTTGCCTTGTCCTGATCAGGACAGACGACACCACGACCATGTGTTATGTCAACAAACAGGGAGGCTTGGGCCCCCGAGTGTTGGACAGGCTAGCATGCGAGCTGACGACGTTGTGTGACTCACGCCTCGCATCAATTTGTGCGGTCCATGTTCCGGGCCTCCTGAATGGCGGGACGGATCTGCTGTCGGGCCAGGTTTGGCCGACCACAGGTTGTTTTGTCTGCGCTGTTGGTGGCGCCGGCTTGGGGCGTGTGGAGATCAGAGGTGACTCCTCTACGCCAGGCCATGGCCTCTCCCTCCGATCACGGACCGGCTGCGGTAGGCAGGGAACGAGATCGACCCCGGGACCCAGACCGGTGGGTCTGGCCCGTGAAAGGGCTACCTAAGACTCGTGTGGCTTGCCTCCTGGTGTGGTGGCTACCATTCAGGGAGGGGCGGCACCAGGCGAGCTGGGCCGCCTAACAGGCCTCTGGTTCCCTGCTGGGGATCTGGCAGTGGTGCTGGATGCACTCTGCCACTCTCCCTTTGAACCTTTCGAGGCTGCGGACCTGAAAGTAGTTAGTCTTAAGACGGTCCTTCTGGTGGCCCTGTCTACGGCTGAAAGGGTTAGTGACCTACACGCACTCTCGGTGAGTTCGGAGTGCTTGTGATTCTCTAATAACGACAGGAAGGTTCTTTTGAAACCGAACCTGGCGTTTGTTACCAGGCCCGGGTGGTGGCACTGGCTCCGGTTGAGTTGGTGGCTTTCCATCTACCTCCTTTCGCATCGGCGGAGGATAAGCGGTTGCGTTGTCTCTGCCCAGTAGGTCGTCTACGCAGCTCTTTGTCTCCTTTGGCCGCGGTAACCACAGGAAAGCGATCGCCAAAGCGACGCTCTCCAGGTGGATTATTGAGGCTATAAGGCTCGCCCATACTGGTGGTGGAGCCCCAGTACCTATAAATGGACTGAGGGCTCACTCTACTAGAGGAGTGGCTGCATCCTGGGCCCTGTCTAGGGGGGCTTTGGTTCAGGAGATTTGCACGGCCACTGATTGGTCGTCACCTTCGACCTTTGCGGCCTCTTATAGCCTGGACGTGGCGGCGTCCTTGGTTACGTAGGTAACCCCGGTTCTTTTAGTTCAGGAGTGAGGCACTCACCAAACACCCCTTTGTTTCGCCACCCTGAACAGAGGAGTTAGAGGAAGTACTAAGTGACGTGACATACCCTCTTGCCCAATGAATGGGCCCCGGGAGCATATTGTGTAGCTCTGTTGCATCGCCAGATGGCGCTGTTTACCATAGTGAGTGCCTCACTCGTGAACTAAAAGAACCGGGGTTACCTACGTAACCTCTAGGTCTGTTCTGCCTGAGATGCCTTGGCTTGCATTAGCACCACACGTGTCAATAATGGTAATCACAGTAATCACAATATTGTGAATATTTTTAAGAGATTTTCACCTATAATAACATGCAAAATAGGGTGGGCAGGTTGAAAATGATTAGATGTGTCTGTGGATTATATTTACAAGAACTTTTAAGCCAAATTTGGTCAAGTTCAATCACATTTCATTTGAAAGAAAATAACTTGTGGGGAAAATAAATAAAATCTCTAATCTGTGAATCTAATGTGATTAATGTGACCCCTACCTACAGTCAGTGAAGTCCAGGGCTGAATGTGACAAATATTGAGACCAATAAGCTATGACTTTGTACAAATATTGGTAATTTGCCAATACATTATTTTGTGAAATAAATTAGTTATATTTCAAAGATAGTTATACTATTCTTGTACTATATAAAATTAAATCATCCATAACCTTCTATTTTTGTGGACTTAAAAAACATTGTTTTATTTCATGGCCTACCTGCGCAGGCATTTGGCCTTTGTAACCTCAAAACATTGACTACACCAAAGGTCAAGTGGCCTTGCCCCTAAAATGACGAAATGCCAGGCCTGATTAACAGTGTTAAATAGCTCTATATTGTGATAGTAATCATTGCTATAGAGTGTGTGTTCAGTAACAGTGTTAAGTAGCTCTATATTGTGATAGTAATCATTACTATAGAGTGTGTGTTCAGTAACAATGTATTAATAATAATTATAACTATACAATATAATAAGACCTCAGGTCTTAATGGGTTAATATGTTGGATTCATGTTAAAGTTCACACATTTAACCTCTTAAACCCTCAATACTTAGAAAACTGTTTGCTCTGTACTTGGTACTTAGTTGTGATATTTTATCATGTGTTTTTCTCACAGATTCCTCTCCTCTGTCATTCGACCCAAACACAGTGAATGGGAACCTCATCCTGTCAGAGAACAACATGAGGGTGACTTATACAGAACAAGACCAACATTATGCTGATCATCCAGAGAGATTTACCAATTACCATCAGGTGTTGAGTAGAGAGAGTCTGTCTGATCCTTCTTACTTTGAAGTTGAATGGAGTGGAGAGGCTGCTGGTATAGCAGTCAGTTATAAAGACATCAACAGAGAGGAGTGGGATCTATCAGGCTTTGGATTCAATGACAAGTCCTGGAGGTTATGTTGCCATGGTCCTGATGGTGCTAAACACTACGAGTTCAGTGGAAACAGCATTGATACTGAAGTGTCAGGACCTGTTCCCTCCACAGGGAGGAACAGGGTCGGGGTGTTTGTAGATCAGCGAGAAGGTATTCTGTGTTTCTACAGTGTTGATGGAAACAGCGGAATGAGGCTCCTGCATAGAGAAAGAACCTCCTTCACACAACCTATCTATGCAGGAATGGGGATTTATAAAGCTAGAGCAGAGGTGTGTGAGATCTGGTAAACATGTTTAAATTCTTAAACCCTCTATACTATAGCTGTCCGGGGTTCCTCAGGGCTCTGCTCCTCACGACGCGTCACGTTGTCAGCTTGTAGATCAGCTGTTTCCAGCTGATGTTCTCTCCAGCAAAGGGACGATATAGGGTTCATGTGGTTAAAAACCTTCATCCTGGTGTTCCTAGTTTATACGTGTCGTTATAAGTGAACAGTGGTGGAAAGTAACTAAGTACATTTACTCAAGTACTGTACTTGAGTACAATTTTGAGGTATTTTTTACTTTACTGGAGTATTTCCAATTTTCAATACTTTTACTTCTACTCCACTACATCTCAGAGGCAAATATTGTACTTGTACTCCACTACAATTATGTGAAACTTTAGTTACTAGTTACTTTGCAGATATAAATGATTATATTATAAAACATACATTAACCACTTTAGCCCTATTTTATACCTAGGCCATTTGAAAATAGCAGACCTAAGTTGACAACGCGTCAGGGGGGTCGTTGGCACAAAAAAGTTTGTGAACCACTGATGTAGACAGATGTCAGGTCATTGTAGACCTGGCATCCTATAGTGTGTATAGTTTCAATGAACATATTATAGATTTTTGGAGATTCTACTGTTAGACTGATGATAGGTTCTTGGTTTATCTATGATCCTAGATTACTATTTCTATGCATTTTATGTATTACCTTGTCTTTACCTGCTTACTGTAAATCACACCGGATTAAGAGTCTGATAAATGCCTACATTGTAAACTGTATGAATCCAACAGATTATGTGTAAACAAAACACTGATTTTCACAACACTGATGACCGATGAGATGGCACCACTGTGGTATTTTAAGAAAACACAACCTTTTTACTTTTGAAAATTTTGTGGTTTTTTGTACTATCAAATTGGTTTTTAAATGCTTACATAATCATGTTTCACCTCTGTTTTCTGGACTGGTTGATAGGCGTCAGAGCTCTGGTAGAGCAAATACACGAGCATCAACACATGGTGACTGTACTGTGCCTATAAGCAAGAACACATTCGGGCAGTCTGCCTTCTCAGTAAAGGGGGTAAACCTTTGGAACTCTTTGCCTACGGTTCTAAAACTAGAGACGGATGGTAATGTGTTTAACAGAGGGCTCAAATTATGGTTGAAATCAAATCAACTGTGCTCACATGTATAGTTACTGATTGGTTATTTGAATGATTATGTCTTCTTTTGTTTAGTTAATGTATTGGGTCTGATATTGATTTTGATTCTGTTAATTATTAGTACATGTGAGTGTGTGTATATATGTGTATGCATACAGTACATATCTATGGGTGTGTATGTGTGTATATATATCTATATCTATACGTATATATATATTTATACAATTATTATTTTTTGTACCTGATTGGGTTTTAGAATGGTGTTACTGTATTTTAGAAAAGCTTCCTGTGGACAGGTGTTGAAAATTAGCACTCGTGCTATATACACTGTAAGCAATGCATCTGGTTCCGTCCAATGTAATTTGTGATGTCCATATCAAATAAATAAACATAACATAAACATAACATAACAGTGTCTCTCAAACTAGTCTATGAAGATATCTATGAAATCTATGAACACATTGAAGACCCCTGCTCTGTCTTATGAATCAAGGATTGGTAGTGTCTGTTTTAGAATAAATAACTGACAATAGATTGTATTATGTTCTTTATGAATCAAGGACCGGTACAAACTGCTATTATAGTTTAGAATCTTTCATTAGTTTCTTTTCTTTTTCTTATTTTTTTTCACTTCATGCTTTCATTTGAGTTTTTATATTCGTTTTTATAGCGGGTTTTGCTAGTTTAGTTTTAATTTAGTGAAAACGCTTAGTTCTGATTCAGTGTTTATTAGTTTCAGTTGTTTATTGTAATGTATTGGTGGTCAGGGACAAGATTCAAAAAGCAAATAAATAAAAATATATATCAGATCAGGCTCATTTGAAATCTTTTTTTCTATGTGTGCTGACAAACGTTGGGCATATACATATTTTATTTAAGGTTTGGCAATATTGTAATGATTTATCATGAAGAAAGTCATTCTAATGACAAATACAAGCTTTGTTCCCATGTAAGTCTGCCTCAGCAGACGTGAGAAAGGGTACAAATACAGAGAATATGATATATATAGAATTCATATAGATATATGGAGAAAGGGTGCAGTACATGGAAAAAATTTTTTGGGATGAATCAGACTCTTAACGTGGGAAGTTGCATAAATGCCGATAATACAAAATATGAGCTTAGTGAATGAGGCTCAGAGTTACAGACCTGTAAGGGTTATCATACCAACATATCATCTACAGACTCAGGAAGGGTTATCATACCAACATATCATCTACAGACTCAGGAAGGGTTATCATACCAACATATCATCTACAGACTCAGGAAGAGTAATCATACCAAAATATCATCTACAGACATATTGTAGGAAGGGTTATCATACCAACATATCATCTACAGACTCAGGAAGGGTTATCATACCAACATATCATCT
Source organism: Gymnoscopelus braueri (assembly GCF_963280865.1). Taxonomy (NCBI): domain Eukaryota; kingdom Metazoa; phylum Chordata; class Actinopteri; order Myctophiformes; family Myctophidae; genus Gymnoscopelus; species Gymnoscopelus braueri. The sequence goes on along the minus strand of NC_137605.1, from coordinate 57,541,270 downwards.
AGTCCAGGGGTTCCCAAAGTTGACATTGACGGTGGGGTCGCAAAATTATTTGGGGTCAAAAGCAATTAAAAAAAAAATCTATCTACATAATGTATTTCAATCTAAAAATGATTACAAATAGTACATTTTACCCATCTCATTAGGTACTGTAAATGTGGATTCTATATTAACAAGATTATTAACAGTACAAGTAGTAGGCCTACAGTCAAAAGTCATACTACAAATGCGCATCGAACGTCCAAGTTTATGTGCGTAAATTACCTCCACGGTTCGGTGGGGTCGCGAGTCAATGGCCGCGTTATTTTGGGGTCGCGGGCTGAAAAGTTTGGGAACCCATGATCTAGTCATAGACCAACAACAGCTATTTCTTCACTCACAATATAAACAATGGCTTAAATCATCCCAAGCAATTATGACTGCAAACAACAATACGAATATAAAGACCCCTGTTGAAGACCTCTGCACTCGGCTATATGAGCACTTTAAACCTTTATACTGTATACATTGAAAATAGCCGATCTACAAGCTCACAACGCATTGCGATGTGACGTGTTGTGAGCTTGTAGATCTGCTATTTTCAAAGAAAATCTTGAAATAAAATGTGAAATATTTGAAGATGTTTTAAATTTAAACACTAATACAAATTTGGTACGGGGCTCCCTGGCACAAAACATTTTCAGGGTTAGGGACAAATACATATTAATGTGGGGGGGGGGGGGTCCATGACATAAACATTATTGAGAACCACTGGTTAAAACAATTTTCAAATTGTGAAGCAAGCCCAAATAATCAACTACAATAGAAAAAAAACGCAACCCGCAACAAAAACATATTTACAAGCAACTTCACAGAAAAATAAGCCCAAAGTCGCTTATAATAAGCGGACTTGGCAACACTGGTTTCTGGCTCTGCAGTAACGCAAACTTTGAGCTCTTTAGATAGCTCAATAAACGTATACAGCGTACACATCGAAAAGCAACACAGCAGAAAACAATGTGTGATATGTCTTCTTTTATTTTCCAGAAGCCAGTACTTTACAAAGGTCTCAGTCATTCAGAATTATATTTTCTCATTAACTCAAAAGCATTCCACTGAATTCAAGGCTGCAGTCAGGCTCCATTGAGCCCACCAAACGGCGCGGAGAAAGTGAAAGAAGACAGAACTATCAAAATTTAGAAGCAGCGGCTGCTGAAGGAGCGCTAAAAGAGTGACCCCCCCCCCCCCCCCCCCCGCGCGCTGACAAAACGGCCCCGAACCGGGTCCAAGCACCGGGCACCACGAATGCTTAAGCTGGCCCTGCCTTCAACACTTCTGATTGTCTACCAGAGCATGTGAGCGGAGCGAGGAGCGGAGCGACGCAATTTTGACGTGAGCGAGGAGTAGTTTATAAAAAGGTTGGAGTGCTACTCGGAGCGAGGACCGCCTGCCACTCCAAGCCGCCCCGGCGGGCGCCGCGCACCGAATGTTTGAGCATGCCCGGTCACACTGACTCAGAGACACACAGACATCCAGCAGTGCACGGCGCACCGCTGTGCACGTCCTTGATCAAGATTTCATTCGAATTTCTACTTTCTTTTTCTTTTCTTTTCTTTTACTGTTGAGCGGCCCGGTTTGAGCGGAGCGTGGAGCGAGAGGTGCGCAAATCAACGTGAGCGACGGAGCGACGGGGAGCGGAGCGCGAGGGGAGTCAACGTGAGTGAATAGCGAGCTTGAAATCAGCCCCCTGGAGCGCTGAGCAGCATTTCCACCCGCTCCGCTCCGCTCACATGCTCCGTTGTCTACACGGCCTCCATGATGACATCATTGACGTCTCTTCTCTTCCTCACATTGGCTGCAGGAGAGAGAGAGAGAGAGAGAGAGAGAGAGAGAGAGAGAGAGAGAGAGAGAGAGAGAGAGAGAGAGATTTAGTGCTGGGTGTAAGATAGGGCTCTAGACCAGTGGTTCCGAAGGCCCCCAAAATTATATATATTTGGCCGCGGACCCCCATCTCAAAATATTTTGTTCCGGGGACCCCCAGAAGTTGTAACATGAGTTAAAAATGTTCGCTTGAAAAAAATATATATTCAAAGATTTGCAGAAATGTTCACGATTTTTTAAAGATAGCAGATCTACAAGTTCATAGCACGGCACTCGGTGTCGCGCTATGAGCTTGTAGATCTGCTATTTTTGGATAGCCAAATAAATCTTAAAATGACACACCGATGCGTTCCCGGTCTTAAAAGGTTAAGGTGTGTGTTTGTATAACATGTTTCTCTCACCTCTAGCTCTGGATCTGGCTCTCATTATGGATATGCAGAGGATGGTTGACACCACATAAGGAATGAACATCAGTAGATGAATGATCATATGGGGCAGAGACAGGAGGCGGGGTGCGGAGCAAGTTGAAGCTGTAAAGAAAACAATGGCTTTCATTATTTATCCATACACACTAATCTCCCAAGACAGGGTCTGCTGGCAGCAGAATGTGTCGGCACTACTGCCCTAAACGTTTAATGTTTGTTAGTAGGAATAAACACACTACTGCCTTAAACATTTAATGTTGTTATTAGGAATAAACACACTACTGCCTTAAAAATGTATGTTGTTATTAGGAATAAACACACTACTGCCCCTAAACATGTAATGTTGTTAGTAGGAATAAACACACTACTGCCTTAAACATTTAATGTTGTTATTAGGAATAAACACACTACTGCCTTAACCCTGCAAGACCCGGATATATTTCTACTTACAAAAAAAAATTGTCAACCTTTCAGATGGTGTTTTAGGAGTACTTTGGAGAGGAAAATATAATGTTTTTTAAAAAAAATAGTTTTCGTAAGGTTTTATTGAAATGTTGTAATATTACAACAGTGGGTCTAACGGGTAGCAGAATTTCCTATAGGCCATTTTACTCACTGTCAGAATAGCATGGCAAATGTCTATATACTTCACTAAAACAACTTAAGGGTTCATTTATATGGTTATGGTTTATCATTTGGCCTCAGAACAGTATACATTATGAATAATATTGGGCCTCAGAACAGTACATTATGAATAATAACATCAATAAGCCATATTTTTAAGAATTTTGATTTTATTAAAAGAACAAAATGAAAAACAGTACAATGAATGTACTAAAGAAACCTAATTACAATATACACTGGTCACAATGTGATGCAAACAGCCCTCCACCGAAGACCAATTCACACCTGCTCAAAATGAAACGGGCACCCCCTCTCATCCATCTATTTGAACACCATTTACAATCACTTGCTTTTTAGCAGTGATAGTCCCAGAAACAGTTTCGGTCTCCTGAAATGCACAGACGAACACCACACTTGTGGCAGAGTAAGCTGGTGTAACTTGAACAGCCACTATTCCTGCAGCGCCCCCTCTCTGTCTTCCGTGGGAGGTGTCCAACTTGGTCCTGGCGCACATCTGATGGCCGATGTTGACATGGTGCCTTGCGTGGATTGCAGTCTGGACTATCTTCCAGTTGTCTCTTCTGAGCTGAAGATGGCCGTCCCCTCTTTGGCGTTTTGACTGCAGTGTTCACCTGATTAGAACAGAATAAATGAATATACATGTCAAAGATTCATCAGGATACAAGTCTGAGATATTGCAAACATTGAAATACTAAAATGACAAATGGTAAACATAACTTGATTCTTACCAGAATGAGAGAGGATGCAAGATCTGCTTGGAAGAGTCTGAGTATCAGGATGTCTTTCTGTGGGACCTTGAGAGCTTCACAGTCGCGTTTGTAGAGGAGCCAGGCGTTGATCACAGCAAGGGTGATGGTGTGCCAGAAGATGTACATGTACCAGCGACGGGCTTTCAGGGGGAACTTGTACTTGGCTGTGAAGGAGTCCAGCAAATCCACACCACCCATGTACTTGTTGTAGGTGCCCACAATGTACGGCCTTTGAACTTCAATGTAGGTCTTGTTGGCCTTGTCCCAGCGTTGAGTCGCCTCCACAGGTTCTGTTCCAGCAAAGGATGAGACAAGTGTGACAGCCCTGTTGTCGTACCACTTGACCACAGCGATGTTGTGGTTTTTCTCCACTCTGTAGTCAAAGGCACCCCTCCCCTTCTTCTTCAAGCTCTTGTCATCTTCGAGGTTGCAGTTCGGTAGGCGGTTCTGAGGGATTGAATGAATGAATGTTTTTATTAGCAAGTTTGGCATATGGTACAGGAGCACATACAGAAGCAATACTAAAAGGATAACACAAAAAGCATAGGGCTTGTTTTCATTGTGGTCATTACTCACATCTTCAGTCAAAGGTGGACCAGAAAAGTCTGTATTAGGGCTGATGAAGGTCTTCTTCTGCCACTGATATCTTTCACTGGGTTTGGCGTGTTTGGCCGGTTGGGGGGGGGGCAGTGGGTCAGTGGGTTCACTGGGTTCACTGGGTGGATGGTTTTCTTTGGACTCCTCTCCACAGGCCTCTTCATCCGACTCTTCATCAGTTTCAGTAAAGTCGATGTCCACATCACTCTCTCCATTCATTACAATATCCAACACATCCCTTGCAGTGAAGCGAGGCTCTCTCCTTGCTTGTGGCATTCTGAAATGAAAATAAAGAAATACCATTAGTACATTAGTACTAGCACATCTCACTGCAGGTACATATTTCACAAGTCACACAATACTGTCTGGCCAACCTATTGTACTTTGCTTATCCTCACAAGTGGCATCAGTGATGATGGTACTTAGCACCATCAGTGATGAATGATGATGCTTAGCCTAACAAAGGGATTGGGGATGACTGTAAGTGGGCAATCCCAACACCCATCACATGAACAATGATGAGAGATTCTTAACTGGGCGACTCCCATATGAACAATTACCATACACTGATTGCTAACCACAAACATTACCAAAATGTTTTGCTAAAACATTATAGGCAATGACATGTTATAAGCTAATGATGCAGTATATTTGTCTTCGAGTACAATTGGTTACAATATACAAATTGGTATATATATATATATATATATATATATATATATACACACACACACACACACACACACACACACACACACACACACACACACACACACACACACACACACACATACCAATTTGTATGTTTTAACCAATTGTACTCGAAGACAAATATACTGCTTTAGCTTATAAGTTATAACATTTCATTGCCTATAATGTTTTAGCAAAACATTTTGGTAATGTTTGTGGTTATTTGTGGTATATATATATATATATATAGTAATGCAATGTGGGGAAAATACACATAATTGTATAAATGTATTGTGAAAACTATAAGACTCCACTTAGCCAGGTGAACAGGTGGCATTGCTATTTGCTACCACTATGACCCAGAGTTGTAAAAAAACAACAAGTATAAAGCATGCTCTAATTTACATTTGGGGGATATCTTTCCCAATAATATCATATGTACATGTTCTAGACATTCTAATGATCACCAAAAAAATTATTGCAGACATTTTACTTACTTTTTTGTGAGAAATCCTGTCCAGTGAAAAAGAGATTGTTCTTCCTTCAAGGATTTTCAAGTTGTGACTTTTCCTGCCTCTGTGGGGGGTATTTATATGCAAATATCCCGGCCAATGACATTGCAAGACTAAACAATAGGATCCAATGATGATGTTTAGGTGAAAGAATAACAGGAAAACAAATGATTTATACCATGTTTTTGATAAAATACAAATGTTGTAATATTACAACTGCGGGTCTTGGAGGGTTAAAAATGTATGTTGTTATTAGGAATAAACACACTACTGCCCTAAACATGTAATGTTGTTAGTAGGAATAAACACACTACTGCCCTAAACATGTAATGTTGTTAGTAGGAATAAACACACTACTGCCCTAAACATGTAATGTTGTTAGTAGGAATAAACACACTACTGCCCTAAACATGTAATGTTGTTAGTAGGAATAAACACACTACTGCCCTAAACATTTAATATTATTAGTAGGCTGCCTACTAATAATATTAAATGTTTAGGGCAATAGTGTAATGATGCCTACTGTAGGCATCATTACACTATTGCCCTAAACATTTAATGTTGTTAGTAGGCATCATTACACTATTGCCCCAAACATTTAATGTTATTAGTAGGAATAAACATACTACTGCCCTAAATATTTAATGTTGTTAGTAGGAATAAACACACTACTGCCCTAAACATAATATTATTATTTTATTTGTTTTACCAAATGGGTTCCCAGATTGTGCAAAGACTTGTTTATCTTCTATGTTGATAAAATAATCTTTAAAAAGGCTGAAGACTCACTTCTCACATCCAGCCAGCTCTCTGGTGACTGTCCAAGGCCAGAGATGTGACACTTGTAGAATCCTTCATCAGACTTGGAGACATTGTGGATGGTCATCTGTCCTGTAGACTCAGCGCTGATGAGGGATCCATCTTTATAGAAATCAGCTGGGAGGTCAGAGGATGGGTTGCCCGTCTTGTCTTTGGACAGGCAGCGCAGAGTGACATCACTTCCTTCCTTCACAGGAAGTAGAGGGCTCTCCAGGATCACATCTAGAACCAACAGCAGGCTGAGTTATGAACATGCAGGCATGTGCAGTAGTGCACACATAGACATCAGCCCCCCCCCCTCCTCGAACTGTCTATTGTCTCCACCAGGCCGAAAGGCGAGAGAGTCGTCATGGCGAGAGAATAATTATGTTTTGCCCCCTGTCCGTCTGTCCGTGTGTTCGTCCGTCCGTCCTTCTGTCTGCAACCAGCTAATATCCGCCACCGTTGGCCTGGTCGCTGTGAAACTGCGCACACACACTCCCTGGATGCCACAGCAGAACATTTGCCCCACATTTTTTCATAGCGCTGACTTTTGTAAAAACCATTTTTTTGGTCCTATACTCAGATTCTGTCCAAAAATCACGCAAATTGGTACACAGTATCCCTATAGTCATGTGATCAAGATGGATGTGTCTTATATTTCATATTCTATCCTACTTGGCTAACATTGGCTTCCAAAGTTTGCAGTATAGGTCCGTTTTGAACAAAATTCCTCAAGTCATGAACGCAGTGTGCAATTTCCGTGAAATTTTGCACGCACATTCCCACTAAGCCAAGGAAGAAATGTCCCCCTTTTCACATTGGCCTGTTATAGCGCCACCAGCAGGTCTAATTTAGCAATCCACATTTTTGGAACAAAATGCCTCAAATCATGAATGCAGGTGGGAATGTGTGTGTAAAATTTCACGGAAATCGCACACTGCGTTCATGAATTGAGAAATTTTGTTCCATTTTAGGCCACCAAGTATTGTACCAGCAGCGTACCTGAGAGAACAGATGAATCAGATTTAGAAAGTGTTACGTAAGAGAGAGAGGAGAAGGCCGTACGACTAACACCACCAGATAGAGAGGAGGGAGCTTTAGATATAATTACAGAGAGAGAAAGAGAGGATGAGGACGTACAACTAACACCAGAGGTGAAGACGGAGAGAGAGGAGGCTCAAGTTGATATCAGGAAAAACTTGTTGAACAGGCCCTATCAAAACTTGCATCATTACAGTTTCCTACAGATCCTGCCACAACCAAGCCTTTGATCTGTAATACCAGCTATGTCAAAATGTGTGTTGATAGAGAGCCCTGTCAACCTAAAAACTAATATGACCGATCATTTCAAAGGCAGTGGTATGAAAATAAGCCATGGTTGGAGTATTACTTAACCAGCATGGTGCGATGGAACACATATTAAAAAGCAGCTTTTGATGTCTGAGATAAGCAAGATATGGCGATAAGAGAGCGAGAGAAACAAAGAAACAGAGAGATTTTGACCCGATTAATTGACCTCATTTTGTATCTGGCACGTCAGGGGAACGCTTTCAGGGGTAAGGATGCGTCTGCCACAAGCTCAAACCAGGGCAACTATATACATAGATTATACCACTGATTTATCTCATACTAGTGAGCATGTCACCGTTGTTGTGCGTTACGTGTGTGAAATGGATGTCAAGGAGCGCTTCCTCCAGGGTCTGCAATGTGTCAACAACAGGAGGTGAGGAGATGGTTCATGAATTGCCACAGATCAATGACCTACAGCTTGAAAACATGCGTGGTAAAAGGCTATGATGGTGCTGCGAACATGAGTGGCCAGTACAGAGGACTGCAAGCAAGAATTCTTCAACACGATGTCAAGGCTCTGTATGTGCATTGCCAATGCCACTGCTTCATTTGGTCTTACTTGAAAGAGCAAAATCAAGCCTCCACTTTGTAAAATAAATACAATGGTGCATTTATATGGCACTTTTATCCAAAGTGCTTTACATAGATTGTGCATTACATTCACCCATTCACACACACATTCATACACCGATGGCGGAGGAAACCATGCAAGGCACCAACCTGCTCATCGGGAGCAATGCAGGGTTCAGCGTCTTACTCAAGGACACTTCGACTCGGGGGGTTACTGTTGTTAGTAGGCATTAAACACACTACTGCCCTAAACATTGTATGTTGTTGTCACTATATGAATATGGACCTCATTTGAAACATTTTACTCAGTAATTCTGGGCTACTGGATTGGTAGGGCCCATGAAATGGGCTTTCATGGGCTTTTCAAGATTTAGTATGACATCTATGATATTGATGTCATACTACAGTTCTAGCTATTAAAATGTTGATACATTGCTATAGTCTCTTTGTCTTTGTGAATAGAATATGTTGTGCTTGAGGTTGGATAATGGGAGATAATCCTTGGTGATCCTTTACGTTCCAATTAATTTTATTATCCTCTTGAATTGTCAAGGTTAGCTCAACACAATGCTGCTAGACAGACACAATGTGACACCTTATACCTCTTGAATGGGAATGCACCTATATATGTGTTAACAATGACAGTATGTGAATTATATCTGTTAACCCACCACAATACATAGATTATAATATATATTGATGTAATTATATTGATTGTACCAGAGATTGCAATGTTGATGGACCGGCTGACTTCTCCTGAATTAGACTGACACCAGTAAACTCCTCCATCCAGATGATACAGGGTTATGGTACAGGATGCTCCTACAAAAAATTACAATGACACTTTTTCAGTTTCTTTCTTTCTTTCTTTCTTTCTTTCTTTCTTTCTTTCTTTCTTTCTTTCTTTCTTTCTTTCTTTCTTTCTTTCCATCCATCCAGTGTTCATTTCGTTGACTAAAACTATGACGAAAGATGTTCGTCGACTACCTTTTTTCACTGACAAAAACTAAATAAGAACTAAATAAAAACTAATTTATGGCGACTAAAACTAAGACACACATATTGACAATTTCGTCAACAAATAAAAACTAGACAAAAATGTTAGGGAGGGACTAGTGGAGAAGAGATCCAGTAGAACTAAAATAGTAATTTTATGTTTGGTTGGGTGTTGCGCTCTGAAAATAGAAGATCTACAAGCTCACAATCTCCCGTTACAACGCGATCAAGATATTTAAAACATATTTTTTTGTTGACAAAATCTTTTAGTCGACTAAAACTAAACAAAAACTAAAACGAAATGACATTTTATTCAAAAGACTATGACAAAACTAAATCAAAATTTGCTGTAAAAATGATCACTGCTACATACTGTCGGTGGCTCCCCATCCGTTGTTGCAGGTTCCATTGCCTTTCTTGGCATGTCTTTTCACAGACCACCGCTATGGAATCGGATCACTGCCAATACTCCTAACTTCAAATAAAGGTTTCAGAACCTTGAAAACCTTTTTTGCAAGACTGAAAACTCGTTTCGAATCTCTGAAAAAAGTGTTGAATCTCTGAAAAAAGTGTTGAATCTCTGAAAAAAGTGTTGAATCTCTGAAAAAAAATATTTTACAGTGTTTCGCCAACACATTTTCAGAGTTTCAAATTTGTCACAAACACACTTTCAGAATATGCATTTTGGCACTGTTCTCCCTGGGTATTATTTTGTTTTACATGTGTGAAACCTTGTAAACTCCTGACTTAAAATAAAGGGTTCAAAAGGCTTGAAAATAATTTCAAGACTGAGAACTGGTTTTGAATCTTTGAAAAAAGTGTTGATAGGCTGAAAGTGTTTCTCAAATCCTTGCAAACACATTTTACAGTGTTTCGTCAACACCTTTTCAGAGTTTCAAATTGGTCACAAACACACTTTCAGAATATGCATTTTGGCACTGTTCTCCTTGGGTATTATTTTGTTTTCCATGTTAGAAACCTTTTAAATGGGAATCGTTTTTGAAACTAGCAACTTTATTGTTGAAAGACTGAAAAAAAAATCAATGGTTAAACTTTATTTTGAAACTGTGATTTAGCGTCACACACACAGCAGCACATTCTCCTCAAATCTCTGAACACACACACGCACGCGCGCGCGCGCACGCACACACACAGCAGCAGCAGCGGCGGCAGAGGCATGCCATAAGTGTTGAAACTCTGAAACTGCTACTCGAAACCTCGCAGGGAGGCGGGACCAGAGGCGGGGCCGTTTGAAGTCCATTCCATTCGCTCCAAATGACACACTTCAGTTTTATTCATGGTTTACACAGGAAATAATGAACTGATTACAATAATGTAAATTCTCTCAAATCAGTAACAGGTAGGTGATACATATGCCCATCAAATATGGTTTTATTGAAAGGCAATCCAGGTACCAACATTCGGGGAATATCTGACGGCTTGGAGCGCCTCAGTGCGGCTGCAGAGTTCATCTTGGAATTTGTCATTACAATTTTACTGTAATCCACATTCCTAAACCCCCCCACTCCTACACCCCCCCCCCAAAGGGACCCCCCCCGAACCCCACCCCCCCCCCCCCCCCTGGCCCAAGGGGTCACTCATAATAATTCTATATCAGCATATTTTGTGCATTCAAACAGAACAGTTGAGATTTCATTTGGCCAGATCTCTGGCAATTGTACTTGAATTCTTATAATTTTAATGTTTATATGGTCTTTCAAGTTTATATTTTCATTTGGTATCAGTCATGAATTTATTAGAATGTATTAGAATTCATTTTCTCTATTGATATCAAGCCGGATTTTCCCACGTGCGCAAGTGCATGCTGTAACATAATAATACACAACGTGTACTGTACATATATATAGCCCACTGTAGGCTAACATTTTTGGGGGTTTTAGCTATGGACCCTCAAGCTCCAAGCTCCACCTTAGCGCCGCTAATGGAGCGGTTTCAGAAAAGAAAAATGAAAAAAATTAAACCGAAAAAAAGGTGTGTCTGTCTGTCTGTCTATCTATAAATCTATCTAAATATCTATCTATCTATCAAACTATCTATCTCCAGCATGTTGTTCAACAAATAGCAGATCTACAAGCTCACAACAACTGTTATTGTGAGCTTATCTGCTATTTTCAAATAGTGTATGTATAAAATACGTCTGAATTGGTTAGTGATTCATAATATAATCAGCGAAGTGTAGGATTATTATAATTATTATTATTATATCACAATTAAAGTAAGCGCATCGGTTAGTGTGATTCGGTCTGTCTGTCTGTCTGTCTGTCTGTCTGTCTGTCTGTGTATATGTATCTACCTATCTATGTATCTTGTAGATCGATCGATCTGTCTGTCTGTCTGTCTGTCTGTCTGTCTGTCTGTCTGTCTGTCTGTCTGTCTGTCTGTCTGTCTGTCTGTCCGTCTGTCCGTCTGTCTGTCTGTCTGTCCGTCCGTCCGTCCGTCCGTCCGTCCGTCCGTCCGTCCGTCCGTCTATCTAACTATCTATCTCCAGCAATATGTACCACTTGCCTACAGCTGCCCCCCCGCCCCCCCCCCCCCCCCCCTGATTCGGTCTGTCTGTCTGTCTGTCTGTCTGTCTGTCTGTCTGTCTGTCTGTCTGTCTGTCTGTCTGTCTGTCTGTCTGTCTGTCTGTCTGTCTGTTTGTCTGTCTGTCTGTGTATATGTATCTATCTATCTATGTATCTTGTAGATCGATCGATCGATCGATCGATCGGTCTGTCTGTCTGTCTGTCTGTCTGTCTGTCTGTCTGTCTGTCTGTCTGTCTGTCTGTCTGTCTGTCTGTCTGTCTGTCTGTCTGTCTGTCTGTCTGTCTGTCTGTCTGTCTGTCTGTCTGTCTGTCTGTCTGTCTGTCTGTCTGTCTGTCTGTCTGTCTGTCTGTCTGTCTGTCTGCCTGTCCGTCTGTCTATCTAACTATCTATCTCCAGCAATATGTACCACTTGCCTACAGCTGCCCCCCCCCCCCCCCAATAAATAATATCAGTCCAGTAATGACAGCCCCAGATGTAAGCTCCCAACGCGGTGATTAGCAACACGTTGTTCAACAAATAGCAGATCTACAAGCTCGGTTACTGTGAGCTTGTAGATCTGCTATTTTCAAATAGCGTATGTATAAAATAGGTCTGAAGTGGTTAGTGTATGGTTCATAATATAATAATTTATATCAGACAGACAGACAGACAGACAGACAGACTGGTTCAGTCCATTAATGTTGTATTCAGAATAATAAAAAATATATATATATATTATTATTATTATTATTATCATCATTATTATTACCCTTATTATTATTACCCTTATTATTATTATTATTATTACCCATATTATTATTATTACTACAACTTGTTATATCCACATAATAAGGCACGCTACTAGAAGGGTGAGCTTTATAGGTCCATCTTTACTGGGTAACAAACATGTACGCTGGCAACGCACGTTACAAGCCGGTACAACAACAGAGCAGTCACACTTTACGGTCTAGTGTCGTAAACACAACGGTACACTCATACACAACATTTCCCCCCCCCATAGAAAACCATGAAACACAACCCCACCCCCCCAATGTCTTATGCATTCAGAAATTGGTAACATAGTCCTTGAGGTAATCTGGTCGAGCCCGGTCTCGAACTGGCCGTGCCACGGGCACCACCGGGTGGTCATTAGGTGCCGGAGGGCGCACCACCACCGGGTGGTCATCAGGTGCCACAGGGCGCACCGGGGGCAAGTCCATATCACCTGCTGTAAACTCAAAGTCAGTATTAGCCCACATACCTGCGGCAGCAGGCGGTGTAACAGGCATGGCAGCCTCCGGCCCCACGACAGCAGGTGGTGGCACTCGCCGAATGCGCCTGGCATGCCAGCGTGACCCATCGGACAGGCGGAAAGTGGCAGGCCCCAGCTGGTCGGTTATCTGCATAGGCGTGGACCAGAAAGACTGCAGCTTGTGGCCCCTGTGAGGGCGGCGGACGCGGACCCAGTCCAGGGCCGCGAACGATGGAGTCTTCACCCTCCGTGTCCTGTCGAAACGCTGCTTCATCTGACGCTGCCGGTGGCGGACTCTGTTGCGCCCTCGAGCTGAAGGTGGCACCATCACGGAAGCCCTCAGTCGATCCAAAGGCAGCTGCAGCTCCCGTCCCAACATGAGGAATGCTGGGGAGCAACCGGTAGTGGAATGCTGTGAGGCTCTGTAGTGCAGAAGCGTGCGGCGAAGAGCTGTAGAGAAGGAGAAGCCATCTGCCAGGTGAGCTCTGATGCCATTCTTCAGTGTCTGGTTAAATCTTTCCACCCCCCCGTTGGCCTCAGGGTGGTAGAATGATGTACGGACGTGCTTTATGCCCTTGTCCTCCAGGAAGGCAGCAAACTCCGCAGAGATAAACTGGGGGCCATTATCCGTCGTGATGGCCGTAGGGTGCCCCCAGCGGGAGAAGAGCAAGTCCAGGAACTCAGTCACCACGCGGGTGGTAACAGTCCCCGTGGAGAGCACCTCAGGCCACTTGGAATGAAGGTCGTACACCACCACCATGAAACGCTGGTGGTGTGGGACTGCATGAAGCTCCCCGCAGATGTAGAGCTGGAGGTGCTCCCAGGGCTTGTCAGGCCAATGCAGCGGTTGCAGCGGCGGCGGGGCGGGTGGGCCGGTTTTTCCACTGAGAAGGCAAGCTGTACAGTCCCTCACTAAGGCCTTGATGTCTCTGTCAATGCCAGGCCACCACACCAGGTCACGACAGCGCTGCTTCACCCTCACAATGCCCAGATGACCCTCGTGGGCCATGGTCAAGATACATGGTCTTAGGCAGTCAGGCACCACGGTGCAGAGGCCGCGGGCTATGCAGACGTCATTCCAGCAGGACAGCTCGTCCTTGACCCGGTGAAAGGGAACCAGCTGGTCTGGGACCTTAGCGCCGGGGGTTGCCCGTGACAGTAGGTCTGCTACTACGTTGTCACGACCTGGAGTGAATTGCAGGCTGAAGTTATACTGCTGGAGCCGCTCCGACCAGCGATGGATCCTGAGTGGCCTATGCCCTGTGCCAGACGTTGCGAGCAGAGCCGTGAGGGCCTGGTGATCCGTCCGCAGTGTGAAGGAACGGCCATACAAGTACATATGCCAACGCTCGCTCGCTCAGATGCAAGCCAAGGCCTCCCGTTCCCCCACTGAGTACTTTTGTTCTGCTGAGTTAGAGCCCGAGAGGCAAAAGCGATGGGCCGCTCAACGCCAGCATGGATCTGGGACAGCACAGCCCCCAGCGCTGGAGGCGTCACAGGTGAGGAGTGTGGGGCTTGCGAGGTCGAAGTGTGCGAGCACGGGTGGCGAGGTGAGCTGGACTTTGAGCTGCTGGACGGCGTCTGAACAGGCGGGGGTCCAAACCCATGGTGCGTCCTTCTTCAACAGCTCGCGCAGCGGGGCTGTGGTGGCCGAATACTGAGGGAGAAAACGTAAGTAGTAGGCTGTCATTCCGAGGAACGAGGCCACTTGGGCTGGACAGGCAGGCTCAGGGAGGCGTAGCACAGCCTCCACATTAGACTGGAGTGGACGGAGCCCCTTGGCATTCAGGCGGAACCCCACAAACTCTATCTCAGGCACGGCGAAGACACATTTGTCCCCGTTCAGAGTGAGGTGCTGGCTGGCAAGGACATGGAGGACTCGGCGAAGGCGCTCGTCGTGGGCAGCAGGCGTTGAGCCATGAACCACAAATAGATCGCTACCCCAGGGATGCCTGCTAGTATGGTGGCCATGATTTTCTGGAAACAGCTGGGGGCCGAGCTGGGTCCGAAAGGCATCCTCGTGTATCGAAACACCCCCATGTGTGTGACAAAGGCGGTGAGACTCCGGCTGTCAGGGTGTAGAGGAACCTGCAGATAGCCCTGCCGAAGATCCAGCTTTGTGAATATGGTAGAACCATGGAACTGTGTGGTCAGTTCCTCCGCTGTAGGCAACGGGTACTTGTCGGGGATGACTGCCTTGTTAACTGCCTTGAGATCAATGCACAGGCGCAGCTTCCCTGTCTTCTTCCGCACAGCCACCAGATTCGAGATCCATGGTGCCGCGTTGACTGGCTCAATTATGCCTGCCTCCAAGAGGTTGTTGAGCTCTCCAGCCACCTCGTCGCGCAGGGCAAGAGGAACGCGTCGCAGGGGCTGGATGACAGGGTGTACATCAGGGTTGAGGAGGGGCTGGTGGTTAAAGGCAGTGAGGCAACCCAGCCCAGCGAACAGTCCAGGCCATTGTTGGGGCCACAGTGAATCAACATGGTGGATAGTGAGCCCACTGTAATCCATGAGCACAAAACCTAGGTCAGTGAACAAGTCCAGGCCCATGAGGTTAGCACCGTGGCTTGCCACTTGGAATGTGAAAGAGGAAACAGTCTTAGTGCCATAGCGCACCGCGGAGCTGAAGGTGCCCACAATGTTAATTTTGGAATTACCATAACCCTTGAGGGGCACTTTGGACGGCGCAGCAAGCGTGTGGTGTGGGAAAAATTGTGTGACTGTAGCCGCATTCAAGAGGGACGCGTTAGCCCCAGTGTCGAGCAGTAACGGCAGGCACACGCCATCAAGCTCCACAGTACACACCTTGAACGGCCGGCGAGCAGCACTCACAGAGTGTATAGTAGTCGTGGGTGCAGGGTCAGTAGCTGAGAAAGGCTGCCGTGGGGTGGTGGCCGGGGCAGAACGGCAAACCTTGGAAAAATGGTTTTGTTTACCACAACGTTGGCAACGCTGGCCCCTGGCGGGACAGTTTTGGGCTCTGGAAGCATGTGATGATGAGCCGCAGTTACTGCAGCGCTGACCTGGGGGGCGCTGTCGTCCAGCATAGTTTATGTGGGAAGCGTCCTGGAGAGGATCAGGGCTAGCTGAACGCGATGGGGACTCGACCTGCTGTGCTGTGAGTGCAGGCAGTGGAGATGAGGCGCAAGCCAATTGCCTGGCAAACCCCTCTGCTGTCTCAAGTTGAAAAGCTATTTCCACAGCCTTATGGAGAGTCAGATCATCTGGGGACATTATCAATTTCTCACGAACCTTTGGGTTGTTTGTGTGCTCGGCTAGCTGGTCTCTAATCATTTCGTCCTGTAATGCTTCAAACTTGCACAGGCTGGCCAAACCCCTCAGATCGGCCACATATTGGTGAACTGACTCACCCGCACGTTGTCGGCGCTGGCGAAACAAAATCCTACGGAGGATAACGCTTTGTGGGGCTGCAAAATGTCCAGACAGTAATGTGACACAGTCTGCATATTTTTCGGCGGTCCCAAGAGTGGTGAATATCCGCTGTCCTTCTGTGCCCAGGCAGTGGATTAAGATGGCCCTTTTCCGTGCATCGCTTACGTCCGTGAGTCCCAGAGCCGTGATGTAGGTCTCGAACGACCCCAGCCGGCGAGTCCATGGTACAGGAGGCTCGCCCGGGAACGATAAGAAAGCGGGAGGCGGTGAGAAAGTCATCTCCATCCTCGTCGTCAATGTTATATCCACATAATAAGGCACGCTACTAGAAGGGTGAGCTTTATAGGTCCGTCTTTACTGGGTAACAAACATGTACGCTGGCAACGCACGTTACAAGCCGGTACAACAACAGAGCAGTCACACTTTACGGTCTAGTGTCGTAAACACAACGGTACACTCATACACAACACAACTACTATTACGCTATTGTTATTATTATTATTATTATTATTATTATTATTATTATTATTATTATTATTATTATTATTACTATTATTATTATTATTATTATTACATTAATGTTGATGTTCTGTCACAGCTCACTGTTGCGCGCACGTTGATTGACGGGTCAGGGGGGGGTCCCTTTGGGGGGGGGGGTGTAGGAGTGGGGGGGTTTAGGAATGTGGATTACAGTAAAATTTTAATGACAAATTCCAAGATGAACTCTGCAGCCGCACTGAGGCGCTCCAAGCCGTCAGATATTCCCCGAATGTTGGTACCTGGATTGCCTTTCAATAAAACCATATTTGATGGGCATATGTATCACCTACCTGTTACTGATTTGAGAGAATTTACATTATTGTAATCAGTTCATTATTTCCTGTGTAAACCATGAATAAAACTGAAGTGTGTCATTTGGAGCGAATGGAATGGACTTCAAACGGCCCCGCCTCTGGTCCCGCCTCCGCTCCCCCCCGCCTCCCTGCGAGGTTTCGAGTAGCAGTTTCAGAGTTTCAACACTTATGGCATGCCTCTGCCGCCGCTGCTGCTGTGTGTGCGTGCGCGCGCGCGCGTGTGTGTGTGTGTGTTCAGAGATTTGAGGAGAATGTGCTGCTGTGTGTGTGACGCTAAATCACAGTTTCAAAATAAAGTTTAACCATTGATTTTTTTTTTCAGTCTTTCAACAATAAAGTTGCTAGTTTCAAAAACGATTCCCATTTAAAAGGTTTCTAACATGGAAAACAAAATAATACCCAAGGAGAACAGTGCCAAAATGCATATTCTGAAAGTGTGTTTGTGACCAATTTGAAACTCTGAAAAGGTGTTGACGAAACACTGTAAAATGTGTTTGCAAGGATTTGAGAAACACTTTCAGCCTATCAACACTTTTTTCAAAGATTCAAAACCAGTTCTCAGTCTTGAAATTATTTTCAAGCCTTTTGAACCCTTTATTTTAAGTCAGGAGTTTACAAGGTTTCACACATGTAAAACAAAATAATACCCAGGGAGAACAGTGCCAAAATGCATATTCTGAAAGTGTGTTTGTGACAAATTTGAAACTCTGAAAATGTGTTGGCGAAACACTGTAAAATATTTGTTCAGAGTTTTGAAAAAACATTTCGGCCTATCAACACTTTTTTCAGAGATTCAACACTTTTTTCAGAGATTCAACACTTTTTTCAGAGATTCGAAACGAGTTTTCAGTCTTGCAAAAAAGGTTTTCAAGGTTCTGAAACCTTTATTTGAAGTTAGGAGTATTGGCAGTGATCCGATTCCATACACCGCGGCACCGAGGTCCCTTCTTCCTCACAGGTCAGTGAGATGGTCTCACGTTGAAGGAACTGAGACCTTTCAGGTCTGACTCTCAGAGATACTGGAAGTAGAGTGGGCGCAGGGAGAAAGCAAAAAAGAAAGAAAGAAAGGCTAAAATGACGTATACAATTCATCATGCATTGATTGTATTGATATGATTGTATACAATCACACAATTGCAAAATTAGCATTTTTTTCCTTATTGTCTCCGCCAGGCCGAAAGGCATGGCGAGAGAGTATGTTTTCGCCCCTGTCCGTCCGTCCGTCCGTCCGTCCGTCCGTCCGTCCGTCCGTCCGTCCGTGTGTCCGTCCGTGTGTCCGTCCGTCCGTGTGTCCTGTCTGTGTGTTAGCAGCTAATCTCTGGCACCGTTGGCCCGGTCGCTCCGAAACTGTGCACACACACACTCCCTGGATGCCAATTCAGAACCTCTGCCCCAATTTTTTCACATGGGCCTGTTATAGCGCCACCAGGAGGCCTATTTGTGCAAAACTCATTTTTTCCTATTACTCCTATAGCTTTTAACTAAACGTCATGCAAATCGGTACACAGTATCTATATAGTCATGTGATCAACCCGGATCTGTTCAATTTCCCATATTCCATCCTCATTGGCTAAGGTTGGCTTCCAAAGTTTGCAGGATTGGTGAGTTTTGAACAAACTGCCTCAAATCATGAACGCAGCTTACCATTTCCATAAAATTGCACACGCACATTCCCACTAGGCAGAGGAAGAAATGCCACTTAAAACTTTTCAAATCAGCCTCATGGTGGCGCTATAACAGGCCGATTTGCATTTTTAACTATAACTGCACCGATCTGCGTGAAACTTTGCACGCACACTCCCTAGAAGCCAAGGAAAAACATCTGCACTGCATTTTTCACATCTGCTTTTTACAGCGCCACCAGGAGGCCGACTTATGTCAAATACATTTTTGGATATTAATCCTTCAGATTTTATCCAAACATCACGCAAATCGGTACACAGTATCTCTATAGTCATGTGATCAAGACGCATCTGTCCGATATTTCTTATTCCATCCTGATTGGCAAAGGTTGGCTTCCAAAGTTTGCAGGATTGGTCCGTTTTGAACAAAATGTCTCAAATCATGAACGCGGCGTGCGATTTCCCTGAAAGTTTGCATGCACATTCCCACTAGGCCGCGGAAGAAATGCCACCCTTTTCACATTGCCCTGTTATAGCGCCACCAGCAGGTCTACTTTAGCAAAACACATGTTTGGAACAAAATGCCTCAAATCATGAATTCCCACTAGGCCGAGGAAGAAATGCCACCCTTTTCACATTGGCCTATTATAGCGCCACAAGGAGGCCACAATAACCTACCTGACCTGGCGGAGACCTGTGCTCCGAGGAGCACTTTTTCTAGTTTTAATACATCAAACACTTGAATTTAAACGTGTTGGTCATAACAAATATAATATCCTATGATCCTAACAAAGCAACCCTTGTTTTCTCATGATATCTCTGCCTGGCTGAAGGCAGAGGATGGAGATTATCTTTTCGCCCCTATCTGTGTGTGTGTGTGTGTGTGTGTGTGTGTGTGTGTGTGTGTGTGTGTGTGTGTGTGTGTGTGTGTGTGTGTGTGTGTGTGTGTGTGTGTGTGTGTGTGTGTGTGTGTGTGTGTGTGTGTGTGTCTCTGTCAGTCAGTCAGTCAGTCAGTCAGTCTGTCTGTCTGTCTGTCTGTCTGTCTGTCTGTCTGTCTGTCTGTCTGTCTGTCTGTCTGTCTGTCTGTCTGTCTGTCTGTCTGTCTGTCTGTCTGTCTGTCTGTCTGTCTGTCTGTCTGTCTGTCTGTCTGTCGCTAATCTCTGGCCCAATCAGCAACTGTTTTGGCACGCTGCCAGTAGGCCAAAGAAGACACTTCCTTGGATAATGGTGCAACTCACCATATAGACCACGCTTATGTTCGCCTAATTAGATGTTCTTCAAAGCACACTTTTTGCTACAGTGCATCTACATATTGTGTCTAATACTCTCACAAATCGTAACACATAATCTCTGGAGTCATCTGAAAAATAGGCCTATGTAAAATGCTAATTTTCATATTCCATACCAATTAGTTATACTTGACTTTTTTTTTCTCACAAAGTTTGTGAGAGGGGGCTTTTTTGTATCATAAGAAAAAGCCAAAATTCAACACATTGTCCGATTGACCCCAAATTTAAATGACATCTTGCCTCTAAGAGCCAAACACAATTTCATTTTTTATAAAAAATCTATTTATGGCGCCACAAATGCAAAATGTTGAACCATGTCGTAGAAACAATATGTATAACTTCCTCGGGTCCCGACGGCTGCAAACCATGACTTACACAGACCTGGGTGGGCCACCCAGCCTGGCAGAGATTTGCGCTCGGCAGAGCGGCCCATTCTAGTTTATCTTGTTATCACGAGAAAACAGAAGATGTTTTCCTGTGACTACTTCACACATGTACATTACACCATGGATTGACTGACTCTACTGTACATAACATGAGGGAACTAGAAGGTACTGTTCCTGAAGAAACAGTGTGGGATCGCTAAGAATGTTGATGGTATTGAGTATTGATAGTGTTAGTAGAGTTAAAGGTTTGAAAGGTTTAAAGGTTTTAAAGGTTTTAAAGGTTTTAAAGGTTTTAAAGGTTCTAAAGTTTTGAAAGGTTCTAAAGGTTTGAAAGGTTTGAAAGGTTTAAGAGGTTTGAAAGGTTTGAAAGGTTTAAGAGGTTCTAAAGGTTTGAAAGGTTCTAAAGCTTTGAATGGTTCTAAAGGTTTGAAAGGTTTAAGAGGTTCTAAAGGTTTGAAAGGTTTAAGAGGTTCTAAAGGTTTGAAAGGTTCTAAAGGTTTGAAAGGTTTGAAAGGTTTGAAAGGTTTGAAAGGTTTGAAAGGTTTGAAAGGTTTGAAAGGTTTGAAAGGTTTGAAAGGTTTAAGAGGTTTAAGAGGTTCTAAAGGTTTAAGAGGTTCTAAAGGTTTGAAAGGTTCTAAAGGGTATTTACTTTAAATTATTTTTAGTCACTTTATTTACTTTAAAGTATTTTTTACTAATTTTTACAACTTTTAAGTATTTTTACTATTTTTTTCAACTTTTAAGTATTTTTACTCATGTTGAGTACTTTTAAGTATTTTTACTCAGTATAAGTACTCTTAAGTATTTTTTAATCAAGGTACTTACTTTAAAGTATTTTTAGTCACTTTATTTACTTTGAAGTAGCTTTTACTAATTTTTACAACTTTTAAGTATTTTTACTCTTTTTATCAACTTTTAAGTATTTTTACTATTTAAAAAGTGAAATATCTCTAAAAGTACAAATTATTTCAAAAAATTCTAATGGTAGCCAATATGTCCTAAGTAGGCTGAACGTTATAGAGTTGGAACGGAGTTTCTATCTAAAAGTATGAATTTCTCCATTGAAATGAATGGGAGTTTTTTAGAAGTAAAAAGTGAAATATCTCTAAAAGTACAAATTATTTCAAAAATTCAAATGGTAGCCGACATGTCCTGAGTAGGCCGAACGTTGAAGAGTTGGAACGGAGTTTGTAGCTAAAAGTATGAAGGACTAGTTAGGGGCCAAAAAACGGTGTTGACAATAACAGTAGTGTGATCGCTTTAGCGATCCCACAATGAGTACGATCACCACTTAGTGCCACGTTAACCACAAGGATTGCTATAGCCAAAAAAAAGAGTAAAGGTAATCATTTATTATATTATTATCAGTGGTGTAAAGTAACTAAGTACATTTACTCAAGTACTGTACTTAAGTACAATATTTAAGTATTTTTTGGGCGGTGAAACCGCCCCTATAAGTGAGATTTGGAAAAATGTACATTTTCCTGCGCTGTGATCTGGGCCCAGGAAATTAGTAGAATTATCCTGCGATGTGATTGGCCAATCACAGCCTATTCAGGACTGTGATTGGCCAGTGTCACATGACACATGTGCATAGCCCTATATAAGCAACCATAACTTGAAAAAAACCAAATATTGGTTTTTTTCAAGTTATGGTTTTGTCCATCATAAAGAGTGTTTCAATAAATGTATTTATCCTTTGTACATGATTGATTGACTCCATTCAGTATTGTGATTAGCTAGCAAGACACCGCCCACTTCACACAGGGTGTGATTTTTACTTTACTGGAGTATTTCCAGTTTTCAGTACTTTTACTTCTACTCCACTACATCTCAGAGGCAAATATTGTACTTTTACTCCACTACAATTGTTTGAGCACTTTAGTTACTTGTTACTTTGCAGATATTAATTATTATTATTAGACATACTTTAACCACTTTAGGACTATTTTATACATAGGCTATTTGAAAAAGGTGATCTACAAGCTCACAACGCATCGCAACGTGTGGTGAGCTTGTAGATCTGCTATTTTCAAACATTTAGTACTTTTACTTCTGGTACTTTAAGTATATATTTTGATGCCAATACTTTTGTACTTTTACTCAAGTAACATTTTGAACATTTTATATTGTGTGTGGTATTGCTACTTTTACTTAAGTAAAATATAATAGTACTTTTTCAACCACTGATTATTATACGTTAAACTATTTGTTTATAGGTGGGGTTTGAAAATCCCTGCATGAATGTTCATTGTGAATTAACAGGATGGTTGGAACACTTCCGTAAACTATTGTCTGAGTGTATTGAAGGTGTCTCACCATCTGTTTGAGCAGGTGTAGAGCAGACAAGGAGATACAGCACTGTGTGGAGGGAGAGAGAGAGAGAGAGAGAGAGAGAGAGAGAGAGAGAGAGAGAGAGAGAGAGAGAGAGAGAGAGAGAGAGAGAGCAGCTCATTCAATTATAAGTGTTATACTAAGTGTTATACTATACTAGTCTTATTTTTTTACATAACACATACATTAACCACTTCAGTCCTATATACATTTCGGCCATTTGAAAATAGGCGATTTACAAGCTCACACTTGTAAATCTGCTATTTTCAGAAGATTTTTATACATTTGAAAACTTGTAAAATTGGACATTCTGCATAATGAGTAGCCTACTTTTACTTTTGGCACTTTGAGTACATTTTGATACCAATACTTTTGTTCTTTTAGTCAAGTCAATTTTGAATTCCGGACTTTTACTTGTAAGGGCGCGCTCCCACCAAGAGTTGGCTGGCCGCTGTTTGCAGAATCTGCCAATGCATTGTCAATGCAAATGCGTTGATTCACGCAAGAGCAGATTTTTCCGCTAGTCGCGCAGACCTTGCGTTTATCTGCTCTCCGCGACTAAGCATAAAACTGCTGGAGGCAGGCGCTGATTTTCTCCCTCTGTCCAATCGGGTGAGTCGAAGGCGGACCGTCTCAAGACTCAGGAAGCAACATGGTGCTCAAGGCAGCAGCATAGAGTGGCAGCAGGCACAGGCGGTGTGGGCCTTGCGGGCTACGGGGAGGCTCCTGAAAGTGAGTGACAGGCGCGACACTCCCGTTTTTTAGAATCCGCTGGCTGCAAAAAACTGTGGCCGCGCACAACCTGCGTTTAACAGCGGCCAGCCAACTCTTGGTGGGAGCGCGCCCTAAGGGCACGGCCCCACCACACTTTTATTTTACCTCTGGGGCGGAATCTGCCAATGCTTTGTCAATGCATGGATTCTTGGAAAAAATCCACAAGACCAAGAATCCATGCATTTGCATTGAAAGATTCCGCCCCAGAGGTAAAATAAAAGTGCGGTGTGGCCGTGCCCTAAGGGCGCGCTCCCACCAAGAGTTGGCTGGCCGCTGTTAAACGCAGGTTGTGCGCGGCCACAGACAGACACGGGAGTGTCGCGCCTGTCACTCACTTTCAGGACCCTCCCCGTAGCCCGCACTGCCTGCTGCCTTGAGCACCATGTTGCTTCCTGAGTCTTGAGACAGTCCGCCTTCGACTCACCCGATTGGACAGAGGGAGAAAATCAGCGCCTGCCTCCAGCAGTTTTATGCTTAGTCGCGGAGAGCAGATAAACGCAAGGTCTGCGCGACTAGCGGAAAAATCTGCTCTTGCGTGAATCAACGCATTTGCATTGACAATGCATTGGCAGATTCTGCAAACAGCGGCCAGCCAACTCTTGGTGGGAGCGCGCCCTTATGGAGTATTTCTACATTGCAATATTGATACTTTTACTTAAGTAAAACAATTGAGTACTTTTCCCACCACTGACAAGTACTACGCTTGAACATGTTGACCACTTCCTGTACCTTAGCAGCCAAACTGGAGTCCAAACTAGAGCATGCACCAGTCTCAGGAAAGGAGTGTTTGAAGGCTGAGACAATTTCTGTAAAGTAACTACAGTGTAATGTACTGTAAGTACATTTACTCAAGTACTGTACTTAAGTACAATTTTGAGATATACTTTTACTCTACTGGAGTATTTCCAATTGTCTATACTTTTACTTCTACTCCACTACATCTCAGAGGCAAATATTGTACTTTTACTCCACTACAATTATTTGAAAACCTTAGTTACTATACTTTGCAGATATAAAGTATTATTATAAAACATACTTTAACCACTTTAGCCCTATTTTATACCTAAGCTATTTGAAAATAGCCGATCTACAAGCTCACAACGCGTGCCATCGCAATGCGTTGTGAGCTTGTAGATCTGCTATTTTCAAATATTTTTGTACTTTTACTTTTGGTACTTTAAGTAGGCTACATTTTTATACCAATGCTTTTGTACTTTTACCCAAGTACATTTTGAATTCCGTACTTTTACTTGTAACGGAGTACTTCTACATTGCAAAAAATGCCACCAATCAAGAACGCAGCGTCCCATCAGCTCCAAATCTGAATCACACATTTAGAGGCCTCCAAACGACACAGCCAAAAGCGATTGCACTTGCTGTGTACACCCATAGTGCCCGCCACACAAGCTAGACGGCTGCACCCCAAAACGAAACAATAAAATCATTCACAGGCAATATGTTCCATGAAGGCAATTGCTACTGAGAGAATCTCAGGTTGATTAAAGGGATAGATAGTTCACCCCAAAATGACATTTTTTTCCTATCGATTAGTCAGCCTATGGAGAATTCATTGATATTTTCATGTTTTTGTCGCATTCCTAAGCCAATAATTTGATGACTGGCAGCGGTTCCGATAAGAGTCTCCTTTGTGTCTCCTACCGGAACCGCTGCCTACCAGTCCGCTGGTCAAATTATTGGCTTAGGAATGTGACAAAAACTAAAAAATATCCCTGAATTCATGTCTCCATGGGGTGAGTAATCGATATAATTTTTTTTTGGGGTGAACTATCATCACATCTAGACCTCAGAACTAGTCATTTGTAGTTTATCAAATTTCAGAGACCACCCGTCAACGGCCAACGTTGTCTCACCAGCACTTTAACAACTTTGTTTAGTATCAACATAGCAAAGCAGAATAAAATAAGTTTAAAATGACATACTCACATGATATTATGTACGTTGATGCAAAGTTCATCCTGACCGTGTGACAGTGACTGAGTGAGATCTATGTGGTTACTGGTTTGACATAGAGACCTCTACTTCTTGACAGCTTGAAGGGTCCATTTCCTGTTTGGTAGGATGTAGGATGTTCAGCCACGTATGTTAGCGCACACGCACGCACACGCACGCACACGCACACACGCGCACATACAAACACACACACACATGCACACACGCACGTGTGCACGCGCACGCGCACGCGCACGCGCACGCACACTTACACACACACACACACACACACACACACACACACACACACACACACACACACACACACACACACACACACACACAGAAGGTAACGCAAACATTTAACGAAAAAACGTCATTACTCTCAGTATATCAGACTAGAAACTCTCAATCGTAAAAAAAAAAAAAAAATAGAAAAGAAAAAAAGAAATTGCTTGAAATCATGTATCTACTTAAACCAGGGGTGGGCAGCTTTGATGATGGAGAGGGCCACTATATTTCCGCACTCACTCCAGAGGGCCACATTGCATTTACTGTCTCTCCGTATTTGAACTTTTTTTGCCAGTCACACAAAAGTAGCAAAAATAGCAGATCTACAAGCTCAAAACACGTCGCACTGCGGCACGTTTTGAGCTTGTAGATCTGCTATTTTTGCAATTTTTCCTCATTTCTTTATTGGAATCCAGAATTTATTTTTGCTATTTTTGAATTTAATTTCAAATGCCTTTAGATATACTTAATATGTTAGTTTTATGAACTACCATTGTACCCATGTATGGTTTAAGTCATACATGGGCAACCCTATAATGGCCCTATTCTGGGCATATCATAATAGAAAAACATTGAGCAAAAATAGGCGCACATTCGGCAAAAAGTTGATCTACACGTTCAAAGGTTCTCACAAGGTGATGCATCGTAAGCTTGTAGATCACCTCTTACCCCGGTCAACAAAGTAGACTTAAATAGTGTTTAAGTGGTTAATTACCGGGTTGACTTGACTTATCCTTTTCTGCGTTATGAATAAATAGGCCACAACACCATAAAGTTGACCTTGAGGACCTTTTATAAATGGTGCCGATTACAACTCTACTGTGGAATGACTTGTGGAGGCTTTAGGTACCTAAATATATGATAAAGAGAAAGCACTGCAAAGCAGAATGCCCGCAACACTCCAGATTAACAAAAGTCTCAAGGTGCACAGCTCAACAATGTCATGAAAGTGAGAATACAGCCAGCACACAATAAATGTCCTTTTCACATGTCGTCACCTTCTTAAAACTAACGCTAATTAATTTTGAGAAAAAAAATATTTTTGCCTAAGTCCGCTCCTCATGACACTGGCCACCTCTGGTAATCCCGCCTATCTCCTAATTGAAAAGGATCATGCTCTCCCTTTTAGTATAATGGCCTTAGGCCATTGGCCTATCTCCGTGTGACTTGGGACAAAATAGACTATTTTTTTTGGCCTAAGTCACATGTTTGGAGTCTGGAGTCTGGAGTAAATCAGTAAATCATTTGGCCAAAGGCCATTTTTAACCCTAATTAAACCTATTTAAATCTCTTTACATAACTGACAGACATAGTTATTTTTATTTTAATAGTTTATTTTAATAATAAACTATTATATTTGTTATAAACGTTTTGGGTGAAATGATTAAGACATATCATAAAGTTTTGTTTTGGATCAGTTGTTTATTTTTCTGAAAAACTTTAAAAAAATGACTTAGGCCATCAGTCTAAGAAGGTGACAATGTCCTTTTTTAATTACCTCTGCATGAACAGCATTTCAGCCTAACAGGTCTTCCTCAGCATTCACCTAAATAATGATTCAACATTGACACCTAGTGGTAGAATATCAAACATACAGAAACATTATCAGTTGGAAAAGAACGTTTATGCATTTATTTAATCACAGAGCACTTCCGACAACACTGCAAGCTTACCAGAGGTACAATGTCATCTCATAATGGTGTTGTTAATGACATTTGTTGTTAAAGTAAGTGTTAAATAGCTCTATATT
The DNA here is from genome assembly GCF_963280865.1 of Gymnoscopelus braueri. NCBI lineage: Eukaryota > Metazoa > Chordata > Actinopteri > Myctophiformes > Myctophidae > Gymnoscopelus > Gymnoscopelus braueri. The sequence continues at coordinate 57,513,654 of NC_137605.1, read as the reverse complement.
GTGATGGTAATCAGGGTGTTCGAAAGACAGGGGTCTCTCAAACCCCTGTCAGAGACAATACATTTTCAGAGAAGGATACCAATTTCTTCAAATCAGAAGAGAGAACTCATACAGAATACAGATTAAACACGTACAATTGTGGTGGAGAAAAGAAACCGAAAAATAAAATAGAAAGGGCAAAAAATCTTTTTTTAGTATGCTTTCCACCAGATAGAAAACCCATACATTTTGCTTTTTGAAAATATTTAAATACATTATTTTAAGCCTGGACCGAAGCCACCCAGGCTCCTGGTGAATCATGGCCATAAAACATTTGCTATATCAAAAGATATTTGACTATGAAGTTATATTATATACCATATTTAATAAATACCCTTTTTACTGTTTTCACATCTTTTTTTGACACATAATGATAGAAAGCCTGGTGACGCGAGGTTAACAGTGACCTCTACTGTCACACAATGCAACTGTCATTATGTGTCAAATCCATGGTTGGCAAAGAAAGTAAGTCAGCAACCCAGCATTCCAGTAAACAAGTTTGAATCAACCCATGCACGAAGAAGGAAGACGGCATGATGGCAGTTCACTCGGTCTCGTATTTTTCCTTCCAAGTCAGTGTTTGTACTGGAAAATCATCAAGGTCTATATGGATTTATTTCAACATCTTTCTGGTAATATGGATCAACTGTTACAACACATCTGTGACAGGTAAAGTTGTTATAGCATACATCAAATACAACTTACAAAAGTTATTTACAGTCAACGCTGCCAGGGAAGGGAGGGAATGTAAAAGCTTAGCAACAAATAAAGTGTGTTGACATTGTATTTCTTAGGGTGCGGTCACGCCAAACTATAATTCTGTCTATGAGGGCGGATTCTGCCAATCTCTTCAATGGGAACGGAGCAGTTTGTTGCCATTTGCAGATTAAAAAAGAAAAAGAAAAAGACGCTCTATTCCCATTGAAAATAATAGTAATAGTAATAGTAATAGTAATAGTAATAGTAATAGTAATAGTAATAGTAATAACTTTTCCACCTACAAATACTCTCTCTCTACCTCTTTCTCTCTCTCTTTCTCTCTTTCTCTCTGTCTCTCAATTCAATTCAAATGAGCTTTATTGGCATGATAAAACATGTTTACATTGCCAAAGCAAAAGTGGAACAAAACAATCAAAACAAAACAATGTATGTACAACTAGAAAAAGTGCTCCTCGGAGCACAGGTCTCCGCCAGGTCAGGTAGGTTATTTTGGCCTCCTGGTATAATAGGCCTATGTGAAAAGGGTGCCATTTATTCCTAGGCCGTGCACGGCAATCGGACACTGCATGCATGATTTGAGGCATTTTGTTCTAGAAATGTGTTTTGCTAATTTGTTCCTGCTGGTGGCACTATAACAGGCCAATGTTAAAAGGGTGGCATTTGTTCCTCAACGTAGTTGCAAACATTACATGTCAATGTTAGCCAATCAGGATGGAATATGAAAAATCAAACAGATACGTCTTGATCACATGACTATAGAGATCATGTGTACCGATTTGCGTGAAATTTGGATCAAATCTGAAGGCTTAATATCCAAAAATGTCTTTTACATAAGTCTGCCTCCTGGTGGCGCTATAAAAGGCAAATGTGAAAAATGCAGGGCAAAGGTTTTTCCTTGGCCTCTAGAGAGTGCGCATACAAAGTTTTACACTGATCTGTGCAGTTATAGGTAAAAACACGAATCGGCCTGTTACAGCGCCACCATGAGGCTGATTTGAACATTTTCAAATGGCATTTCTTCCCCGGCCTAATGGGAATGTGTGTGCGGAAATTGCATGCTGTGTTCATGATTTGAGGCATTTTGTTCGAAACGGAGTACTCCTGCAAACTTTGAAAGCCAATGTTTGCCAATCAGGATGGAATATGAAAAATCTGAAATAAGCCATTTCTTTTAATGACTATAGAGATACTGTGTACCGATTTGCGGGATTTTTGGCCAAAATCTGTCGGAGTACTATCCAAAAATTTGTTTTGCACAAATTGGCCTCCTGGTGGTGCTATAAAAGTCCCATGTGAAAGATTTGGAGCAGAGGTTCTGCTCTGGCATCCAGGGAGTGTGTGCGCACAGTTTCGCTGCGATCAAGCCAACGGTGCCAGAGATTAGCTGTCCACAAAATGACAGAATGACACACGGACGGACGGACAGACAGGGGGTAAAACATACTCTCTCGCCATGCCTTTCGACCTGGCGGAGACAATTAAATATGAAATATAAATGGGAATAAATAGAAGTGTAAAAACCTGTGTTACATTGTAACTTAGAGGGAAGACTTGCAGACTTTACTTGTAACAGAATACTTCTACATTGCAGTATTGATACTTTTACTTAAGTAAAACATTTGAGTAGTTTTTCCACCACTGCACCTATCTAAATAAAGATAGAAATCACTACAATGAAGTCATTTTGTTTTGTTTTAAGGAGAACCTCAGGTGATTGGGTCCTCTCAGGCCGTGCTGGCCAAAGTGGGGGACGATGTGACGCTTCCTTGTCACATCGAGCCATCTGTCGACGCCACAAGGATGACGGTGGAGTGGACGAGACGGGACCTGCAGCCAGAGTTTGTGCATCACCTTCAAAATGGACATAATAATACTGATTTTCAGAACCCGTTGTATACGCAACGGGCGTTCCTGTTTGCTGACAAGCTGTCTCATGGTAACATCTCGCTGAAGCTGTTCAGAGTGACGCTCTCAGATGAGGGAGCCTACAAGTGTTTTGTTCCGACTCTGAGGGACAGCAGTTGGATCCAGCTCCTTGTTGGTAAGACGGACGGACAGACAGACAGACAGACAGACAGACAGACAGACAGACAGATTGCTTAAGGACTTTTAAGACCTTTTCAATACATTTTCTTTTTACCATTAATGCATCAAAATGTATCAACAAACTATACTATACAAACTGGTGAAACATTGGCCAAATTGTCAAATAATATTAGAAAGAACATTTTGAAAATAGCCGATCTACAAGCTCACAATGCGTCGCGATGCGACTCATTGTGAGCTTGTAGATCTGCTATTTTCACAATATTTATCTGTGGGAAGTAATGCCTCAACTCCTACAATTCCAAGTGCTCGTCAGGGTGGGGATTCCCCAGTTCATGATTATTTTGGGGGTTCCCCAGTTCAAATATGATTATTTTGGGGGTTCCCCAGTTCAAATATGATTATTTTGGGGGTTCCCCAGTTCAAATATGATTGTTTTGGGGGGTCCCCAGTTTAAATATTATTATTTTGGGGGGTCCCCAGTTCAAATGATTATTTTGGGGGCTCCACGTTCAAATAAGATTATTTTGGGGCGTCTCCAGTTCAAATATGATTATTTTGTGGGTTCCTCAGTTCAAATATGATTATCTTGAGGGGGTGTCCAGTTCAAATATGATTATTTTGGGGGGTCCCCAGTTCAAATGATTATTTTGGGGGCTCCACGTTCAAATAAGATTATTTTGGGGCGTCTCCAGTTCAAATATGATTATTTTGGGGGGTCTTCAGTTCAAATATGATTATTTTGGGGGGTCCCCAGTTCAAATATGATTATTTTGGGGGTTCCCTAGTTCAAATATGATTATTTTGGGGGGTCTCTAGTTCAAATATGATTATTTTGGGGGTTCCCCAGTTCATATATGATTATTTTGGGGGTTCCCCAGTTCAAGTATAATTATTTGGGGGGGTCCCCAATTCAACTATGATTATTTTGGGGGTTCCCCAGTTCAAATATGATTATTTTATGGGTTCCCCAGTTCAAATATGATTATTTTGGGGGTTCCCCAGTTCAAGTGTGATTATTTTGGGGGTTCCCCAGTTCAAATATGTTTATTTTGGGGGTTCCCCAGTTCAAATATGATTATTTTGGGGGTCCCCAGTTCAAATATGATTATCGTGGGTGGTTGCGGCCTGATAAGGTTGAGAGCCACTGATTTAAATGTTTAAAAACTACAAGTTTGTAACATGACCTTGTGTTTATATCTTTTTTTTCTTCTTTTTTTTTCAGGGGCTGTGTCTCAGCCAGTGATCTCCGTAATTGGACCAAAAGATGGTGGCTTATCTTTGACATGTGATTCTGGGTGCTGGTATCCACAACCTGAGGTGTCTTGGCTGGACAGTGAGGGAAATCTCCTCATTAATGAATCCTCAGTGACAGTCGGTCATACCCAACACTGTTACCATGTCCAGAGGAACTTGACGGTGAGGCGAACAGGTCGGGTGACATGCAGAGTTCACCTGCCACACGTCAACCACGCTGTTGAGATACACCATGTCATCCCCATCGCAGGTAATGAATGTTTTCATCACTCTTTAAAGTCCAACTTGTTGCATGTTTGTTCAATAACCAAGTGACTGTCAAGAAAAGAAAAAAGATTGTTCCTGGCTATGTGGTGACATGATGCATGTCTTCCCAAAGAAGAATTGATATTTCTGTTACTGTTCTTTTGCTGCACCTTTATGTAATAAATCTCTGAGGAGGGGTTGTGTTCTTTTTTACCGAATGGGTTCCCAGATTGTGGAAAAGGTTGTCAATGTTATCTCCAGTTCTATAGGGAAGGGACCATCTCTATTCAGCATCTCAACGATGGTTGAACTTGTTATAACATACTAACAGGCATTAGGCATGTCGGTCCAGTTCTGCAATGACTGAAGTCAAACCAATATACATTTTAATAAGTTATATCATTCAGTGGCTTATTTAGCCTATAGCAACCTTCGCAACAATGGGACAGTAGGGCTAAGGTGGTTAATGTATGTTTTATAATATAATAATGTATATCTGCAAAGTAACCAGAAACTAAAGTTTTCAAATAATTGTAGTGGAGTAAAAGTACAATATGTAGTGGAGTAGAAGTAAAAGTATAGACAATTGGAAATACTCCAGTAAAGTAAAAGTACCTCAAAATTGTACTTAAGTGCAGCACATGAGTAAATGTAATTAGTGACTTTACACTACTGACAACAGTTGCATCATGGTTCACTGTCTTTCAGAACATGTGATCGCAATGACACCTGGAGCGATTGCAGCGATTTTTTTTACAGTAATTGTCATCTTGGTGGCAGCACCACTGGGATATCTCTATGGTAAAAAGAAGAGACAAACTGGTAAGTCTTGGATGGATTTATAGTCTTCGCCAGGCCGGGCCGGTTGCCGGCCGTAGTTTATGTTTCCAATCGCCCCGCCCGCCGGCCTGCTCGTCCGCTCGTCCGTCCATCCGTCCGTCCGTCCGTCCGTCCGTCCGTCCGTCCGTCCATGAGCAGCTCATCTTCACCACCATGACACGTTGCACACACACTTAGGCCAAGGAAGAACCTCTGCCCCAAAGTTTTCTAATCGCCCTCACGGCGGTGGCGCTGTAACGTGTGGTCCTTCACAATTGAGCATATAACTCTTGAACCTTAAAATGCTCAGAGCAATGGCGGTTTCTTCATCAATTGATACATGTCACGTGATCAAGATGTATCTTAAAAAATAATACGTTTCTGTTTATTGAGTTTTTTATTTATTTTACAGACACTCACAGGTCATACAGGCATGAACTGAAGTATAAAAACAAGGGCCCTCATTTATCAACGCGGTGCAGACCAAATAATGGGCGTACGGCGAGATCACCGCAACTTTCGGCATTTATCAATATATCCTGACGTTGGCTTCAGCCTACTGTACGCTGAGATCTCACGTCTGGTCGACAGCAGTTGTAGACGTTGCCTGCACCCGTTTGTTCCATTCTAGATCTGCGGAGCAGCATTGTCTCGCCGTCTGACAGGCATCTGGACACATATATTCACTCCAAAATGTATTATCTAACACACTAATAAATAATCCCTGTGAAAATATAACATTTTATAAACTAATTTAAACAAACTGCTTTAACAGTCATTCGGTTAAGCTTGCAGATCTGGCTGCATTGGCTATTTGAATAGCAGATCTACAAGCTCACAAAGGGTCGCATCGCGACGCGTTGTGATCTTGTAGATCTGCGAATTTCAAAATATACGAGCGCTTGTTCTGCGAGAGCATTTTCGGGAGTTTAGACCGGCGCAAAGGCTCCGACCAAATGCACATTAGGATTTGCTGTATAGGATTGCTTGATAAATGTGACTTTGACGTTGGTGTACGGCCGCATTTATGGAAAAAGTATAAGCTGTTTTTTACGCTCCGTTGATAAATGAGGGCCACACTGGCTGCGGGTACATGGACCATCATGTATTCATTCAGAATGAATTCATTCCGAATGAACTCATTCCGAATAGAGGAATCTGATCCACTCACCTGTTTACATGGGACCTGAATAAAAGTATTCCTCGTTTACATGACCAAAGCATTAATTCGGAATATAACTTTTGACATGCGCAAAGTGGTTCCCGCCTACGCCCGGGCATGGACCAGGGGCAACAACCCGGAGCAGAGCTTCCCCTGGTGGGCATGGGAGGAGGCAATGAATAGCCCCCTTGTGCCTCCGCGGCGGAGGTCTGTCGGTCGTAGACAGGTCGGTAAGCAACGCACCGACTCCTGGCCAGGCAGCGTTGTATGCGGTACAAGCCTGTGTTCCTTTGTTATCGCCGTTTTAATGCAAAAGTAGCAGATCTACAAGTTCAGACCAGTTTATTTTTTTGTATTGGTACCAGACACGGTAAAACGTAGGCTAGCCTATACTATTTGTCACAGTTCTCATGTAGGTACGATGACGTCATCGCGCATTCGCACATGGTCATTATAATAATAAATAATAATACATAAACACCGGACCGCTCATAGTCATTATAATAATAAATGGAGAGAGAGAGAGAGCAACACTACAGTCTATGAAACAAGGCACGCTCATTTATGGCAAAAGTACAAAAGTATTGGCATCAAAATATACTTAAGTAGAAAGTATAAGCTACTCATTATGCTGAGTGTCACGTTTTTCTTGTATTATTATGAAAAAGCTTTGAAACATGCTGTAACTCATTCACTGTGACGAAAACCCTCTTTCTGCGCCGAGTAGCGAGCGGTGCGCACACGGAGAATGCGGAGTCTGTCGCCCTAAAACACAATCGCCCCGGGTCAAAATCCAGCGACCATGGAGCGGCCGTGGATGGCCCGCTCAAAAGGTGCGTGGGGCGTAGTGTTTTGGGACGACCGTTCCGGCTGCCCATGTAATGAATTGATTAAGTAAAACTCATCTGTTTTCGCTGCAGCTGCGCCCTAATAATGTAGTTTTCATTTATTTTTGTTCACGTATGCTATTAAAACAATGCAGCTATTGCAGTATTGGGCCTTAACATGTGATTAAAAATGTAAACGTATTTGGCCCCTCATATATAAAATAAATGTAAAATCTGATTTAAAATTGAAACTTGCAGCTGATCAATGCGTTTTCTTCGTTTACGTGTGGACAGGGATTTAAAAAAAGAATCTTTGTCATGTGGCCAGGGATTCTTTTTAAAAACTGAGGACTAAAATACCCGTTAAGAAAAAGATCCATATAAGTGTAGCCTAGGCCAGCAATCCTTGGAGCGTCCGTTCTCCTGGACAAGTCTGGGCTTAACCATGGCTTATTAAATGACGCTATAGAATAGAATCATTCATTTTATCCCGCAGGAGCGACCGTGGCCGAATTAGATTTTGATAGGTCATTTTTGGACAATTCTGACAGCACTATAAGCACGGACATGCGCAAAGGAATGCATGTATTCCAAACAGAGAGGAGCGTTCGGAATAAAGTGTTTACATGGTCAATTGGTATATCCCGATTCAAACGGTCTATACCACCCCTCCTAACCCGAATGAAAATTCATTCGGGTCAGACTGGAATGGAATATTCTATTCCAATTGAGGTGTTTACATGAGCATTTCTATTCTGAATGAATTCATCCATTCATTCATTCCGAATAGAAGTGTATTCATTCCGAATGAAACTGTCCATGTACCCGCAGCCACTGTGATTTCAGACATTTTGCGTTTTCTTCAAAACACACATTTAGCTACTACCGATTTTCAATATTTCATTCCGATTGACTATGATTGAATTCCAAAGTTTGCAAGCCCTGGTTAAGCACCCCGGCCTGGCGGAGTGCACTTTTCTTGTTTATTTTTCAAATGTATATTTGATAATGCCACCCATCTATGTATCTATACTGATAACAATGAGAATATCAATATGATTAGTGTTACCACACTGACCAATCACTGTATAAAATCTAAGCTGTTTCAGAAAAATTCAAAGTCACGGTCGACGATCAAGGAGGTAAGTGTGTGGGTGTGTGTAAAATTCATATCGGCATGTAACTTGTGACTGTGTGTAAGTGCATGATTATAGACGATAATATCAATTAGTTTCAGATCAAAAGACCTATTTTGGTAAGACACATTAACTTCAATATATTGCTTATATTAATCAAACATTAATTTAGACAGGAAATGGAGATATTGTGTTTAGAAGACTTATGTGTAACATGTATGTACCTGTATTCCCCCTAAACAGCAAACCTAGAAGATGCTCAAATTGTGGGTAAGTAAAGAATCCATGATGTACTTAAAGGTAGGGTGAGTGATATGTTTTGCTATTATTATTATTTTGTTAAAAAGGTTAAAGTACTATATTCTGATAGTAATCATTGCTACAGAGTGTTTGTTCGGTCACAGGGGTCTCTCCAGCTCTTTAGTAAACAGAATATAGTACATTTTCAGGTAGGTGACAACATTTAAGCCAATCAGGAGAGAGCACTGAAAATGCATTTTCTGTTTAATAAAGAGCTGGAGAGACATGGAGACTCCTTTTACTTAACAAACACTCCATAGCAATGAGTACTATCAGAATATGTAGCTATTTAAAACTTATTTTAACCAAAGTAAATCACTTACCCTACCTTTAAAGACAGACTTGCATATCAACATTTACAAATGTGTACCATGTCAAAAGTCTAATGAACAATGTGTACATGTGTCCAATATGTACATACTGTATGCGTAGGCTATTGTAATGTATTACATAATCAAAACAATGCTAACTCAAGTAAAATATTTCTAATGTGTCATTTATTTTCACATTACTCAATATGTAATCATGGTATTTGATACTTGCAGTTGTTTATGGCTATGATTAATTAATGGCCCACGGCCATGATTTTTTTTTAAATGCAGTTTAATTTACTTTAATTGCAGGGGGAAAAAGTAGGCTACTATGTACAATTTGGAAATAGATTCCAAGTGATTCCGATTCTATTGGTTTGTAACTCGTTTGGTACTAGTGCAGCCATCACACTGCTCAGTGTGCCTCCGTTGGCGCGCCTGCGTTATGGTCAATTCACCAAGCGATGTAAAAGTGATTCCAAAAACTGGTTTGTAACATTTTAAACTGTAGCCTACTATCCACTTCAAGGCTATGAGCAGAGATCTTTAAAGTCATGGCTACCAGCACAAACTCCAGCTCCTGACAGCACAACTCAGAATCCCATTACGCCGGCTGGCACACAGGGCAGCAACAATTGTCTCTCTCTACTTCCATCTGTCTTTGGCCATCTTCTCTATGGTCCCCCAGCTCTGATGATTGCTGGAGCTCCTTCTCTATCGTCCTATGCCATGTCATTTTAGGCCTCCCTTTCTTTTGCCTTCTGGGGTCCAGTGTAATGTGACTCTTGGGATAGCGTTGATGTCCAGTCTAAGGACATGGCCAATCCAGGTCCACCTGCATCTATTGATTATACATTGCTTGTCATCTTGTTGGGTGATGCTGAGAAATATATTGTGTACTGATTTTCCTCTTGTGTTTCAGAGATGGATGTATCCGGTCAGATAGTTGCGCCATCAGGTGGGTTTTCTGGTTTATAGATGAACTGAAATCCAAATAGACATACAGTAGATTCAACTTTACTCTTTGTATGTTTTCACCTGCAAGTGATGTGTGACTTGAATCAATTCCAGGCTTCTCATTATGGAATGGTATTTCATTATTGTGCTATTACCTAAACATATGTGAGACTTCAAAGGAAGTAATAGCCGCTAATTATGAAATTATGAAATGTCTTTGTAATTCATTTAAAGTAGTAGTTTGCAGTAGTTCTCAGTAGGACTCAATATTTCTGATTTGAACCTTTTAAAGGAGACTTGGCTAGTGGTGTTACATCACCATGGGGTGCTGTTGATGGCTTGACTTCAATTGAAACGGATGAAGAAAAGGGTGAGTAAATGTCCTTGGTACTGTTAAATGCTTAAAGGAGTAGTTCACCTAAAAAATTACTTATTTTCTATCAATTGCACACCCCATGAATAATTTGATTCCCGTCTCCTACCGGCTAATGTATCCGGTAGGAGACACAAAGTAGATTATTTGTGTCTCCTACCGGATACACACCCGGTCATCAAATTATTGGCTTAGGAATGCCACAAAAACTAAAATAAATCCATGAATTCAAGGCTTCATGGGGTGTGCAATTGATAGAAAATAAGTACTTTTTTGGGTGAACTCCTCCTTTAAGTTAATGGTAAGACTGAATATTAAGGTTGGGTCTATAATGCATTATTTACACATACAATGCATTACAATGCACTTATAAGGCTTTGTAACACTTATTATAAATATTTGTAAATATGCATACAAACTGTATAACAAAAACACTTTGTAACCAAGTTATGGTAGTTATACTGTGCTGTTCTGCTGAACTGATAATGCATCATGACCTTCACTTATACTTCTTCATAAACCTTGTTAAACGTTGTTATGCATAATTATAAACATTTACAACAAGTGTTATAATGCCTTATACGTGCATTATAATGCATCCTACATTAATACACAAGTGAACTAGTGAGTAGATTGTTGGCTGGTGCTTCCTTTTGTCCTTTTGGTTGCCAATGTGTACATCCTCAGTATCTTATCCCAAAACGTTAAATATACCAGTTGTTACACTACTCTATGTGGGAATTTGCAGTGGTGGAAAGTAACTAAGTACATGTGCTCAAGTACTGTACTTAAGTACAATCTTGAGGTATTTGTACTTTACTTGAGTATTTCCAATTTCAAATACTTTTACTTCTACTCCACTACATCTCAGAGGCAAATATTGTACTTTTACTCCACTACAATTATTTGAAAACTTTAGTCACTAGTTACTTTGCAGATATAAATGATTACATTATAAAACATACATTAACCACTTTAGTCCTAATTTATACCTAGGCTATTTTCAAACATTTTAGTACTTTTACTTTTGGTACTTTAAGTACAGTTTGATACGAATACTTTTGTACTTTCACTCAAGTACATTTTGAAGGCCAGACTTTTACTTAAGTCTGGCGTTCAAAATTAGTAAAAGAATATTTTTCCACCACTGGGAATGTGTAGAAATCTTAATTTTATGCATGTATCTCAACCACTGTCTTTTTTCTCTTGCAAACAGCACATTTTGTGATGCAGCACAAGGTGGAGTTGATTCAGCATGTTTCCAGAGTCATGGCTGTAGTAGGCAATCTAGGATCCAAGGTCCACCCTAAGCTCCACACCAAGATTGAGGCCATTCAAACAAGCATAGGCAAAATGTTCTTACTGTATAATATGGTGCTGGATGAAGGGGAAACAGACACCAGAGCCGCATTTTACGATGCCCTTAAAAAACACGAACCTTACATGTTGGAGAAGCATGGTAAGATCATATTTATTCACTTTACTATTAGTATTACACCTTCTGATAGTTCTATTAGAATGTTGACATGAAAAAATAATCCTGCTAGTGTTTCAATTGGTCGAGGCTCGAGGAATCTCTGTTTTATGCATGTACACATTGTTACTTTTGCATGTCATTCTACGTTTGACATTGATTTTCTCACCACATTGTAAATGTAATCACTCTTAGTCATGACATTGCCGTGGATGCAGTTATACAAGACAAACAATTTCATATTTCGATCCTCGGTCTCAATATTTGATTTACAGTAGAATAGACAATATAATGCCAGTGTTTACCAATGTATGCTTCACTTCTTAGTGAAGCATACTTCTCAGAAAAAGGAGAGAACATAGTAGATTTTAGGTTGAATCTACTATTTGTGTGTGTATGCTGTGTGCCTAATATGCAATACTTACACATCTAGAAGTCTTGCTGGGTTACAATTAATACAATTAATAGATATGTGCCATACTAAGACCATTGAGAAAGATCAAGTTCTGGCATCTGCATATCCATCTGACCTAAATGACGAGTTAGGCGTTGAACTAAAACAAGCCCAAAAGGACTGCTCTGAATCATCCTAGATGGTGGCTTGCAATCTATGTTTCCAAATGTTTATGTTGTGCTGTGTGGCTGTTTCTGACTCTGCCCGTCAGTAATAGCGAAGGGGAGCGGTCATTCTCTCTCTTGTCCAGAATAAAAAATGACCTTGCACGAAGCAGAGCCATGCAGGAAAGAATGCATTGCATAAAGTTGAGACTATTTCACGATTAATTTAGGCTTTCCTGAGTTTGCTGTGTGACACCATAGCTTGCTGTGATTAAATGGGTAACTTTGTGCTGCTGGCTTTAAGAGTGTATCTGTTATGTAAACTAGACCATACCCGTAGGGGGATATGAGCACCCAAGCCCCGGTGAAGGGCGCAGGCGAAAGTACAGACCTTGCTGCTTGTTTCTCGCGCGAAACCCGCGAAACCTGGCAACGTCATCTCCCATTGTTTGACACATAATGGCTAATAAAAAGCGGAGATTTGATGAAATTGAGAAACGGGCTTCGCAGTTAAGTTCAGATGGTAATGGGCAATGGCTGTGTGCAAAATCAGATCAAGTGCTCCAGCCAGTGAGGAGAAACGGGCACACACCGAGACACCACCGAGACACCACCGAGACACCACCCAAGGCCACAGAGGTTACTAGAATTATAGGAGGATATAGGAGGATGCTGTGTTGTGGAGACTTTATTTATCGAGAAGTTTATTTTGAGTCTGCTGTAAATCCTGTTGAAATGCAGGTGAATGTAAAAGACCTATGCATGTGCTGCAGCGGGCAGCACATCTTGGGCAGTGGGGAGAGCTTTTACATGTCAGTGCCAGCTGCCCATTTTTACATAACCGCTTATGTTTAGAATTTCTAAATACCCAGGTATAGGCCTACCGTAATGCCTTGTTAGCGGCCAACTCTTATGCCACATGATTATGCAAGATCATTGTATTTAAAAAAATATATTTCTCATTTAGTTAATAATCGTGATGTCTTCATTCTTACATGTATTTGTTTTTTTGTTATATTTCATACAACCACGTTGACAGGAGTTCCACTGACCCAGGTAAGAGTTTGTTGTCACAGTGAAACTCTCTTTTGTGGTTGGAGATGAACACATACTAAATGTTCATATACTATTTTTTGTGCATCTCAAGTGGTGAGTTTCAGGTTGAAAACCACTATTCTAGCCAATCCAGTACAAGCCAAGACATTGTTAAATAGCACTCAGGCATGATATGATTTAAATAACACGACTGTGTTCAACAGGACCCTTTTGATGGCTTGACTTCAGAGGAAATAATTGCACAAAAAGGTGAGCCTTTTCTGTGCATGGTACAGTTCAATGCTCAGTGTTGCCAGATGTACCAATTCCAAAAAATGCCCAAATGTACGATAATTTCGCCATATCACAAAAAAATTGTGTGAATTTACTAAATTCCCTGGCTGCTGATTCGGGATCCGACTTGGCTTTTCAAAATAAGTCAGGAATTTAGTAAATCTGACCCTAGATCTGTACTTGGAGGCATTAAAAACACTGGTCCCATCTTTCCATTCCAGTTTCAGGCTTTTATTTGTGTTAAGGTCCAGGAAGTTGCCTGCTTCCACGCATCATATGTAATGTGCTTTTGTCTCGTATAGGACTCTCAAACAGGGTTGTTTCTTAAACTAAATACGGCATTTTTTTGTGAAATTACATATTTACACGTGTGATTTCTCTTTTTTGGCTGTGTACGAAGTTTTCTTCCAAATACGAATTTTAAGCCTCTGGTACGAAAATTCAACCTTTCCCATCTGGCAACACTGTCAATAGGCCTACTTGAGGTAAACAGTGAGTAGGTTGTTGGCTAGTGCTACATTATTTTGCCACCCAGAGGGTGTACATCCTATCTTATTCCAGAAATGTAAATATGCCAGTTGTTACACTAAGGTTTATGCACGGATGTAGAGATGCAGAGCTTTATCTTGTGTGCATTTATCTGAACCTCTCTCTTTTTCTTTCTTCCAAACAGCACAGTTGGTGATCCAGCATGGGACAGCGTTGACGCGAAACGTTTCCGAAGTCATGCCTATAGTAGAGAGGCTAAACCCCATGTTCCGTAACCGTCTTCAGCTCAATGCTGAGATTCGAGGCAAGGAGACAAGCATGAGCCAAATGATGTGTCTGTATACAATGGAGCTGGAACAAGGGACACCAGAAATCAAAGCAGCATTTTACGATGCCCTTAAACAACACGAACCCCACCTGTTGGAAATACTGGGTAAGTCAATTGAAAAAAGAAATTGCCAGCACACAGAACAACCTTCATATAACTTATAGCAGCACTCCCATAATATACACGTTTTGTCGGCATTCTTCACCTTCCATGGGGTTAATACTAAACACACTTGATACAGTATCAATACAGAGCAACTGTGATGTGTCAACCATTACATCAATATTTCTAAACAACATACAATAGTACCTCAATAAATATATTAATCTCAGAGTTATTAATAGATAATATATTATGCCAGTGTTATGCTTCACTGTTTTATAAAAAGGAGAGAACATGGTCCATTTTACATTTGCATAGGCTTAGATGGTGGCCGAATAGGCTTCAAACCTTCTTGCCATTTCACAGGGGTATATAGTATGATTGTATGTGTTTAAACATCTAGCCTACAGTGCTGTGCGTCTAATATGCAATTAGTTGACTTAGATCAGACTTGCTGGGTTTAAATGCTTATTATCCATAGAATAACGAATACTGCAGATATAGGCAACTCTGTCAATCAGCTGAGTCGTAGATGATGTGCAGGATGGTGGTGACAGACATCCAGTTAGAATGAATATAAAGATATGGACAATATTTCATTTCTGTATCAGTTTAGGACCATCAGTATTGTTGATGGTACACTTATTTGTTTTAGCTCTTGCTCATTTTTTTCCTATTTGTCTCATCTGTTTAAGAAAGCAGGTATTAGCTGATATATTGCACTTTTACCTTAGCGCTAGGTATACTCTTAGTTGCTTGTTTTAGAAGAGAATGCACTTAAGACTTCTGGTGATTAGTAGTTTTCTTGCCTACCTATGTTGAATGCACGTATTGTAAGTCGCTTTGGATAAAAGCTTCTGCTAAATGACTGTAATGTAATGTCATGTAATATCAACAACCACACTAAGGCTCTCTCTCATTAACAGGCCGTCCTGCACGTACAATTCTGCGATATCTGCTGGGTAAGTATAGTATACACGTCAGTTAAAATGACCTCTACAGAACGCATTATTCATGAATGAGTCATCATTGAAAGAGAGGATTCCAGATTCCAGATGGAGACTCAATCTAATATTGTCTTGTATTATGACGTCATACTACAGTACTTAATCACCAGTTGTCCTACAGGAAGTGCAAGTTTTACATTTGCTTTTGTAAATGGACACTTAAATAGTACTTGATTATCTGTCATTGATTGTGTTTATGTGTATTCATTCAATCATGTCTGCAGACTCTGCACCTTTCTAAATATGCCAATGTAAATTTGCGAGTTTTCCACAGTCCCAATCCACACAAAGTCAGGCATCCGTTCCAGTAAGTACACCACCCTGTGTGTGTGTGTGTGTGTGTGTGTGTGTGTGTGTGTGTGTGTGTGTGTGTGTGCGTGTGCGTGCGCGTGTGCACGTGTGCACGTGCGTGCGCGTGTGCACATGCGCACGCATGCTCGCGTTTTTGGGTTGACAATCGACTGTGCAAGATTGTCACTGTTTAAAAAACAGTAGCCTATTTATCATAATGTGTAGACTAGAGGATAGAACTAGGCTATGGAACCTGATTCAAATCTGATTTGCCATATCAACTGCATTGTCCATATGTGTTCCTCCCAGTTCCAGTAAGCTCTGAACTGCAGTTATCCCCTTGTTCATTAGAGTCCCAGACATCATTGGTACCTCCTACACTGCAGCACCAGAGAGAGAGAGAGAGAGAGAGAGAGAGAGAGAGAGAGAGAGAGAGAGAGAGAGAGAGAGAGAGAGAGAGAGAGAGAGAGAGAGAGAGATAGAGAGAGAGAGAGAGAGAGAGAGAGAGAGAGAGAGAGAGAGTACAGGGATGTTTACAGATTAATATCATGTCATGATGTCAGAGGTCATCAGGCCAACTACAAAAGTAATTGCACAATCAACTAGAAAAAGTGCTCTCCAGTCAGGTATGTTATTGTGGCCTCCTGGTGGCGCTATAATAGGCCAATGTGAAAAGGGTGCCATTTATTCTTAGGCCTTTCACGGCAATCGGACACTGCATTCATGATTTGAGGCATTTTTTTCTAAAAATGTGTTTTGCTAAATTAGACCTGCTGGTGACACTATAACAGGCCCATGTGAGTCCCATCTGTAGTTCTGTTTAGTTAATAGTTAGTCAATTAATTTATACTTTATCGCAACTCTTTCATTGGGGTTGCGTTGTGTTTTTTCAGTTGAACATAATGTATATGCAATTTGTTGAGTGAAAGGGCCGTGCACTGACCTATACTTTAACATTAAGGCTTTGTGTGTGTGTGTGTGTGTGTGTGTGTGTGTGTGTGTGTGTGTGTGTGTGTGTGTGTGTGTGTGTGTGTGTGTGTGCGTGCGTGCGTGCGTGCGTGTCTGTGTGTGAGAGAGAGAGAGTGAGAGAGAGAAGATAGATTTCCATCAATAAAAGTTAAAACTTCATCCTGTTATCAATCACATTACAGTGTATGTGTAGTGTTTTGTTGATGTGGGTCTTCTTTTTTTCCTCTACAGTTGAACTAGAAGACTACCACCCAGGAGGTACGTTTTGTGTGCGTGTGCATGTGCGCGTTATGTGCGTGCGTCTGTGTGGTGTAATGACAGGACAAAGCTTAGCTCAGATCAGTGGTAACCTAACTATACCATTACCATTATTACCATTATCTGTGCTTTCGTTATTTCAAGTTTAGTTAATTCATTTTTGCAATAATTTTGTAAAACATTATTTGTTGGTAAATAATCAATAAATGTTTAATCAGTCACTTCAACATTATTATGTAAGTTTAAAGACATTCATTATGAATATGT
The DNA here is from genome assembly GCF_963280865.1 of Gymnoscopelus braueri. Taxonomy (NCBI): domain Eukaryota; kingdom Metazoa; phylum Chordata; class Actinopteri; order Myctophiformes; family Myctophidae; genus Gymnoscopelus; species Gymnoscopelus braueri. The sequence continues at coordinate 57,496,389 of NC_137605.1, read as the reverse complement.
AATTATATATTGAGTAAAAAAATAATAAAAAAATAACAAAAGGATTTTTAATCGAATGGTGACCCAAATAATTGGAATCGGAATCGAATCGTGAGATAGCAGAAGATTCACCTCCCCAGTCTGTGATACACTCTAAGCAAGAACCCGTACATTTTAAGGAAATTATACTCCTCCCCGGACAGATGTGTTAACCCATTAAGACCGGGAACTTATCTTTGTCATTTTAGATTTCTTTGGGCTATTGAAAAATAGCAGATCTACAAGCTCATAGCATGGCACCGAGTGCCACGCTATGAGCTTGTAGATCTGCTATATATACATATTTTTTTAAATGTGTGCAAATCTTTGAATATATATATATATTTTTAAAGCGTACGTTTTAACTAAAATCTTTGCTTCTGGGGATTCTACAAATGTCTTCTAAATCCTAACAGTTTAAAAATATATATATATGTTGCTCTAATAATATCAGTGCACGGTGCTCAAACTTTTTCATGTCAAGGACCCCCAAAATGATGTGTTTGGCCGTGGACCCCCATATCAAAATATTTTGTTCCAGGTACCCCCCGAAGCAAAGATTTGAGTTAAAAATATTTGCTTTAAAAAATAATATATATTCAAAGATTTGCACACATTTCCATGATTTAAAAAAAATAGCAGATCTACAAGCTTGTAGCGCGGCACTCGCCGCACTATGAGCTTGTATATCTAATATTTTTCAATAGCCAAAGAAATCTTAAAATGACAGAGACGCGTTCCCGGTCTTAATGGGTTAAGACCCAAACATAAGACATGTCCGGGTAAAAGAGGGCGTATGGTCACATTAATGACCTCTGTGTTCTCCTCTACAGGGTCTTTACACATCAGTGGGAAAGGGAAAGGTAAGTGTTTCTACATTTCTCTGCTGTTAGTTGTGAAAGAGATGGTCCACTGGAGCTGGGTGGCGTAGTGCAGTGGTTCTCAACCTGTGAGTCAGGACTCACCCCAGGGGGGTCCCAACATGATTTTGGGGGTTTCCCCAGATGACAATGAAGTGACAATTTAAGGACTTTTAGGACCTTTTTAATACAAAAAAATGAAAGACAATTTCCCCTGGGAGTCTTGGGAACTGCGCGAAACATTGCGGACCCCTTCGGACCCCATATTGATATGTATATTATTTATATAGCCCTCTTGCTTTTGTTTTTTCATGAACCTGCTTGCTTGTTTCTGGCGTACGGTTGCTTGTTTTTCTCCAACCTGGCAATCGTGACTGAGCGGCGAGTCAGTAGTGTTAGAGGCTGCGTTTAGACGCTGGCGTGGGTAATAATGTATTGTTTGTGATGTGCATGGCACGAAAATGACGGACATATTAGCGTGAGTGTGGTGGGATAGAGACCTTACCAGACCCAAAGCGAAAGCAAGAGCGGGGGTTGAAGCGAAGGGCTCGCTGTTGAAGGGCTCGTTGTTGTTGTGTCGATGGAGAGATTTCAATGGCCCGGCGGCTTCGTTTTGCTTCGGGTGTGGCCGTCGGCGCTCGGCTGTCGGCGCTCGGCTGTGCTCAGGGTAAACGGTGCTAAAGTGTTTCCCCGTCCGGTGTGGTCGGTAATGTGGTGAGTTGTGTTGGACGAAATTAATTATGCTCCGAGGAGGCAAATGTGTAGTGAGCAATGAAAAGTAACCCATAAATTCATCGCGCACGTTGTGGCTAGTGTTGTGGCTAGTGTTGTGGTGACATATATGTTGTTGTTGTGTTTATCCCGAAACAATGGAATCAGTGTGGCGTCGGAAGCTGGGGGATATTCCTAATGTATAGATAGATATAAGAAAGAGGCAAACATTTAGAAAATGCCATTGTGAGCTTGTAGATCGGCTAATTTCACAATATTTATCTTTGGAACCTACTCAAACTAAATGTAGTGCCTCAACTCCTACATTCCAAGTGCTTTGTCAGGGTGGGGGGGGGGGTCCCCAGTTCAAATAGGATTATTTTGGGGGGGTCACGGCCTGAAAAGGTTGAGAACCACTGGCATTGGTACAATTGCAATTTAAGTATTCAGCAGATGCTTTAATCCAGAGCGAGTGCAAGAGCAGAGTAAGCACAAACTCTTGTTTAGTCAACAGACGACAGACATCACAGGTCATAAAGAAAAACAATTGACTTCCTCAAAGACACTAGTTTACCATGTAAACATCAGGCCTAGAATCTGTCTAAACTTTAGACGTATTCTAGGTTTAGACTTTAGACTCTAAAGCAGGGGTCTTCAACGTTTTCAGGCCAAGGACCCCCTAGCTGAGAGAGATGAAGCAGAGACCCCCTCTATATTGTATACAATTGTGTTGTTTACTTGGTCTGCTCTTTTCCTGGACCCCCTGTTGAAGACCCCTGATCGAAACAATATGTTGGGAATTGATTGCATGAAACAATCACCTGTGCGTCCAGTCTCAATGTTGGTAAACAAATAATTGGTCTATACTTACAGTGATATATCAGGTTACGCATTCCTGCCCAACACTGTTTACAACCCCGCTGATTTACAGCACTGCTACTGTAATGACAAGATGTCATAAATGTGTGACGACGAAGAGTCTCTATTCTTTGTAGCCTATGGTTTTAGCACAGAGCTAACCAGGAAATGAATGTGTGAGGCAGTGCTGCTGATGGAATCAGCTTGTCAGACCCTGTAAGAACAGTGACATCACTGTCCATCGATAAAACACATATTAATATCAATGAAAGATACCTACGTCACAGCGGAAAAAACGTACAGAGTAAGCAATTATGTAATCGTACGCTATGTAGAGTATTGTTGCCCTAAAAATGCCATTTCTGTTTTGTACAGCCACAATGCACAGGAGTTCAAGCCTAAAGTATTCCAGTAAGTACACTGCCCTGTGTAAGTAAGCTGCCCTGTGTGTGTAACCTAACCTCTGAGAGAGAGAGAGAGAGAGAGAGAGAGAGAGAGAGAGAGAGAGAGAGAGAGAGAGAGAGAGAGAGAGAGAGAACTTGTCAGCATGCATAGTGTTATATGTTGGTGTAAAACACACAATGTTACAAATTCGACAAACTGTTAATGTTTCTGCACTTTTTGTTGCAAATACATTTTGCAACAGAAACGCCAAAAGTTGCACTGTCTGTCGGCCAAATTATGAACTATGAACATTTGAAGTAATGTGTGTGTGCGCGTGTGTGTGTGTGTGTGTGTGTGTGTGTGTGTGTGTGTGTGTGTGTGTGTGTGTGTGTGTGTGTGTGTGTGTGTGTGGTGTACTAATGCTGTTTCTGTGTTGTACAGACAGAGCCCACAGGAGTTCAAGCCAGACGAATGCCAGTAAGTGTGCGTGTGTGTGTGTGTGTGTGTGTGTGTGTGTGTGCGTGCGTGCGTTAATGTGTTTATCTGACACTAGATGTGATGCACACAAACACACTAGTACATCTGTGTGTGCATGCGCAGTGCATTTTTAAAATACACATAAGTTCTAACAATGTTTTGCTTTTCTTATCACAGCGACTAATTCACAACCACGTGAGTATTGCTTGTTGTTTCTAATGAAGTAAATGTGTAAGGCGTGAGAAAAGTGTAGGTACTTACATAATACGTAAGGTATAAAGGTTTGCACTCTTGACAGAAAAGGTTTTCCAAAAGTTAGTTATTGTTTGTATAATTCAATAATCGCCATTTAATAGTGAGTGTAGTTGCGGGACAGTGTGCACTCCGGGTGGAGCTTGGGCGGCAGCTAGCCGGTGATGCCTTGCGCCTCTGGTCGTTCTGAAGTATAGACTAGCTAGCTTATGGTAGTTTGTCTGTAAACCATCTATACAGTAGGTTATTTAACCTAAAATCTCGTCTTGGCGATAATTCCATGTGGACAAAGATATTTTTGTAAACGGGGCCGTGTAGGCAGAGATTTTCAAAAACGAAAAAGCCACGCTTTTCAAAATACCCGTGTTCGTGGACAAAGCCATAGCTTGTTTGTTGGTATGGATGGTTAAATGATGTGTGTCTGTCTTGTATGTGAGTTATGTAGCAGTTTTTTTGCGGGGGTTCAATGGTAATCTGTGAAAAAATATATATACATACATAAATATACTGTATATATTCAATTTCAGCAAAATGTATAAATCTGCCAAGTTAAATTATGAGCAATTGTAATAGTAGGCTATGTAGAGTATTTATTGTGGCCTTTCTAACAAATAAATAAAGCCACTGTTGGTCGGGGTGGTGTAGCAGTCTATTGTTATACTCGCGTCTCTTCTTGTTTACAAACAGTCAATCATCAGGGAGATCCGAAAGTTGCATCAAACAAAATATTTATTAGCTGACGGTCACTCCGTTGCATAAACATAAACTTTGATTATTATAAAACAAAAAAGAGCCAGCGCGGTCAACAAACTGTGACGCTTCCCCGTCTCACATTACTTCCCTGTCAGGGTGTCACCCATTCCTTATCACCCTTCTCACACAGGTGGCCTGCACCCACAAATCATTTCATTCCCAGGGGGAGTAACCCTCAATTCAAACCATTCCAAATTCATAGAATTAATAACCAAAAAATTGAAAATTCATGTAGTAGGCAATAGATAAGAATATCAGAATAATAACTCTGAATAATAATCAGAATAGACACATTTCACATAAATTAGAAAATGGCTCTAACATACCAGCCCCGAATTGCTTATTACATAGCAATTACTAAATAATAAATCATAGAGCCATTACAATGATCAGCATGCAGTATGCTTACTCAAGTCCATTTCTTTTTCCTTCTTTTTCTATGTATATGAGTTCATAATTCAAGAGACCAAAGTCTGTGTACGATCAAAAAGTTCGTGTACGAATGTACGATCCAAGCGACCAGCACGGAGTGTGCATGTGTGCATTAGTCCATTGCTCTGAGGGGGGGGGGGGGGGGGGCAGACGAGAGTCGAATTAAGTCCATTTATCCACCGGTCAGAGGTGCACTTGACCAGAAGAATAGGGCTTAGTAGGCTCAGTCAGCTGCCTCCAGGAGCAGACAGAGCTTGGTGATGGGTCTTTGGATGATGTTGGTCTTGGTCTTTACCAGGACACTGCGGATAAGTCCTTTTGGTCCTGGAAGGGTCTTGACTACTCGTCCCAGCGGCCATGAGTTCCTCGGTGCGTTGTCATCTATAATGACAACGAGATCTCCAGGGATGAAGTTCCTTCTGATTTTATTCCATTTGTGACGTTCTTGCATAAGTGGAATGTATTCCCTGGTCCAACGTTTCCAAAATAGGTCGGCAAGGTATTGTACCTGCCTCCATCTTTTCCTTGAATATTGGTCCTCTTTTCGAAACAGCCCTGGGGGCATGATTGGATTTGTTTTCAACTGGAGCAGATGATTTGGTGTTAGGGGCTCAAGGTCGTTTGGGTCACTTGTTACCGTCGTGATGGGCCTATCGTTCATGATAGCTTCGACCTCACACATGACTGTGTGTAGAGCATCATCGTCCAGTGTCTGTTCTTTCAGGACTGAATAGAGAATCTTTTTGACCAGTCGAATTAGCCGCTCCCACGCTCCACCGTGGTGAGGTCCTGAGGGAGGGTTGAATATCCAGTCAATTCCTTTTTTGAGTAGCGTTTTCTGGATTTTGTCATTGTCCAGTAGTTTCACAGACTCCTCCAACTCCTTTTGCGCTGCAATGAAATTGGTACCTTGGTCTGATCTGATGCTTCTTACTGAGCCTCGACGACAGATAAACCTACGAAGAGCATTGATGCATGCATCTGTATTCAGGTGACTGGCAACTTCTAGATGAACAGCCCGGCTTACTAGGCAAGTAAGGATTACTCCCCACCTCTTGACATGAGCACGGCCACGTCTCACCTCAATGGGTCCAAAGTAGTCTATGCCCACATGGGTGAAAGGCGGAAGATCCGGTGTTATTCAATCTAAGGGGAGATCAGCCATTTTCTGCTCTCCGGCTTTGGCCTGTAGTCGTCTGCAGAAAACACAGTTCTTAATAATCTTCCTTGATGAAGAATTCGCACCAGACAGCCAATACTTCTGATGAAGTTTAGACAGCATGTGTCCTCTTCCAGCATGACCAACTAGATGGTGAATGTGGTTCAATATTAACTTTGAAACATGAGAAAGTTTAGGTAGGATCATAGGGTGTTTGAGCTCCGTTGGCATGGCCATCCTCCTAATCCTTCCTCCCACTCTCAGAATTCCAGAGTCAATGATAGGGTCCAGTTTGTACAGGGAGCTTCCTTTATTGCACTGTTTCCCTTTCTCCAGTGAGGACATTTCCTCCTTGAAATGCTGTCTTTGCTCATGGCAAATAATGGCGTTTTCAGCATTTTCCAAGTCCTCCACTGAAAGGTTCTGGCCTTTCAATGACTCTCCCTTGTTGTGACTTGACCTAAGCCAGTAAGTCTCTTTCCTCTTCCGACTCCTCTCCAAAAGAAGCTTCTTTATTTTCATCATCCAAGCTACAGCTCTCTTTAGGCTATGCCAGGATGAGTAGTACTCAATGAGCTTGCTTGTTGGAGTTTTGTCCATCATATTGGTAACAATGCTTGACACAATTGCTTCTCTCCTCACTTCAGGGTCCTCTGAGAGAACAGATCCAAGGTTTTCTGGAGTTCTTGGCCATTGTGATTCAGCTTTTTCCAGAAACTCTGGTCCTTGAAGCCATGTTTTAGAACTGAGGAAGGAGTCAATGTTTAGTCCTCGCGATGCGTCATCAGCGGGATTCTGTTTGGAGTCGACAAACCTCCACTGGTTGACTTCTGACAGGTTGTGGATCACTGCAATCCGGTTGGCCACAAAGGTGTGGAACCTCCTGTTCTTGTTTCGCAGATATTTCAACACAGACTGGCTGTCAGTCCAAAAGGTGGATTGTTGGAGCTCTATTTGGAGCTCTGATCGAAGCATTTTGTCCATCCTTGCAGCCAGTGTCGCTGCCGTGAGTTCCAATCTGGGAATTGTTATCACTTTAAGAGGAGTGACTCTCGATTTCCCCATCACAAATGCCACGTGAACGTCATCCTGGCTATTTGTGAACCTCAGGTAACTTGCCGTACCATAGCCTTGTTCACTTGCATCACAAAAGTGATGCAATTCTGCAGTCTTTACTTGACCAAAGTTCTTTGGTTTAACACATCTGTCAATTTGAAACCTGGCCAGCTGGTCTAGATCTTTGAGCCATTGCTGCCATGGTTTTGACAGTTCCATTGGAACTACTTCGTCCCATCCATATTTGTCCTTACAGAGTCGCTGAAGGATTTGCTTTGCCTTCAGTATGAAAGGGGCAAGAAGACCAAGGGGATCATACACAGAGCTGACAGTAGAGAGTATAGACCTTCTGGTAAGAGTTTTGTTGTTAACAGCAACACGAAAACTGAATATATCACTCTCAATGTCCCAGTACAGTCCTAGGGCTCTTTCATTAGGCAACTTCTCCCTGTCCAGATCCAAGTTCTTGATTTGTTTTGCCTTGTCATCGTTAGGGATTGATGCTAGAACAGCTCGACTGTTACTAACCCACTTGGTCAATTTGAATCCTCCAAGTGAACAGATTTGTCTCAGGTCTTTAACGAGCTCTATAGCGTGTTCCTCCGTCGCTACCGATTTGAGGCAGTCATCGACGTAGAAATTTGATTTGACTGTGTCAGCCACTTCTGGATCAAATTTCTCACTGTTGTCATCCGCAGTCTTTTGCAATGCAAAGTTGGCACAGGTTGGAGAAGATACAGCGCCGAAGAGATGAACTCTCATTCGGTACTCCTCCAGACTTTTGCTGGTGTCGCCATCTGGCCACCACAGAAACCTGAGCAGGTCTACGTCCTCTTCCTTAACACGCACCTGGTGAAACATGCTCTCAATATCTGCCATAACGGCAATGGGTTCCTGCCGGAACCTGAGCAGAACACCAATGAGTGAGTTGGCCAGATCAGGGCCCTGAAGGAGTACCTTGTTGAGTGATGTACCTTTATAGGAGGATGCACAGTCGAAAACCACACGGATAGTTTTCTTGCGTTTGTGGTAGACACCATGGTGTGGTATGTACCACAGTTTACCATTTTCCTGGTGTAGATCTTCTGGGGGTACTTTCTCTGCATATCCTTTCATGATGATGTCACTCATGAACTCCTTATATTCAGCTGCATAGACCTCATCCTTTGTGAACTAAGTGGTAAAGGTAAGTGGTAGTGACCATTTTTGAGTGCAACAGAACTTGATGCAATCTGTGTGAACTTTCTGTCATCAACTGACATCTCCCTCTTCTCATCATACTCCTTCTCTGGGAAGTCATGTGCATATTGTTCTTTGAGGAGGTTCTCGAGATGAACAATTGAGATGCGGTTCACTAAGGCCATAGGACGTTTCTCCTCCATAGCAGTGGAAGCATGAAGTGGCCCATTCACCACCCATCCTAACAATGTTTTCACTGCGTAGGGGCCGTTCTCCTGGCTATTGATGATTTTCCATGGCTCCATAGCTTTTGGAGTATTCACTCCAATAAGAAGCTCCACATCAGCATCAATCTCCTTTACCTTGATCTCCTGCAGGTAATGCCATTTGTCAAGATCCATTTGGGTAAGTATGTTTCTTTTTGTAACAGGTATCTTGTTTTGGGTGTACAACTTGGGCAATGTCAGGTATGTATCGCCTTCCATATTGCCTACTTCTAGACCAGTCAACTCATAGCTCTTGACAGTTTTCTCTGTTCCCATGGTCTGCAGAAGAACCTCAGTTCTCCGTCCTTTAGCGTTAAGCTGTCTCATGAGCTTCTCTGTACAGAATGTATCTGTACTTCCTGGGTCCAGGAAGGTATAGGCAAGTACACTTTTACTTCCATTGCAAAGTTTCACCTGAACTGGTACTATAGCTAGTATGCAGTCTTTACCAGCCCCGGTTCCTTCACCCTCTCCTAGTGACACCAGAGCGCTGGTGACAGATGATGTCTCCTCAGGCTTCGCAGCATGCTGTTCAACCTTATTAGATTTGACCATCTCTGGTTTGGATCTATTAATGTGCAGAATAGTAGGGTGTCTGCCCTGGCAATTCTGGCAGGTCAGTCTTCGTTTACAATTTCTACTCAAATGTCCCACTTTCAAACATCCAAAGCATAGTCCTTTTTCCCTGAGAAACTGAACTTTAGCTTCATGTGCCTGTGCATTCATTTTCTGACAGTCAGGTAAGGGATGCTTGCCGGTACAGAAGAGACATGCGAAATCATATGCACCGAAAGGCATGTTGCTTTTGACAGGTGACTTTTCGGCTTTGCTGTCAGACACTATTGCCACTGTCGTAGCAAAACTACTTCCCTTGCTCTTAAATCTGCTGGAGTTTGCTTCACCAGCAGTCCTGGGTTTTGAAACCTTCACATTGGCAAGAGGATCATGAATGTCGCCGAAAAGTGGGTCCTGTAGTATTCTCGCTTGCTTTTCCATAAATAGTACCATGTGGCTCAATCTTGCTCTCCTTTGAGTTTGCTCTAGAATATCACAAGCTGTCGTTCTCCATTTTTCCTTCAATTTATAAGGCAGTTTGGACACAATGAGTTTCAGGTTAGAAGTCAGATCCAGGTCCTCTATATCCTCCAAATCTCTCATTGCGTTACAACAGCCTCTCAGGAAGAGTGCATAACTATGCAGTGCATCCCCATCCTCTGCCTTAATAATTTTCCAATTAAGAGCTTTTTCCATATAGGCACTTGAGATTTTTATGTTATCTCCAAAATGCTTTTTTAACAGTGTTTTAGCATGAATGTAGCCTGTGTTGGCATCCATATGAAGACAGCTCCTAACCAATTCTCTGCAGGGTCCAGAGGTGTACTGCTCCAAGTAATATAGCCTATCTTGGTGGCTTTTTGTCTTTTCCTCAATACCATGCTCAAATGCCCTCATAAATGCCTGGTAATCTAGAGGGTTGCCATCGTAAACTGGGATTTCCTTAGAGGGAAGTGATGTCAATTTTTGCTGGACAACAAGTAAATCAGCAATCTCATTTTGCCTCTGTATTACAGCCAAGAATCTGTCATCATTGTCTGACACTGTAATTCCAGTTCCTGTCCCAATTGTTGGTTGCTGTTGGGTATGAGTTGTTGTCATTTCTGGTGGCCTTGGGCCTGGGTTTGATGGTCCTTGTACTTTTATTTTTGGTCTGGCTCCAAGTGAATTAATTGGAAATGGTTCTGAGTCCATATTGATGCTTGGGGTTTTAGTATTTTCCAGGTACTCATTCATGGCATCATCCTGTGATTTTGGCTGTAACATTTGTGGTTGTGATTTAAGCAGTGATGGTGCTGGTGGTTGTGAAATGGAGTCAAAATCCGCCAGAATTTTTAATCTAGCATCGGATTCAGCCAGGCATATGTCCAGTTCCATTTGTTCCAGTCTGGCTTGCATTTTAGCCTGCTCTAATTCCAGAGCCTGCTTTGCCTTTAAAGTCGATGCCCTTATAAGGAGTGCAGCCTTCTCGGCTTCAGCCTTGAGTCGGGCTGCGGTAACTGATGAAGTGGTTGATTTTGTTGATTTCGCTTTTGAGCCTTTTGAAATATTGGAGATACTGTCCTGGGGCTGCACAGTCAACTGGTTTTGTTCATTTTTCCATAGTTCCACTTCCTTTAGGAATTCAATAAACACGGACACTTTTGGCTCATACCATTGCGTTCTATCCTCGTCCTTTATTGTGTCCTTCAGAAGGTTTTGAACCAGCGCATGATATTCATTGAATTCATCAAGTGACCCTTTAAATGAGGCAACATCGTCATTCACATGTTTTACATTTCCACCTGGTACCAGCACAGTTTGAATCTCTTTCATTTTGCGAGTGCAAACGCCCAGTTTTCCTCTGCGCGTTGCGCGCAGTGATTTAAGCCGTCCTCCGCAGGCTCACCGTCTCCATTCATTGTTAGTTTTACTTAAGTTCTCCACACAGTTTGAGTTTGATCAAGACATCCTCATTTAAGCACATCCTTATGCTTTCCCCATTTTATGCAAAGCATTCCTCCACTCATTTCATTTCATTTCATTTTGCTTTTCGCTTAATTCATTTTAAAGCATCCGATCCATTTAACAGTTTATTTGCGCAGCATTTGCTTTGATCGTTCCATCCTATTCAAAGCATCAATTGACAACAGTTAATGAGCACAGCGTCTCATTCATAGTTTCCTTTGTCTACTACGCTACTACTCACGGCCTTTCACACGGAAACAGCGTCAAGTCCAAGTCCAAGTTTCATTCAATGTCGCCGTTTCCAAGCCACTTTGCAGTTCAAAGGGGGTCGTTGTCCTGTTCCACCGCACGATCTCAAGTTTGTTGACTAATATTGTGGCCTTTCTAACAAATAAATAAAGCCACTGTTGGTCGGGGTGGTGTAGCAGTCTATTGTTATACTCGCGTCTCTTCTTGTTTACAAACAGTCAATCATCAGGGAGATCCGAAAGTTGCATCAAACAAAATATTTATTAGCTGACGGTCACTCCGTTGCATAAACATAAACTTTGATTATTATAAAACAAAAAAGAGCCAGCGCGGTCAACAAACTGTGACGCTTCCCCGTCTCACATTACTTCCCTGTCAGGGTGTCACCCATTCCTTATCACCCTTCTCACACAGGTGGCCTGCACCCACAAATCATTTCATTCCCAGGGGGAGTAACCCTCAATTCAAACCATTCCAAATTCATAGAATTAATAACCAAAAAATAGGCAATTCATGTAGTAGGCAATAAATAAGAATATCAGAATAATAACTCTGAATAATAATCAGAATAGACACATTTCACATAAATTTGAAAATGGCTCTAACAGTATTGTTGCCCTAAAAATGCCATTTCTGTTTTGTACAGCCACAATGCGCAGGAGTTCAAGCCTAAAGGATTCCTGTAAGTACACTAGCTGCCCTGTGTGTGTAACCTAACCTGTGAGACAGAGAGAGAGAGAGAGAGAGAGAGAGAAAGAGAGAGAGAGAGAGAGAGAGAGAGAGAGAGAGAGAGAGAGAGAGAGAGAGAGAGAGAGAGAGAACTTGTCAGCATGCGTAGTGTTATATGTTGGTGTCAAACATATACGCAAACACACACACACACACACACACACACACAGACACACACACGCTTATTTTCTCTCATTGATTCTCTCCGCCAGCCCGGAACAGCCAGGTGCGGGCATTATGTTTTCGCCTCTGTGAATCTGTCTGTCTGTGTGTCATCTGTAAGCAGCTAAACTTGGCTTGGCTACACCGATCGGCTTGAAATATCTTCTTTTTTTATTCAGCCTCATGGTAGCGCTACAGCAGGCAGCTTCACATTTTAGCCTATATTATATTCCTCAACCGTAAGTCGTACAAAAAAGACCCACGCCCATTTCCGCCAGACAAGATTTTCCGTCATTTTGTGTTCTCTTCTTCTAAACAAAAACAACGCAATGTCACTTCCACCCACACAATGTTACAAATGCAACAAACTGTCAAATTTTCTGCACTGTTTGTTGCAAAAGCATTTTGCAGCAGAAACGCCAAATATTAAATATTTATAGTCTGTCTGCAAAATTATTAACTATGAACAGTATGTTTGTGTGTGTGTGTGTGTGTGTGTGTGTGTGTGTGTGTGTGTGTGTGTGTGTGTGTGTGTGTGTGTGTGTGTGTGTGTGTGTGTGTGTGTGTGTGTGTGGGGGTGTGTGTGGGGGTGGGTGTGGTGTAATCTCTCCCTCTCTCTCTCTCTCTCTCTCTCTCTCTCTCTCTCTCTCTAAATATATAATAATAATAATAATATATATAAATATATATATATATATATATATATATATATATATATATATATATATATATATATATATATATATACATACATACATACATACATACATACATACATACATACATATATATATATATATATATATATATATATATATATATATATATAGTAAAAAAGGGAATGGACCTTCAAGGAAGGGACTGCACACTCCAGGGAACAGATGGACAACTTACTACTGCATTATAGTATTTTATTAGCACGACGCGTTTCGCCGTGAGCTTCGTCAGGTGCTATACAAAAGTGTGTGTGTTCAATACAGTGGCACATAGTGCCATTCATTAGACAGTTCCACCCCTCCAGGCGTGGTATAAATCATTCAATTATTCAAATATATTTCAAAACAGGAGAGGGCAGACAAAGACGCTGTATGCACAAACACCAAAAAACAAACAGATCAAATGAGAACACATTTAGGGAAAAAATAAATAAATAAATACATACATATATACATACATCAAGAGGAATGTCTCTAGTGCTGACAAGAAATCTCATAAAGGTGCGAGGCAACCCATTTATACAAATGTATACATAAAGTCTTTGAATTAAAAACTTTTAGATTGAGACAAATATCATGGTAGGCACAATCAAAGCAGTCAGGATATGGGTTAAACATGGAATAAAATAGTTTGTAAAATAGTAAACATAAAATAGTTGTATTTCAAAATGAAGTTTGTTAAGCCTAGTAAACATTCTGAGGGGATATCACCTCTTGTACCCAAAAAATAAGACATTGCCGCCAGGCCATCATCGTGAGGTATATTGGTATATAGACTTTCTACATTAAAAGATACCAAATAGGCACCATGTGGGATAGTAATGTCTAATGACTTGATTACATCCCTGGTGTCTGCTACGTATGAAGGTAATGCTTTGACAGTATCTTTAATAAAGAAATCAACAAATTGGCTCAATGGCTCTGATAGTGAATTATTACCTGAGACGATGGGTCGTCCTGGCGGATTTGTCAAACCTTTATGAATTTTGGGTAATAAATAAAGAACGGGAGTAACTGGAAAATCAACCTTAAGAAACTCAAATTGTTGTTTTGTTATGCAATTGTCACGTAGAGCAGGAACCAGAATCTTGTCCCTGTCATTCATCAGCTGTTCAATTGGATTTTGGGGAAGACGTTTATAAAAAGAAATATTATCAAGCTGTCGCATAGCTTCAGCAATATAATCTTTAGTATTTTGAACCACAGTAGAACCGCCTTTGTCAGCAGACTTAATAATGATCTTGTAATTTTTACTAAGACACTGACACTTTTGGAACCCGTGAACAAAAGCATTTCAGATAATAGAGTCACCTTTGTCTCTGAGTTTAACACCTCGTCTCAAGAAATTAAGAACATCATCCACAAGCATTGGAATATGCTGAAATGCGACCCAAATTTGAAAAATATAGTAACACTATCACCTAGATTTTGTTTTAAAAGAGGCAAAAACATAAGGGACTCTGTCGTCACATCTATGTATAAAGCACCCAGTAGGCCTACTGGCACTAATTGGTTAAGTGAGGAGATATGTGGCAATTATGATTTTCTATCATCCACAGACCGGACGGGTACATAAAATAAAGGGGTTAATTAATTGTAACACAACTCATGTGGTTTACATGTTAAAGTGTCCATGCGGGATGGTCTATATTGGTCAAACGAAACGCAACCTGAAAATAAGAATAGCTGAACACAAAGCCGCTATCAGAAACGGTAACATGGATTATGCCATTGCACGACATTACAAGGAGAGGGGCCATGGATCAGCAGCCACATTGAAATTTATTGACATAGAGAAGGTGAACCTACCACCTAGGGGTGGTGACATGATAAAACTGCTATTGCAGAGAGAAGCTCACTGTATTTTTACCCTGAATACAATGGAACCACACTGCCCATTTTTGCACAAATATTTTTGTACAAAGATGTTTGCACTGCCCCATATATTTAATTTAACAGTCTAAAACCTTTCTGACTGACTTGGCCTGATCCATGTTTAACCCATATCCTGACTGCTTTGATTGTGCCTACCATGATATTTGTATCAATCTAAAAGTTTTTAATTCAAAGACTTTATGTATACATTTGTATAAATGGGTTGCCTCGCACCTTTATGAGATTTCTTGTCAGCACTAGAGACATTCCTCTTGATGTATGTATATATGTATGTATTTATTTATTTATTTTTTCCCTAAATGTGTTCTCATTTGATCTGTTTGTTTTTTGGTGTTTGTGCATACAGCATCTTTGTGTGCCCTCTCCTGTTTTGAAAAATATTTGAATAATTGAATGATTTATACCACGCCTGGAGGGGTGGAACTGTCTAATGAATGGCACTATATATGTGCCACTGTATTGAACACACACACTTTTGTATAGCACCTGACGAAGCTCACGGCGAAACGCGTCGTGCTAATAAAATACTATAATGCAGTAGTAAGTTGTCCATCTGTTCCCTGGAGTGTGCAGTCCCTTCCTTGAAGGTCCATTCCCTTTTTTACAATTTATATGCCTGCTGACTAGACTTGCACCTCCAACGGGTTTTTTTTGGATGTGCAGGAGTCCCCTTTTTCGTTATATATATATATATATATATATATATATATATATATATATATACATAATTATATCTATATATATATCTATATCTATATCTATATATCTATATATATATATATATATATATATATATATATATATATATATATATACAGTAACATGTTCACTGTTTCTGGCTAGCCCTCTTAATGTTAATGTTTCTGTGTTGTACAGACAGAGCCCGCAGGAATTCAAGCCAGAGGAATGCCAGTAAGTGTGCGTGCGTGCTTGCGTACAGTGTGTGTGTGTGTGTGTGTGTCTGTGTGTGTATGTGTATGTGTATGTGTATGTGTATGTGTATGTGTGTGTGTGTGTGTGTGTGTGTGTGTGTGTGTGTGTGTGTGTGTGCGTGCGTGCGTGCGTGCGTGCGTGCGTGCGTGCGTGCGTGCGTGCGTGCGTGCGTGCGTGCGTGCGTGCGTACTCTCTCTTTCTCTGTCTCTCTCTCTCTCTCTCTCTCCCTCTCTCTCTGTATATATATATATATATATAAATACACAATTGTGTTCATTGTTTCTGGCTAGCCTTATTAATGCTGTTTCTGTGTTGTACAGACCGAGCACACTGGAGTTCAAGCCAAAGGAATGCCAGTAAGTGTTTGTGCGTGCGTGCGTACGTACAGTATGTGTGTGTGTGTGTGTGTGTGTGTGTGTGTGTGTGTTTGTCTGACACTAGAAGTGATGCACACAAACACACTCACACACATATGTAAACACATGCGAATCATTTCACATTACGAGTGTGTGTGTGTGTGTGTGTGTGTGCGTCTGTGTGTGTGGTGTACTCTCCGTCCCCCTCCCCCTCCCCCTCTCTCTCTCTCTCTCTCTCTCTCTCTCTCTCTCTCTCTCTCTCTCTCTCTCTCTCTCTCTCTCTCTCTCTCTGTCTCTCTCTCTCTCTCTCTATACATACATACATACATACATACAATTTTGTTCATTGTTTCTTGCTAGCCCTATTAATGATTAATGCTATCTGTGTTGTACAGACCGAGCACACCGGAGTTCAAGCCTGAGGAATGCCAGTAAGTGTTTGTGCGTGCGTGTTTGTGTTCATGTGTTTATCTGACACTAGAGGTGATGCACACAAACACACTCACACCCATAAGAAGCAATAGTGTGCATTTGTTCATGTGTGTGTGTGTGTGTGTGTGTGTGTGTGTGTGTGTGTGTGTGTGTGTGTGTGTGTGTGTGTGTGTGTGTGTGTGTGTGTGTGTGTGTGTGTGTGTGTGTGTGTGTTGGGCAAATGAAAACAAAACAAGATATTCAAATGCAAATGATATTTAATATGCAAATGAAAACAAAACAAGATACAGTGTGTGTGTGTGTGTGTGTGTGTGTGTGTGTGTGTGTGTGTGTGTGTGTGTGTGTGTGTGTGCGCGCATCTGTGCGTGCGCAGTTTATTTTTTAAATACAAGTTCTAACAATGTTTTACTTTTCTTATCACAGCGACTAATTCACAACCACGTGAGTATTGCTTGTTGTTTCTACTGAAGTAAATGTAATGTAATGTAAGTTAAGTAAGGTAAAGGTGTTAGAAAAATAACCAAATATCATCTACAGTAAGTTGTATGACTGAACTTAGAATCTATCTTAGGTCTGCACCCTGCTTCACCTGAATTTAATAGATATACTCTAAGAGAATCCTTAGAATATTCTATGGTACAGTACTGGGCAAGGTTATACATCTTACAGCGTTGGTTTGATGTTGGCTTCATAATGTTCCACAACTTCTCCCATTAGAAAGGCTCACACATGTTCACATGAATTAGTTTTTCTCTGTCTGCTGTCCTGTTGTGGAATATATTGGACTATGTTAAGATATTATTGAGGGGTTTTGCAAATATGGGATCCAAGTGATACCCAGTGGTGTTAAGTAACTAAGTACATTTACTCAAGTACTGTACTTAAGTAACATGTTGAGGTACTTTTACTTTGCTAGGGTATTTCCAATTTTCAATACTTTATACTTTTACTCCACTACATCTCAGAGGCAAATATTGTACTTTTACACCACTGCAATGGAAACACGAAAACTTTAGTTACTTTGTAGATTTTGATTATTATTACAAAACACGCATTAACCACTTTAGCCTTATATACTTTGGCTATTTTCAAAAGATTTGTATACATATTGATGCCAATACTTTTGTACTTTTACTCAAATACATTTTAAAATCAGACTTTTACTTGTAACTGAGTTTTTCTAGATTGTGGTATTCATGCTTTTACTTAAGTAAAAGAAAATGTCCTTTTACTTTTTCCACCACTGGTGATACCCAAAAGGCATGAATATGGTAGCTACAGGTATCTTGTCGATTAGAAGATGATGATTTAAGTATGTCTGTTAGTTTGTTTGTTGGTATGGTTAAATGATGTGTGTCTGTCTTGAATGTGAGTTATGTAGCAGTTTTTTAGTTAGGTAGCGGTTTTTGTTTTAGGTTATTGTGGTAATCTGAAAATAAAATGATTGAAAGAAAGAGAGATGTTAGACAGAGAAAGACAGGTGAACAGTGCTTAATTTGTAGATTATTAGGTGCCAGAGCTCATGCATCTGACTAAAAGGCATACTTGTTTTTTTGCAACATGTCTATATCTGCATATTTAAATTGACTACATTTCCATGTGACTATTAAGTTTTATGTTTAGAATATTAACCTAAACATGTTTTTTGTTTCTGTGTTGTACAGTGCCATATAGGAATGCAAGCCTAAGGGAGGCCAGTAAGTACACAACTTACTATGTGTGTGTGTGTGTGTGTGTGTGTGTGTGTGTGTGTGTGTGTGTGTGTGTGTGTGTGTGTGTGAGTGTGAGAGTGTGAGTGTGTGAGTGTGAGTGTGTGTGTGTGTCCATGACATTTTCTCACATTACTCTTTTTTTCCCCCACAACCAGTTTTAAAGTGGACTCTCGCAGGTGAGCATTCACACATGATCACTTGAAAGTTTCTGCATTTACACACAAGCAGAAATTTTAAAATATTTCACTTCAGTAATGAGTAACGTTACTTATTGTTAGCCAGTAAGGCCAGGAAGTAACTTTGAATCAGTAAAAGGTTATTAAAGTTACTGCACTGGTTAGTTGTGTCTTAGTTACTGCAGTATAACAGTGACATGGAAAGTAGGTTCTGTGTTAGTTGTATTTATTAATGTTTTGCTTCAATATTAATTCATTCTAATTCATTAATTCTCTGGTAACACTTGCTCATAAGGTACCTGCAATTAACTTAATTTATGATTACTTAATAATTATTTAAGGGTTCATTAAGCATGAATTAAGCGTTAATTAAGCATTAATAAAGCATTAGTTCATTGTGAATTCATCATGAATTCCTTAACTTCATGCCTTAAATTCAGTAACTTTGCTTAACTAATGATTAACTAATGATGTTAATTAATGATGAATTACAAGGAATTAATGCTTAATTAATGCTTAATTAACGTTTAATTAACACTTAAATAATGTATTAAGTAATCATACATTAAGCGTTAATTACGGGTACCTTATGAACAAATGTTAGCAATTATTTATTTCATTTCAATGGTGTTCTACCTCTATTCACAGATGCAGAGACAACCAGATCAAACAGAGGATCTGAACTAATAGAGATACCTGAATACCCCAACAGAGTAAGCAACCATTCTGAGTTTTAATGCATGTCTCTGGCTATAAACTACTTTATCAAGTCTCTGACCGCAAACTACAAATCTGAATGTAAACTACAAATATGACTGCAAATCTAGCCGTAAACTGCAAGTAATTTGTGGTTTACGGCCAGAGACTTGATATTAGATATTAACCCATTCAAACCGGGAACACATCTCAGTCATTTTTAAATATCTTTGGGCTATTCAAAAATAGTTTTTTGGTAAAATCGTGGAAAATGTGTGCAAATCTTTGAATATTTATATATTTTTAAAGCAAACATTTGTAACTCAAAGCTTTGCTTCTGGGGGATTCTACACATGTCTCGGTATATAAAACCATAAACTGTATGTTGCTATACCATCAGTGGTTCTGAACCCCCCAGAAGTTGTAACAGAGTTAAAAAAATATATATATATATAATCAAAGATTTGCACACATTTTCACAATTGTTCAAAAATAGCAGATCTACAAGTTCAAGTAACAGCATCTGACATGGTGTTCCACCTTTATTCACAGAGACGCAGTAACACCGCATGCACCCACCAGGATCTTTACAGAGATAGATACGATGAAGACAGAGGACAAAGGACAAAGATGGATCCGAACACAGAGAGAGACCCACTGCTGGCAGAGACAGAGGATCATTTGGAACCGGACACAGAGATAGACAGACACAATCAGACCTGCTGATGAGAAGAAGAATAACAGAGCTTGAAGATACAGTTAAAGGAGAATTTCGGACTAAGTTTTTCTTACCTTTCATATGATATTACTATATCCTAGGACGAGTGGTACTGTAGAAAAATGTCATAACTCCATCCCGAGTCCACCACAGCTAAAAACCAGAGTGGATGGTCCATGCTCTAGATCGCGTATTTCTATCGCAATTTTATACATATTTTTTTTGTTCATATCTGACTTTCCTAATGACAAAAAACTGTCCACAGTGTTTGTGTGAGATGAGCCCCTCCGGAAGTCTCGCAAGCCGAGATTTCGCCCGTTATCACTGATGTAAACACTACAGCGGATTTGTAATACTTATATCCATTTTGTATACTTCATCTTTATATCTAGCTTTTATTCACACAAGCAGTGCTTTATTACAGTGAGGAGATAAGTCAAGGAATATAACTGAGTGTTCTCTTCTCTCTGGGGAGCCATAGTTTTTTTTATGTATATTAGTATTCATGTAACTAATATGTAATTCATATATGTACTGTATTGAAAGGGGAAAGGTCACATAAAATATAATGGAATGTTCTGTTCTCTCCGGGTCGTCATACTGATAAAGTAACTAAGATGTACTCAAGTACTGTACTTAAGTACAATGTTGAGGTATTGTTTACTTTACTGGAGTATTTCCAATTATCAGTACTTTTACTCCACTACATCTCAGAGGCAAATATTATACTTTTACTCCACTACAATTATTAGAAAACTTTATGTAGCAGGGGGGACTTTTTAAAGGGAATAATAATGATAAAATATAGCTGCAAGCAGCGATAAGCGGGGCCAGGGAATAGAGAGAGAGAGAGAGAGAGAGAGAGAGAGAGAAAGAGAAAGAGAAAGAGAAAGAGAAAGAGAAAGAGAGATAGAGAGAGAGAGAGACGGAATAGATTGAAGAGAGAGAGAGAGACGGAATAGATTGAAGAGAGAGAGAGATAAACGGAATAGATTGAAGAGAAAGAGAGAGAGAGAGAGAGAGAGAGAAACGGAATAGATTGAAGAGAAAGAGAGAGAGAAACGGAATAGATTGAAGAGAAAGAGAGAGAGAAACGGAATAGATTGAAGAGAAAGAGAGAGAGAGAGAGAGAGAGAGAGATAATCGGAATAGATTGAAGAGAGAGAGAGAGAGAGAGAGAGAGAGAGAGAGAGAGAGAGAGAGAGAGAGAGAGAAACGGAATAGATTGAAGAGAAAGAGAGAGAGAGAGAGAGAAACTGAATAGATTGAAGAGAAAGAGAGAGAGAGACTTGGAAAAGGAATAGATTGAAGAGAGAGAGAGAGACATGGAAACGGAATAGATTGAAGAGAGAGAGAGCGAGAGAGACATGGAAACGGAATAGATTGAAGAGAGAGAGAGAGACATGGAAATATAATAGACTGAAGAGAGAGAGAGATGGAAGCAGAACGGATTGAATGGACATCTCAACCTATTGCCATTAACAGGAATCGAACCCTCAACCTTTGGATTAACAGGCTGCAACACTACCTATAGTGCTATAGCTTTGTACAGATTGAGGTTGTCTGTTGAAGATAAAAGTGAACCAGTGAAAGCAGCCGACCTACAAGCTCAGAAACACGTTGCTATCTGAAAAGTTGTGAGATTGTAGATCGGAGAGAGAGAGAGAGAGAGACATGGAAACGGAATAGATAATTCCTTTAACAGGTCCGTTCATGAAAGTCCTTGCGGTCTTGTTTCCAATGAGGGCCTGTGAGCAATTAGGGGTTAAGAGTCTTGCTCAGGGACAAATTTCATTTGCTGGCCTGGCCTGGAATCGTACCTGGGGCAACTAGGGCCTCTGGCTCCCTAGGCTGGCTCACTAACCACTCAGCTATGGCCGCCCCTCAAAAGAGAGAGAGAGAGAGAGAGAGAGAGAGACATGGAAACGGAATAGATTGAAGAGGGAGACATGGAAACGGAATAGATTGAAGAGAGAGAGAGAGAGAGAGAGAGAGAGAGAGAGAGAGAGAGAGAGAGAGAGAGAGAGAGAGAGACATGGAAACAGAATAGATTGAAGAGAGAGAGAGACATGGAAACAATAGATTGAAGAGAGAGAGAGAGATGGAAGCAGAATGGATTGATTGGACATCTCAACCTATTGCCATTAACAGGAATCGAACCCTCAACCTTCGGATTGACAGGCTGCAACACTACCTATAGTGCTATAGCTTTGTCCAGGCTAAGGTTGTCTGTTGAAGATAAAAGTAAACCAGTGAAAGCAGTCGATCTACAAGCTCAGAAACACGTTGCTATCTGAAAAGTTGTGAGATTGTAGATCGGCTATTTTCAGAATGAAGTATGTCATACATTGCAAAAACATACCTTCTCAGATAAGCATTTCATGTTATCTTTATCAATTGCATATGTATTCATTAATACAGTCTTGTTGTTTGCAATGCACTTTAAATGAAGTCTCCACCAAGTGAGGCTTGAACCGGCAACCTTGCTGTTGTGAAACATTCACTTAAGAGGGAAGCCATTGGACCAACAGACCTGATCCAGTGAAAACGGAGGTCAAACAGATGATACCATTTCACGCAAATAACTGAAAAATCCTGGGTTTAAGTGTTTTTCAAACTGCTCAAAATTGCGGACAATCTAAGGGCGGAGAGAGAGACATGGAAAAGGAATAGATTGAAGAGAGAGAGACATGGAAACATAATAGATTGAAGAGAGAGAAAGATGGAAGCAGAATGGATTGATTGGACGTCTCAACCTTTTGCCATTAACAGGAATCGATCCCTCAACCTTCGGATTGACAGGCTGCAACACTACCTATAGTGCTATAGCTTTGTCTAGGCTGATGTTGTCTGTTGAAGATAAAATTGAACCAGTGAAAGCAGCCGATCTACAAGCTCAGAAACACGTTGCTATCTGAAAAGTTTTGAGATTGTAGATCAGCTATTTTCAGAATG
This sequence comes from Gymnoscopelus braueri, assembly GCF_963280865.1. Taxonomy (NCBI): domain Eukaryota; kingdom Metazoa; phylum Chordata; class Actinopteri; order Myctophiformes; family Myctophidae; genus Gymnoscopelus; species Gymnoscopelus braueri. Next base: position 57,473,752 of record NC_137605.1, on the reverse strand, counting down.
AAGTATGTCATACATTGAAAAGACATACTCTCAAATAAGCATTTCAGGTTATCTTTAACAATTGCACTTGCATTAATTGACACAAGTAAGACGCGCGAACGCTGGAAGCGAACGCAGATTGACTGAGGCTGCTATATTTCAACCACACTGTAGTATTGCACTCTGCCGCACTCTGCCGGCTGTATACAGGCAGTGCAGCTGCTGGCATTTCAGCACGGAGTTTCGAGTCACATGGGGGCGCGAGCCAATGAGAGCGTGAACACACGCTGTATACAGGCAGTGCAGCTGCTGGCATTTCAGCACGGAGTTTCGAGTCACATGGGGGCGCGAGCCAATGAGAGCGTGAACACACACGGAAAGACCATAAATAAGGGACAGACACACACACACAACCCAAGCACGGTGATATAGTAAGCTCCACTTGGTCGGAGGCCTCCTTCCGCGTTCGCAGCAATCATGTTGTGTGCAATGCAACTTAAATGAAGTCTGCATCAAGTGAAGCTTGAACTGGCAACCTTGAGGTTTTAAGGCACACACTTAAGCGAGAAGCCATTGGAACAACAGACCTGACCTGGAGAGAGAGAGAGAGAGAGAGAGAGAGAGAGAGAGAGAGAGAGAGAGAGAGAGGAGAGAGAGAGAGAGAGAGAGAGAGAGAGAGAGAGAGAGAGAGAGAGAGAGAGAGAGAGAGAGAGGAGAGAGAGAGAGAGAGAGAGAGAGAGAGAGAGAGAGAGAGAGAGAGAGAGAGAATAGATTGAAGAGAGAGAGCGAGAGAGCCATGGAAACGGAATAGATTGAAGAGAGAGAGACACGGAAACATAATAGATTGAAGAGAGAGAGAGATGGAAGCAGAATGGATTGATTGGACATCTCAACCTATTGCCATTAACAGGAATCGAACCCTCAACCTTCGAATTGACAGGCTGCAACACTACCTATAGTGCTATAGCTTTGACCAGGCTGAGGTTGTCTGTTGAAGATAAAAGTGAACCAGTGAAAGCAGCCGATCTACAAGCTCAGAAACACGTTGCTATCTGAAAAGTTTTGAGATTGTAGATCGGCTATTTTCAGAATGAAGTATGTCATACATTGCAAAAACAGACCTTCTCAGATAAGCATTTCATGTTATCTTTATCAATTGCATATGTATTCATTAATACAGTCTTGTAGTTTGCAATGCACTTTAAATGAAGTCTCCACCAAGTGAGGCTTGAACCGGCAACCTTGATGTTGTGAAACATTCACTTAAGCGGGAAGCCATTGGACCAACAGACCTGATACAGTGAAAACGGAGGTCAGACAGATTATACCATTTCACGCAAATAACTGAAAAATCCTGGGTTTAAGTGTTTTTCAAACTGCTCAAAATTGCGAACAATCTAAGGGCGGAGAGAGAGACATGGAAACGGAATAGATTGAAGAGAGAGAGACATGGAAACAATAGATTGAAGAGAGAGAAGGATGGAAGCAGAATGGATTGATTGGACGTGTCAACCTGTTGCCATTAACAGGAATCGAACCCTCAACCTTCGGATTGACGGGCTGCAACATTACCTATAGTGCTATAGCTTTGACCAGGCTGAGGTTGTCTGTTGAAGATAAAAGTGAACCAGTGAAAGCAGCCGATCTGCAAACTCAGAAACACGTTGCTATCTGAAAAGTTTTGAGATTGTAGATCGGCTATTTTCAGAATGAAGTATGTCATACATTGCAAAAACATACCCTCTCAAATAAGTATTTTAGGTTATGTTTAACAATTGCACATGTATTAATTGACACAATCATGTTGTATGCAATGCAACTTTAATGAAGTCCGCATCAAGTGAGGCTTGAACTGGCAACCTTCAGGTTGTGAGGCACACGTTTAAGGGAGAAGCCATTGGACCAACAGACAAGAACATGTGAAAAAGGAGATCACACAGATGATACAGTTTCACGCAAATAGCTGAAAATCCTGGGTTTAAGTGTTTTTCAAACTGCTCAAAATTGCGGACAATCTAAGGGGGGAGCTTACTGGTCAACGTGATACATGTGTTCCTCATGAGTCAAGGCACATGTGTAAGCAGGTTTAATGGCTGTCGGCCAAACGAGGCATGACTTTTGCCTGTTTAAAGTTTGCACTTTCAAAAAAATCGCTATAGCGCCCCCCTTTGACCAATTGGAGTAAGATTGGTTTCAGTAATATTTGGAATGACCCTCAACATTAACGCAAAGTTTCAAAGAAATGTGAGTCTGCATGTATGTGTTAGGGGCAGATGAATAATTGTCATAAAACTGCAATATTCATTGGCTCATTAAAGCTTCATTTTTTCACTTATGGAAAATCTTTTGCATCAGTTTGTCGGCATAGGTCCAAAGTTCATGTGTAAAACGTTTCGTGCAGATTACTCAAAAATCCCAGGAGGAGATAGGTTTTAACTGTTTTAACTGTTTTTCATATAATTCAAAATGGTGGGAGATCTAAAGGTCAGAGGTCAAAAGTCAGAGGGTTAAAGTTGTTCATCATGAGTAGACGCATGTGTGTATTGAAGTTTTATGGCTGTAGGTCAAACAGGGCATGAGTTGTACCTGTTCAAAGTTGGCATTTTCAATTGAGTGCTATAGCGCCACCTTTTGACGAAAGATTGTGAGATTTATTTCTTGATAGTTTTTCATGACCATCTACCATATGGCCGAGTTTCGTAAAAAGCGACAGCACGGTTCAGCCAGAACTGTGAAAAGTGGCAGAAACAGAATACGTACAATAATAAGACAGGTCCAGAGCTGAGCTCTGGCCCCGTAAATATACAATGCCTACTAGACTACGCCACCTTTTTCTAGAGGGAAGGTCCTCTTTAACAATGAAATGCACAGGTTCGTGTAACCAAGGATGAGCATGGAAATAAGACATAAAGTGACTTTATAATTTTTTATTTTTTTTTCCTTCATAAACATCCTTCATGAATATCCAACATTCCTTCATGTACATAAAGTATTCAAGCTTTTAAAATACACACTAGACTAAAACACCACAATCATATAAATAACCAACACATACAATACCATATATTGGGCTGGCGTAACAGAGGAGGAGAAGGAGCACAGCAGCATGGAATAAGGGCATACTTTGTACCATACTTACTAATTTACCAGGCGGCCTATATGCCGATACATTTAGAAAAGCCATGCCTTCCAGTTCTTGTCCTCCTCAGGTACACCAACCTTACAGCAAGCTAGGGGATCTGCTGAATGAAAGCCTCAGCCCTTTTATCTCCTGTGACAATAAACCCCACCCTAAATTTGAAACGAGGAGCACCTGGCTGATGCTGCCATAGTAACAGGTCTACCTGGTTACATTTAGTTACTAGTTATTGTAGAGTTTGATTATTATTACAAAACATACATTAACCAGCTCAGCCCTATATACATTTCGGCCATTTGAAAATAGCAGATCTACAAGCTCACAATGCGTTGCCATGCGACGCATTGTGAGATTGTGAGCAGATTCTGCTGTTAGTAGAACCTGTCTTGAGAGATAGGGCTCATGTGGTTAACAATCATCTTATCTGTGCATCCAAATAAACCTGCAGCTCGCATGACACAACCACTGTAGGCCTACCTCAACATAGTGTACAAGTCAGATCCACACTTAATGTGGTGATAGAGGCGGTGCTCAGAGAGTGCAACCTGAGACAATAGGGCCACTGAACCCATCGACACCTTTCATGCAAATGTTGTGCCTGCATGTAAACTAATCTCTACCCCCTAAAATACACACGAAAACACACTCAAAGTAAGCCTTGTTTGTGATATAATTTTAACCAGTTAATGACCCTTAAACGTACTTGGTAAAAGTACAAAAGTATTGGTATCAAAATGTGTTTAAAGTACCAGTACTAAAATGTTTGAAAATAGCCAATTTTCTAATAGCCTAGGTATAAAATAAGGCTAAAGTGGTTAATTTATGTTTTATAAGGTAACCATTTATATCTGCAAAGTAACTAGTAACTAAAGTTTTCAAATACTTGTAGTGGAGTAAAAGTACAATATTTGCCCCAAGACTGCACTCTGATCTGTGTGTGTGTGTGTGTGTGTGTGTGTGTGTGTGTGTGAGTGTGTGAGTGTGTGTGTGTGTGTGTGTGTGCGTGCGTGCGTGCGTGCGTGCGTGCGTGCGTGCGTGCGTGCGTGCGTGTGTGTGTGTGTGCGTGCGTGAGTGCTGCGTGCGTGTGTGTGTGTGTGCTACTGCCCTATGGACCACATGGTTCGGCAAGGCTCACTACTACTAGTGCGAGTTATAAAGATTTAGTACATCCATATTGTTTGAGTTGATATCCTGCCTTGACGTGACTATGAATACTGTTTTGATGATACAGCACTTTCCCCAGTGGTGTGTTGTCTTTCTTATGGTAAGCAGCATGGAGGCTTGCCACTCTGGACTCTCTTCCGTGTGGCCTCCTTGCCGAGATAGACAGTCAGCTCATAGAGAGAGGGAGAGAGAGAGAGAGAGAGAGAGAGAGAGAGAGAGAGAGAAAGAGAGAGAGAGACGCACACACACACACACACACACACACACACACACACGCACACACACACACGCACACGCACACTTGCTTGCTTGTGGTTGTCCATCGTGTCCGATGATGACCATCTTCTCCTATTTGTGAGTCCTCTGGTGGCTGAATAGTCCGATCCTGGATCCACAGTTGCGGTTGCAGACCGGGCATGTAAAAGTGATGCTGACGGGAGCAGGGGTGGCTTTGCGGGCATGCCTCTTTGCACGCTTTGCTGCACGGTGCTGTGTGCGCTGACTTTCCATATACTCCACTCCCTTTGCGGAGTGAGAACGCCAGAGGTTGCGGCAGGAAGCAAGTTCCTCCAGTGAAGAAGGTTTGATCCGGCCTCTCTTCAGTGTGGTCTTCAGTTGGTCTTTGAATCGCTTCTTCTGCCCACCAGCACTGCGTTGACCAAGGTGTAACTGGCCGTAGAGGACTTTGCGCTGGGCATACGAATGACATGCCCCAGCCACCTGAGTTGATGTTGGTTCAGGATGGACTCTATACTGCAGCTGCCTGCCAGTTCCAGCACCTCTGTCTCACGCACGCACGCACGCACGCACGCACGCACGCACGCACGCACGCACGCACGCACGCACGCACACACACACACACACACACACACACACACACACACACACACACACACACACACACACACAGAGAGAGTTGGAACTGTTGCAACAACAGCCTTGTCAACAACAGGTGATATGATATTAATGTTCTGTGGGTTCCATGCAGGGGTCATCACCATGCCAGCTTGTGTTGGAAATGTTCATCGATATTTTATTTTTTGCCACAGACATACAAAATAAGTGATCAATAATTTTACCAGAAATACATAATGAACTCCTGATGTGCCATAGTGTCTACTGTATGTAATGTGCTACACATTTTACAATGCTTTTACATTTTACAATAAGACAGGCATTCAATGTGGCATGGTGAAAGTCTATTCCGTATTTGGGATTTCAATAATTGGGTCTTATCAGTACAGTGCTTCCATCGCACATTATATGAGCAACGGGCCATTTAGGTGCAGAGGTGAGTGGGTACGTGTCATATGAGGTCAGGAGGAGATCAAGTTCTACCAGTTCTACCTCACCAAACCAAAACATATTTTTGGTTTTGTGAGAGTCTTAGGTTAGAGCCAAACACATCATGTACCTGTACGTACATCATGATGAGTGATTAGATAATGATAAAGGGCATGCCAGCATTTAAAGGAATGCAGTGTCACAACAACTAGTTTCATGCAAAGGCTCCTAACTTTGATCAGAGGTGAGAGCTAAGCTGGGGGTCTGATGGTGATTGTGGACCCCGGGGCTGTGGATCAAGGGTGTCCAATTCTGCCCTCCTTTGCTTTTGTAGCATATAGATCTGTTTTTGATCTTTTCCTGCACCATTAGCCACTGTGGTCTGGCTGGTCCCATTGACTGTAATTGCTTAATTGTCTGACCACACCACATATTAATCCATTGTCTTGAAAAAAAGGTTTCTCCAACAAAGGATTGAACACACGTTTAGCTATGTTCAGGGATCATGTACGGTACCATGTACACCACAAATCTCCTGCAACATATTAATGAGCATGTCATCCTGACACTTTACAAGTTACCAAACTTATTCAAACTAATTTGAATTGAAAGATTAAATTGTGAATATTTAGAACATAATTTTACATTATCATGAAAAAAGCATATAGGCTATATTTTTCATGTTTTTCAAAAGAAACTAAACTAAACTAAAATGGGCCACGGACATAGACAAGTCTTATCACGGACACTTTTGTCCGCGTATGGACATGTTGATGACCCCTGTTTTCATGTAGCCTAATTCAACACGAAATCAAAATAAACTTATCTTGCCTTCCTTAACAGAGTACATTGAAGAGGAAATTACTAACCAAAGCAGAGTTGGGCGAGTGCCCATTCCAGCCTCCAAGCAGATTGTTCAGCGGCTATTGGGAAACCAGAGTTATTCAGGTAGCCTAACTTTTAAAATAAGTTTATTGACATATTATAACTTCTTTAGCTACAGTCATCATAACCAGCCCATTCAAGCCACATGAACTACTTACAAAGTATTCTATCATGTGTTAATAACAAATATTGATTTCTTCTTAGGAAAGGGGATAATAATAGTACAATATAATAGCTATAGTGCAATAAATAGTATGTGAAGATTGTGCCAGTTTACTGACTACAGAAAATCAAGACAACAGTTTACCCATTGTGAAGGACAGTATGAGGTACACATAAGTGATGCGCAGCGTCAAAATATATGTCTTTGAAATGTATTGGAGTGGAAGTCATAAGAACTAGGGGTGTCACGATTCACTTACCTCACGATTCGATTCAAAATCGATTCCTAGGGTGCCGATTCGATTTAAATTGCGATTCTGCGATTAATTGTGAGTAATTGCGATTCGATTCGATACTGCGATTTATTGCGATTAAATCCTAGGGTGCCGATTCGATTTAAATTGCGATTCTGCAATTAATGGCGATTCGATTCTGCGATTTATTGCGATTAAATCCTAGGGTGCCGATTCGATTTAAATTGCGATTCTGCAATTAATGGCGATTCGATTCGATTCTGCGATTTATCTCGATTAAATCCTAGGGTGCCGATTAGATTTAAATTGCGATTCTGCAATTAATGGCGATTCGATTCGATTCTGCGATTTATCGCGATTAAATCCTAGGGTGCCGATTCGATTTAAATTGCGATTCTGCAATTAATGGCGATTCGATTCGATTCTGCGATTTATCTCGATTAAATCCTAGGGTGCCGATTCGATTTAAATTGCGATTCTGCAATTAATGGCGATTCGATTCGATTTTGCGATTTATTGCGATTTTCTTCCCCAAATCACTTTGCTTTAATTATACTAGAACATTTTAAAACAATTCTGAACAATATATAAACCATGAAAAGTTGAATCATACACTTCAATGCAGCCTGATCATGTCAGTCAGTCTTTCTGACATTTATTTCAGACAAAGTGCCAGTGAAAAAGGTACAACCTTATAAAAACAACATGTTATTACATTACATCCTGGTCTTAAAGCTGCCAGTCAGTCATCTCATCAGCTGCTGGGAAAAAAACACAAACAGTACACATTCACACTTAGTTCACAGTGATGAAAAAAGATGTGCTGCAGATGAGCTATTTTAGCCTTTAACAACATCATCATCATGACATTTAACTAAACCTGATGTTCTTCAAGACCTTTACTGAACACAGAATATATGCAGTTCTAGGGACCACTAGGCATCAAAATGGACCCACAGGTCTTGTACAAATGAGAACAAATGGACCTACAGGTCTTCAACTTGAGAACAAATGGACCTACACTACAGGTCTACATCTTAAGAGTGTACAAGGTACAACCTTATAAAAACAAAACATGTTCTTAAAGCTGCCAGTCAGTCATCTCATCAGCTGCTGGGAAAAAAACACAAACAGTACACATTCACACTTCACAGTGATGAAAAAAGATGTGCTGCAGATTAGCTATTTTAGCCTTTAACAAATGGACCTAGACCTACACTACAGGTCTGCAACTTAAAAGAGTGTGCAAATGAAACCAAATGGACCTACAGGTCTTCAACTTAGAGTGTACAAATGACTAGGCAATGAATTATGTATTTAATTGTATCCATGTGGCCTAATGCATATTAAACTGGGAGTCACTGAAATTAAACAGATTGAGAAAGAAATGTTGAGAAAAGTAAATAAAATATCAAATAAATGTATAGGCTAAAGTAAAGTGCAATAACAAATAAAATTTACCTTGATATACATTAATATCATTCACATTAAATGAGCTCAACTTCAAAACTATGGACTTCCATTTGGTAAGAAAAAACAAACAAAAATGAATCAGGACTGCTACATTTAGCTAGTAATCAAAGTGCTCATCATCATCAAACTAGTGCTGGGGAATGTGGAGGTTCTTGTGCAAAAACAAGAGCTGGTCAACATGCTCACTAGTGAGGCAGCTCCTCTCAGCTGTGACAATGTCCCCGGCTGTGGAGAAAACACGCTCTGAAGGGACACTTGTCCCTGGTACACACAAGTACCGCTTGGTTAGTGTGGCCAGGAGAGGGTACTCACGGCGGTGTTCTTTCCACCAGTCCAGTGGCTTTTCAGACAGAGTCACAGGAGCAACCGCTTTGTATTGATTCACCTCCTCCGCTGCAGTGTCAAAGGGTGACTTCTCTGGTGCAGATGGTTCCGGACCTGCCCCATAGGTGTTCCCAAACAGTTCAGCCAGTGCAGAAGATGCTCTTTTTTTAGCAGGTGGGGGGCCCTGGGGGTCTTCATTCTCCTCACCATCACCGCCAGCAGCACTGGGCTCCTCCTCGTCAGAGTCTGGCTCTGTTCTCACCACCACATTTTCCTACAGGCCATGGTGCAACAAATAAAACAAAGTGGTACAACAATTAACTTAGCACTCTTATTTTGTATTTAATTTATTGTATTACTAACACCATACTACACACACACACACACACACACACACACACACACACACACACACACACACACACACACACACACACACACACACACACACACACACAGAGGACTAAATAAACATTTTTGCATCTCTCTAATGCTTATATATATTTATATATTTATAAATGATTAGTTACCTGAAGCTTCTCCTTCTCCATCATGGCTGCAGCTTCAGTGATCATTCTTGCAAAGGTTTCTTGCTTCTCATTTTCTGACAGGAATGGCAACACTTTAAATCTTGGGTCTAGTGCTGATGCTAGGTTGAGTGTGGTCTTCTCCAGCTCAGATGTGTACCTCTTTGCTAAGTCTTGGTGAATGGCTGCTTTGAGGTGTTTGACAAAGGGAGGATCCCCAATGTTTTCTTGGGTGTTCTGCAAAAGCTGTGCGTGCAATGGGGCTATGAAGGACAGAGTTGGATTGTTTTCATCCGACATGGCTTTGGTAGCCACAGCAAATGGCTTCATGGCCTGGACGAACAGCTCAGCATTGCTTAAGTCTGACCCACACAAAGTGTTGATGTCTTTCTCTGTCTGTCTGATTTCGTTGCTAAGCAGTGTAGCACTCACTGCTTCCTTTTGCTCCAAGAAACGCTCCACCATTGAATAGGCGCTGTTCCAACGCGTCGCCACGTCCGTTTCCAGTTTGTGCTTAGGGAGTCCCAGTCTATGTTGTTTTTCTAGGAAAATGTCGTTCGCTCTGGTACTTCTGTGGAAAAAACTAGACACCCGACGTATCCGTGCGAGTAGTCTTGAGACATCTGGTAACTTCAGTGCGCGCTGCGCGGCCAGGTTGAGGGTATGCGCGTAGCATCTGATGTGAAGAAAACCGGCTAATTCTGCAGCAAGAGACATGTTGGCCGCGTTATCTGTGACTAAAGCCGTGTCTTTCGCGTCGATTCCCCATTCGATCGTCACATCCTTGAGCAAATCTGAAAGATTTTGACCAGTGTGGCTCTCGTGCATGGCACGGGTTTGGAGGACTTGAGAGCACAGAGACCAGTCCTCTGTGATGTGATGGGACGTTACCGTAACATAACCCTCTGTGGCCCGAGAGGTCCATCCGTCACAGGTGAGAGCGACTCGTACTGCTCCGCGCAGCGATAGTTTTACCTTGGCCACAACCTCGTTGTAGAGTAAAGGCACGGCTGTGTCGGTGAAATAGGTCCTACATGGAATGTTGTAGCGCGGCTCCAAGTTGTAAAGCATGTTTCTAAAACCTTCATTCTCCACCACCGAATATGGGCGAAGGTCTTTGGCTATAAACTGTCCAATTGATCTGGTGATGCGTTTAGCCTTTTCCGAACCTTTGGGCATTTTTTGCAGTGTTTCATCGATGCTCTGTTGACCTGCTAGCAGCCGGTGTTCTGGGGAGGTTACTGACTTCACCTCGGCGTGGTGTCGGTCAAGATGTTGACCCAGGTTGCTTGTATTACCACAATACTTAACTACTCCACGACAGAGTTTGCACACAGCGTTAGTCTTGTCTAGCTGTGTGGTGCTTCCTTTCACTAAGTAAAACCCAAAGTGTTTCCATACTTTGGATTTAAAATGTCCAGGAACCGGTCGGATTTCCAATTCCACATTTTCTTCGTCCGCCATTTCGTGTTTTGCTATTTGCACTTGGCGCATACACATGACGTAACCTGCATACACATGACGTAACCACAACGCGCCACCACAACAAATAGCCTCTGCACTGTCTGCACTCTCCGTAGCACTGCCATCTGTTGGATGAAAGCAGCAACTTATTTCACCACAATAAAAAAAAATCGAAAAAATCGATTCTGAACATTTGAAACGATTAAAAAAATCGCGGCATTAAGAATCGCGATTTATTCACGAATCGATTTTTTTTGACAGGCCTAATAAGAACCCAAAAATACAAATACTCAAGTAAAGTACAGATACTCCAAAAACAGTACTCAAGTAAATGCATTGCGTTACTGTCCATTACTGACAGTTTCACACCAATAGATTCAGATCAAAAGGTTTAGATGCCCAATCAAGGCCAGTTGGTGGCAGTAAAATACCACTATGCTGGATAATGAATTATTATTGATTGCCAATGTATCCATCTGTAATCTAATAGGTTTCATGTTGGGATTAGTGAGCATTGTTGATTAGTGATCTTACAATTTATTGATTGCTATTATCAGTGTTGTTTCACTCTTAGACTAATTGTATTCAATTGTGTGTAAGCCAAGGCATTATATTGTCGGTGTGGGGTCCAAAACTGTTACTTTTCAAGATGTGGGAAAAAGAAGCTGTATTCCACTGAATAATACTTGTTAAGGGGCAAATAGGTGATAGGGGGCGAAGGCTTCAGGGCCTACTAAAGGGGCCTCGAACCTTGTCCTGCACAGCAAACAAGAAAATCTAAATCCTTCTACTAGAATCAAGGACGACACCCATGAAGTGCGGAGTCAGTGTTCGCCGTGTAGCTGCTTTCCATACCGTTAATGTACTTGCAGGATGTCCAGTTTGTATTAAACTCTGTTATTGCACAATACATTTCACACTCACACCCGGAAGTCTTCTGACGTAATTTTTGACGTAATCACAATTTTGGAGAACACATCTACAAGCTAACAACGTGTTGCGCCTCAACGCGTTGTTGCCTTGAAAATCTGTTAAGTTACAGATGGAACCTATGCTCAATAACATAACGACTAATTATCCTCTCTTTGCACACAGAAGAGACCCAACTCTCAGAGACAAATTGGTTCACTCATCTTCTAGTCCTGACTGTTCCACCTGGCTGTCCCTCAACTATAGATAGAGTTCAGGCTGCTACGTGGCCTCACATCTAGAGTTCAGGTCACTACGTGGCCCTCACATCTAGAGTTCAGGCTGCTACGTATAGCCCTCACATCTAGAGTTCAGGCTGCTACGAGGCCCTCACATCTAGAGTTCAGGTCGCTACATGGCCCTCACATCTAGAGTTCAGGTCACTACGTGGCCCTCACATCTAGAGTTCAGTCTGCTACGTGGCCCTCACATCTAGAGTTCAGTCTACTACGTGGCCCTCACATCTAGAGTTCAGGTCGCTACATGGCCCTCACATCTAGAGTTCAGGTTGCTATGTGGCCCTCACATCTAGAGTTCAGGTTGCTATGTGGCCCTCACATCTAGAGTTCAGGCTGCTACGAGGCCCTCACATCTAGAGTTCAGGTCGCTACATGGCCCTCACATCTAGAGTTCAGGTTGCTACGTGGCCCTCACATCTAGAGTTCAGGCTGCTGCTTGGCCCTCGGTGTGCACAATGCCACAAAACCACCAATTGTAAATTCTTCTCACATCCTTTGACAGGTAAAAAGTATAAACAAAAGAGTTTAATCAACTGTAACTCCACCTGTGTGGTTTACATGTTAACCTGTCCCTGTGGTAAGGCTTATATTGGCCAAACAAAAAGATACCTGAAACTGAAGATCTCTGAACACAAAACTGCTATACGCACAGGCAATATTGAATATGCCTTGGCTAAACACTACCTTGAGGCTAATCATGGTTCACCCTCATCTTTGTGCTTTGTAGGGATTGAACAAGTTACTACCCCTAGAGGGGGTAACCTCCCCAAATTGTTATCTCAGAGAGAAATGTTTTGGATTTATCAACTCAACACCATGCAACCAAAGGGCCTAAATGATGATTTCTCCTACAAACCCTTTTTATACAAAAAAAAAGTGCTCTGTCAATTTTATTATATATATTTTTTTTTTCTTGTGGGGTCCAAAGTCTTTCTGATGTGTGAATCCCTGTTGTGGCCATTCTGTGCCCTTTGGATGATTTCAAATATTATTTATAATGTCTAAAAAAGACTGTTCTGACTGTGACAGTGATATAGTGTAACTGATCAACTGATTGTCAAGCAAGGACCCCCCCCCCCCTTACACAGGTGGGGCTGATTATATGTGTATGTTTAAAAGAGGGGCCTGCAACCCCCATTGGCCGGGTTTCCCAAACGAATTTGAGCTTGTGCGTAGCCTAGAAGCTGCGTAAGAGCCTCCACGCAGCTGCGCAGTAGCAACCCCCCTAAGCACTATCTTCGTTAGTAGCAGCTGAGTGTGCCCTACGTGCCATCTAAACTGGCTTCTGGAGACACCATCGTCGTAGGTTCTCAAGCGCACGGCGTTACGTGTGTGCTAAAACTACATTCGGAGACAGCATGCACGTAAAGACCTCCTGGACGAAGCCTATACGTAAAGCCTAAACTACGTAGTGCTGTCCTACGCTACACAGCAGTTTAAACTCCCTTTGCAAATATATACAGTGAAATGGATCATAAAAATACCAGAGCCAACTGTCAGATGTCCTGAAGCAGTCCACTACAAATACAGCTTTTGAATAATATATTTATGAATTAAATTACAGTGGTGAGGTAACATCTGCAAGGTAAATAAAACACTAAAGTGTCCCCATTATGCTAGTAAATTAAATATACTTAAAATACCAAAAGTAAAGGTATGCAGAATGTCCCATTTCCCAAATTTAATATGTATTAAAATCTTTTGAAAATAGCAGATCTACTAGCTTGTGAGGCGTTGTGAGCTTGTAGATCTGCTTTCAAAAGATTTTTTAACCATTCATAAACATGGCGAGTGCAACAGCTGTCACTTTGAGAGAGGAACAGGGGACTTTCATCAAAACGTTTAACTATAAAACTTAGAAATTAAGGAAACATGCTCAGCATCATTTATATACCTTTAGTTAAAGGTAGGGTAAGTGATTTGCTTTGGTTAAAATAAGTGTTAAATAGCTCTATATTCTGATAGTACTCATTGCTATAGAGTGTTTGTTCAGTAAAAGGAGTCTCCTTGTCTCTCCAGCTCTTTATAAAACAGAAAATGCATTTTCGTTTCAGTTTCATTTCCAATTTTATCCAACCAGGACAGAGAACTCAATCAGGATACAGATTAAACAAGTGAAATTGGAAGTGATGACACTAAGAAATGAGCAGACAAAATTGGAACTGGAACACTATACAAATTAAGCTTAAAAATAGGTACTTTCTCCTGATTTGCTGAGATTTTGACACCTACCGAAAAAGGTATTTTCTGTTTATTAAAGAGCTGGAGAGACAGGGAGACTCCTGTTACTGAGAAAACACTCTATAGCAATGATTACTATCAGAATATAGTATTTTAACCTTTTAACAAAATACTTTTTGTTTTGACCAAAAAATATCACTTATCCTACCTTTAACTTGGCTTATGCTTAATATTTTTATCAGATGATCGGATCATCCGTGAGAGTACAATTTGTAAACTTCGGGTTCATGCATAGAGGACGAAGCAGCGCAGCCGCTCGCCCTACCCAAAAGAACAGATCTGCAAGCTGTCGACACGGCATGTCGCAGTGCGTTGACAGCTTGTCTGTTTTTTTGGGTAGGCATCGCACGTTACGCACCGGCCCTGCCGTATTAAAAAAAAAAAAAAAAAAAAAATCTCTTTGGGAAACGCGGCCATTATCACTTTTTAATCTGCTCTGAGGAAGGCTGCGGCCGAAACGCGTTAGCGTTCTCTCAATAAAAATGAGAAATGACATCTGAGCCAGTCTTGCATTATTTATTTTGGAGTGCCGCTTTTTCCCCTTTGGTGTTTTTTGATTCAAATAATTCCTTTGTGGTATTTGTCACTGTATATACACTGCATTTAACCCATCCTAAGTATCAGGAACAGTGGGTGCTACTAGTGCCTCAGGGAGCTATTGCTGTGACCTGTCACCTTCAGCTTCCCAGGCGGGCTCTCTCATTCAGCTATGGCCGACCCTCTGCTGTAGTTAGAGATTTGATTACCCAGGAATTCATTAATCATCCCCTAGAGTTAGTGTCGAAGTGTCCTTGAGCAAGGCGCCGAGCCCCTAATTGCTCCCGATGAGCAGGTTGGTGCCTTCCATGGTTTCCTCTGCCATCGGTGTATGAATGTGTGTGAATGGGTGAATGTAATGCACAATTGTAAAGAGCCTTGGATAAAGGCACTATATAAATGCACCATTTGCTGTATGAACAGGACGTTTAATATTTTGTGAAAATTTTATATTAAATTCAGCATTGTCAATATCTATTTATCCTCAAAAAACAATAATCACAAAAACACTATGAATTGTAAAATCACCATCACAAAGCACCACATACACTAAATATTAGAAAAAAGTTTGTTTTAATGTAGATTACAGGGAGACAGAAAACACAGCTGTCCACAGGCGCGGAACAAACTCTGACTACAATATATTTCCATATTAGTGCGAGCTCCACCAATCACTGACATCACTGCTACACATTAGAATTGTGGGTAGTGAAGTATTTGTTCCCTGACCAGTGGTAGAAGAAGTACTGACATTTCTTACTTAAGTAAAAGTATCAATACCGCAATGTAGAAACATTCCGTTGCAAGTAAAAGTCTGGTATTCAAAATTCACTTGAGTAAAAGCACAAAAGTATTGGCATCAAAATATACTTAAAGTACCAAAAGTAAAACAACTCATTATGCAGAATGTCCTGTTCTGTTTCACAAGCTATCAAATGTATACATTTGATAAAAATATTTGGAAAATAGCAGATCTACAAGCTCACAACACGTCGCGATGCGACACGTTGTGAGCTTGTAGATCGGCTATTTTCAAATAGCCAAAGATTAAATAGCTCTAAGTGGTTAAAGTACGCTTTGTAATAATAATCAAAATCTACAAAGTAACTAGTAACTAAAGTTTTCAAATAATTGTAGTAGAGTGGAAGTAAAAGTATTCACAATTGGAAATACTCCAGTGAAGTAAAATTACCTCAAAATTGTACTTACGTACAGTTCTTAGTTACTTTACACCACTGTCCATGACACTGTGATTAAACATATTTTCCTTAAAAGATTGATTGCATAAAGACGTGTGGCTAAGTTCTACAGGAGCATATAGCCTCCTTTTACAAACACGAGCGAACATGAGATAAGTCTACATTGGATTGTTACGGAAATAATAAGCTCATTGTGATATCGTAGCTTTGCTGATATCTAGAATAACCACTTCAGTATTTCAGGTCACTGTATGTTTATTTGCTTTCAAGTTGTCGTGTACAGGAACCGGCTTGGGTAAACAACATGCTGCCTGGGAGCAGCCTCACTGCGCATGTCAGAATGCTTTCTAACCAGGGTCACCAGACTTAGTATCTGGTGCCCTCCTCCGGACTGGAGTGATAGAACAGGTTACAATTATCACAAGATATCACATCCCTTCCCCCTTAAGCTGAACACACACATCAACAGTAGACCCCCAAAACAAGTAGAATAAAGTGCTTCAATTTGCTAAACTGTAAACAACTGGCACTTAAAACACATCCTCAAATAACAACAATAACAGCCTCTTTTTTTTTTTTTTTTTTTTTTTACGAGGCACCACAAAGTCCACATTCAAGTTACTTAGTTCAACACAGGGAAGGTGGGTAGACCACCACACTTCCCATGAGCCTCAGAGCGTATTCTTGCTCTTTTGTTGAGAGGACTCACTATTTATACACAAAGTCAGTTAAGTGAGCAGGAGCTCGTCTCACCCTCAGGGAGCAGCGCGGTGTCGGCGGTGGCTCTGCTCCTCCGGCCAGCGGTCCCACAGCAGGAGGTTGAACCGGAATCACCAGAGGAACGGCTGCCCTCTCACTGATGGGAGGGGCGACGACAGAGTCCTCCGCCGAGGCTTCCGTGGACAGGTCTGGAAACTGAAGACCTCCGGTCTCCATACTCTCCTCTGCGGCTGTTGTTCCGCTGGCCGTCGTTGCATAGCGCTGTCGGACCTGATCAACGTGACGCCTGACAGAACGCCCACCTCCAACCTGCGCCGTATACGACACTGGACCAGTGCTTTCTTCAATGACTGCTGGTATCCACTTTGGTCCGTAGCTGTAGTTCCGGACAAACACGTCATCCCCTGGTGCAAAACTCCTCAGCTTGCTGTGTGCATCATGCCTTACTT
The DNA here is from genome assembly GCF_963280865.1 of Gymnoscopelus braueri. Taxonomy (NCBI): domain Eukaryota; kingdom Metazoa; phylum Chordata; class Actinopteri; order Myctophiformes; family Myctophidae; genus Gymnoscopelus; species Gymnoscopelus braueri. The sequence goes on along the minus strand of NC_137605.1, from coordinate 57,456,743 downwards.
TCTGTTTGAGTTGACTCTGGCGGACCTTGCTCTTCACATCCGGCAGCAGTAGGGCTGGGGCGGTATGGATTTTTATTTTCGGCGGTAATTACTCCCCGTTACGGTACGGTACGGCGGTATTTACCGCCTCATGCACGCGCGAATTTTTTTTTGTAATACCGCAGCCAATTTTAAAGAACCGCGGGTTACCGTTACCGTTACCTCGCCATTACCGCTACCGCGTTGTTACCGTTACCGCGCCGTTACCGTTACCGTGCCGTTACCGACGGTGGGTTTTGCACCGTCGTCATTATTATTATTATCATCACCTATGCTGTTGCATTGTCTGAAGTAAGCCGAACAAAAATGAGTTTTGCTCTTAAGCAGTGGTGGAAAAATGCTCAAATCTTGTACTTAAGTAAAAGTATCAATACTGAAATGTGAAAATACTCAGTTACAAGTAAAAGAGAGAAATACCTGGATGATGTTTTCTCTCATCTCTCGTAGTTAACCAGTCTGCGTGGCCGACTGGCATCGTTCCTAATGTTTATATTCCATGACCATGATGTTAGCGTAATCCGTTAAAGATTATTGGAAAGCTATCTCAGATAAAAACTATTAGGATTAAGTAAAGTAGGGAATCTATCCCCGTTTGTTATGAAACTTATGAAAGAAATGAAACCGTCGTATGTTTTGCGTCAGTGCCGTGAATGCCGTCAATCGATTGGTCTCGGCTGCCGGAAATAGCAGATCTACAAGCTTGGTGAGCTTGTAGATCTGCTCTTTTTGTTACGTGATGTAAGACACTATCGTACGACGAGGTATATATATGAGAGTGAAATTACACTGGTGACTCCGACCCAAGCTATCTATATATATCTATATATATATATATATATATATATATATATATATATAGATATATATCAGAGTCCTGCAACGGGCCGGATACCGCGTTTTTTTTTTTTTCACTCCGCGTTTGACGGGTGAAAACGGGTGAAAATTTTACTTTGATAAGATAACGGGTACGGGGACGGGCGGTTGTGAAAATCAGAGAGCACTGTTTCCGCCCAAACAACGTAACTTGTGTAACTTAACACAGCACAACTGCACGGAGCATGCTCATGCTGGTCAGTTATCTTAACTCACAAAAACACATGAACATCCTGTTAAACCTTCAAATTAAAACTATGTGATGACGTAAACAACGACACATGTGTGCTGCGTAGATGCGCGTTCGCGCGTGGCTTAAGCTCGCTCCTCCGTCTTCACTTGATTTCTGTACAAACCTGACCACTGAATGTAGCGCTGTTGTTGAAGGCTGCTATCTTTTTCAACACACTTTTCAATAGGATTTACATTTTACACGGATAAACGGGCGGACAACGGGTCGTTTATTTGACGGGCGGGGCGGGTCTGGTTCGTATTTTGAAATAATCACGGGTGATGGGTCGGTCTACGGATCTGAGTATATATATATATACATATATATATATATATATATATATATATATACACACACACATATACACACATATACATATATATATATATATATATATATATATATATATATATATATATATATATGTAAGCTAAGTACTTGAAAATAATGTAACTCAAACAGCTTATGCTTACTTTTTATCTGTCTGTGTTGTGTGGGTAGACTATATTCAATCTAACAATTTCTGTAATACTAAAGCCAAGAAATAATTAATTATCAGGCACACACACAAAAGCAAACCCCCAGTTTAATAATAATGGACTGGCCCTGCTCCGACTCCTGTCGACCCCCGGCCCCGGGGTACCTCCACAAAAAATAATTTAAAACATATTTAAAAAAAAATAATTATATAATATTTTTATTTAATTTTTTTTTTTATCGCGGTAATGAACCTGGCGTGCGGTGCGGTATACCGTACCGCGGTATGGCGGTATTGCGGTTACCGCACCCAGCCCTAGGCAGCAGTAGATCCAGTGCGGAGCGCAATCTTCGAGACATGAGCATCTCAGCAGGCGACAACCCAGTTGTTGACTGGGGTGTAATTCTGTAGTTAAACAGGAATCGGGCTACTTTAGTCTCCAGTGTGTCTCCCTTCACCTTTTTTATGCCATCTTTGAACGTTTGCACGGCTCTTTCGGCCAGTCCATTTGACGCTGGGTGGAATGGTGCAGAGGTAACATGCTGTATGCCGTTCTGCTTCATGAAGGCCTTGAACTCTGCAACATGCCGCATTATCAGACACCAGCATCTGTGGCAGGCCACAAATGCTGAAGCACTGCCTGAGTTTTTCAATGGTCGCTTGACTTGTCGATGTACTGGTCGGATAGACGTCGATCCATTTAGAATGTCCATCCACTATGACTAGGAAAATTTTTCCTAGGAAGGGGCCTGCATAATCAATGTGAATTCTGCTCCAAGGCGTCTCAGGCCACTCCCACGGATGTAGTGGTGCACGGCCCGGAGGTTTTCTGCTTTCCTGGCAAGGCTGGCAGGTCTGCACCATACGTAGGAGCGTGCCAGGCCCTTCATCCGTGACATGCCAGGGTGCGCTTGGTGTAGTTGCTGTAGTATGGCCTTCCTCCCCCTTTCCGGAACGACCACTCTGGCCCCCCATATCACACAACCATCCTTTACGCTCAACTCTAGCCTTCTCTGGCTGTAAGGGAGGAATGACGGGTCCACCTCTCTTGGCCACCCCCTCAAGCACCATTGATGTACTTGGGAGAGTGTTACGTCCTTTGCAGTCCACTGCTTCACCTGTGATGTTGAGATCGGCGGGTCATCCATCACCTCTATCATCAGCACTTGGTCTGCGTCCTCGTCCTTACCCACATGGGGCAGCGGCAGCCTACTCAGCGCATCAGCATTTGCATGTTCCTTCCCCGGCTTATAGACAATCCTGTATTCATATGCCCTCAAGAGAACAGCCCACCTCTGCACTCTAGGCGACCCCATCTGCGGTACCGGCTTCTTCTCATGGAACAGTGAGATTAACGGCTTATGGTCAGTGCAAATAGTGAATGATCGTCCGTAGACGTACTTGTGGAACCGTTTGATTCCAAAAATGATGGCCAAGCCTTCTTTGTCGAGCTGTGAATACCCCTTCTCTGCAGGTGTCAGTGTGCGTGACATGAAACCCAGTGGCTTCTCACACCAGGAAGACACACTTCTTCCTATTGAGCCGCAGGCCGGCTTCCTCCAGTCGCTGCAGCACCTCATCCAAAGTTTTTAGGTGTTCAAGCTCAGTTTTTCCAGTTAGTAAAATGTCATCCAAGTACACAGCAACGTTAGGCAGGCCCTGCAGCAGGCTTTCCATCGTTCTTTGGAAAATAGCAGCCTCACTGCGCATTTCAGAATGCTTTCTAACCAGGGTCACCAGACTTATTATCTGGTGCCCTCCTCCGGACTGGAGTGATAGAACAGGTTACAATTATCACAGGATATCACACTCATATTAAGGTTCTCTATAGAAAAAAGGAAAGGCATTGTTTCTTCGGGAAACTCACTGTTGAGTAGGGTTGTAGACAGTACTCGAGACCGGTCTCGAGACCGCTTTTTGATTTACTCGGTCTTGTCTCGGTCTCGCCCATAATTTGACTCGGTCTTGACTCGGACTCGGACTAAGGGACTCGGGACTCTACCCCCACCGAGTCCACTCGAGTCCAAGACCAAGTCTCTACAATGCAATGAAATAATGTTATTATACCCATATTATGAGGAGCCTATTCACATTAACATTCTAAGAGAGCTGTCTGGCGCTTAAGGACAGCTGTCTTGGAGCGCATCATCTCGTGGTTGACAGCACAGCAGCAGCAGAACACACTCTGCCATGTCCCTCTAGTTTATATTCTTCTTTAATTATTTCCACTAACAGCGCAAGCTTTCCAGGTGTTTATTTATTTATTGTGTGTTCACTGTGTAGCCTGTGGTTGTTTTAATAAACAAGATTCTCTAAAGATGGTTAGAGACGGCTTTCAGTAAGGTTTCCTTGCGCACATTATTGATTGTCAGTGACTGGCAGCGCGTGTGCGTATCTAATCACAAAACCCGATGCTTGATCAACAGCATAATATAGATGAATACATTTGACAAAATACAGCGAAATCCCAAAATTATTAGTCTTAATATCCAGTAAGGAATAGAAATTAACTGCAAACAAATTCAAAGTTATAGGCTATCAATATCACACAAAAGTAGAGAGAAGCTGTGACCTCACCTCACAAACAAATGGACAAGAAATAAATAATCCTTTTCCAAACAACATCCATGTTCTGTTTGTTTGTCAACAATGATCTAAATGGAAAGTTTATTTCAGCAGCTGTGACAGTTTGACATAGTTTGAGCAGTTTTTGCTGCGCAGCACAGTCCTCGTTTAAGTTCATTGCCTTCACCTGTTGTTCTGCTGTGCGCAACAGGGCATATCTCCGCCAGGCCAGGTTTACCTACCCAGGCCATGAAATTCATAGGCAGTCACAGTAGCCAATTAGAATGAAATATGCTAAAACTGACTCATGTACTGACACAGAATCGTCGCTGTTGGGTGGAAACCTTGTATGTTCCTTTTTTTTATTATTATTTAAAAACAAATTGGTGAAAATAGCCAATCTACAAGCTTCAATTATTAATAATTACGAAATATTGTATTTTAAATTGCGCACAATCAACTAAAGTCATTGTTAGTGCAAGTTCAATCACATTTCATTTGAATGAAAATAATTTGTGGGGAAAATACATACAATCTGTGAATCTAATGTGATTCATATGATATGACCCCTACTTCAGTCAGTGAAGTCCAGGGCTGAATGTGACAAATATTGAGACCAGTACAAATATTGGTCATTTGCCAATACATTATTTTGTGAAATAAATGGGTTATATTACACAGATAGTTATACTATTCTTGTACTATATTAAAATAAAATCATCCTTAACCTTCAAATTAAATTCATTACGTCCGTGGCCCTGGCATTTGGCCTTTGTGGACAAAAAAATGACAACACCAAAGGCCAAGCGGCCTTGCCCCTAAAATTATGAAATTCCAGGCCTGGTCACAATGCGTCGTCATGGGACACATTGTGAGCTTGTACATCTGCTTTTTTTTAAATATATATATAACTACTGTAGCCTGTTATTATGACGTTTACATATTTTAAAACTGAAGATGCAAATGCATATTGAATGACAGCAGTGTGTTTAAATCGAATGTCTCACCAGTGTTAGAAACACTGATTCATTGCTGGGGGTGTGAGACTTAGTCATTGATTGGTCTATAGCTTTACCATTCACATGTAATTCAGTCATTAAAGTAGCACATATCGATGTGCTATGTAATGGTGGCTCCTTGTCATTAAAGGGGAGTAGTTTTCATTGTTCTGTAAGGAACATTAATGTGTAATGATGATCATGGCTTATTGGTCAATTTGGTCATTGTTGTTTGGCCAAGGTTTACCATTGAGATGTAATTATAACTAAATAGCTAATTGCTCTGCCATTCATTAAAAGATGCAAAGAATCTTTTAAATGTCAAAATAAAAACAAAACAAAACTAGAAAAAGTGCTCCTCGGAGCAAAGTTTCAAGCAGATCGATGCAGTTGTAGGTAAAAACGCGAATCGGCCTGTCATAGCGCCACCATGACGCTGATTTGAACATTTTCTATAAAATAAGAAAAAAATATTAATAATTCTGGTCTCGGTCTCGACTCGGTCTCGCCTCCGGTCGGTCTCGGTCTCGACTCGGTCTCGACTCCGGTCGGTCTCGGTCTCGACTCGGTCTCGCCCCCCGTCGGTCTCGGTCTCGACTCGGACTCGCCTCCCGTCGGTCTCGGTCTCGAGTCGACTCGGTCTCGCCTCCCGTCGGTCTCGGTCTCGACTCGGACTTGACCCCCTCCCTGGCCTCTCGGACTCGGTCTTGACTCGGACTCGCCCCCCCTCGGATTTGGTCTTGACTTGGACTCGCTTTAGGTGGTCTCGACTACAACCCTACTGTTAAGCTCTATGGGGGGGTCTTCAACATTTGTTCAGGCAAAGGACCCCTTAGCTGAGAGAGATGAAGCAGGGACCCCCACGACATAAAAATGTGTTGCAGATTAAACGTTTTCATAGATTTCATAGATAGCTTCATAGACTTGTTTGACATAGCGGTGATAGCGCTGTGTTGGATTCTTGTCCATGTGTATTTTCAGTAAACCAATTAAACCCTCAATACTTAGAAAACTTGTATTTGGTCTGCTCTTTTTCCCCCTGCACCAAATCTATTTGCCAAAAATAGCCAATCTACAAGCTCACAACGCCTCAAGAGCTTGAAGATCTGCTATTTTCGGCTGTTTGTCCACTCAGAAAAAGGATGCTAATGTAAAAAGTAAAAATGTGAATGTAAATGTTAATGTAAAAAGGTTCTATCAAACAAAAACATTTTGCGGCCCCCTGTAGTAACTCTAAGGACACCCTAGGCTACCCCCGTTGAAGACCCCTGCTATATACTACACCATACTACGATAACACTAATACACTGAAGTAGCCTGACACTCAGCCTGAATTTTCATTTTGTTTCACTCTATTATTCAGTCTGAAAGCCCTCTCAGTGCAGCCGATTTCTGAGGTGGGGGCGTGGCCAAAGTTGGACTCTTTGGTGATTGGTTCATACTGGATTATCCCGATCCCGATTCGTCGTACAGATTTTCAACCGAGAAACCCCCGCCTTCGACACAGTCACCAGACCCTGAATGCGAGGCAAGCGATTCAGGGGGTGGAGCCAGGCTAACACTGAAGCGAACTTCAGTGAGAAAGTCAGCAGAAACAAAAAAGTGCTCCTGGGAGCACAGGTCTCCGCCAGGTCAGGTGGGTTATTGTGGCCTCCTTGTGGCGCTATAATAGGCCAATGTGAAAAGGGTGCCATTTCTTCCTCAACATAGTGTGAATGTGCGTGAAAGGTTTCACCGCAATCGGACGTTGCGTTCATGATTTGCGGCATTTTGTTCAAAACAAGCCACTCCTGCAAACTTTAGATGTGAATCTTAGCCAACCAGGATGGAATACGAAAAATCAAACAGATCCTTCTTGATCACATGACTATAGAGATAATGTGAACCAATTTGCGTTAAATCTGGAAAGAATGGGAAGGAGTAAAAAAAATGTTTTACATAAGTCGGCCACAGGTGGCGCTATAAAAGGCAGATGTGAAAAATGCAGGGCAAAGGTTTTTTCTTGACCTGTAGGGAGTGCGCAGTTTTACACAGATCGGTGCAGTTAAAGGTAAAAACAAGAATTGGCCTGTTATAGCGCCACCATGAGGCTGATTTGAAAATTGGCATTTCTTCCTCTGCATAGTGGCAAAATTTCACGGTAATTGGCATGCTGTGTTCATGATTTGAGGGAATTTGTTATCAATCAGCTATGAGGGTGGGGGGGAAATAATAATGAAAATTATTATTTTTTGAGTATTTTGGGCTGAGTTAAATCACGGGTCAAATTTGGAAAAATCACGGGTCAGTGGTGGAAAAATTACTCTAATGTTTTACTAAAGTAAAAGTACCAATACTGCAATGTAGAAATAGGCCTACTCTGTAACATGTAAAAGTCAAGAATTCAAATTTGAGTAAAGTATCCTACAAAGCCCAAGTATTGGTATCAAAATGTACTTAAAATACCAAAAGTAAAAGTACTCGTTATGCAGAAGGTCCCATTTCACAAGTTTTCAAATGTATAAAAATCCTTTGAATAGCAGATCTACAAGCTCACACAATACAATTATTTATTTGACGGAGAGAGATTTGTGAAGCTGTTGCATTTGACCAATGAAATGAATGAACCTCTGGATACCTCCGTTTGAAGATCGTGTTTGACCAATGAAATGAATAAACCTCTGGATACCTCCGTTTGAAGATTGTGCATAGATAGATAGATAGATAGATAGATAGATAGATAGATAGATAGATAGATAGATAGATAGATAGATAGATAGATAGATAGATAGATAGATAGATAGATAGATTTAAATTGTAGGCTGTGTGGAAATAACTGCAGGGTGTATTTATGTAGTAACGGTAACAGCCAGAATAGGTGGACACCAAAACATTCTGGGCACTAGGGCTAACTGGGCACCTTGGACGAGTGGGCATTAGGACCATGTGGACACTTGGAAGAGTGGGCACTTAGGGTGGATAAGAGTGGGCGGTAGGGAAATCTGGGAACCGAAAAATGGTGTTAATAATCAATGTTAATAAAGAATACAATCTCACAGGCAATGCACATAGTGCCCACTCTCCCTGGTGCCAAGATGTCCCTAGTGCCCACATATGCTGAATCCAATTAATACATCAGCAGAGATGAGAGAGAATTACGTATCTTCCCGTCTGACAGACAGACAGACAGACAGACAGACCCAGGCCGTGCATGGAAGCGCACTCAATCACACTAACCGATGCGCTTACTTTAATTGTAATATAATAATTATAATAATCCTACACTTCGCAGATATAAATTATTCTATTATGAATCACTAACCAATTCAGATATATTTTATACATACGCTATTTGAAAATAGCATATCTACAAGCTCACAATAACAGTTGTTGTGAGCTTGTAGATCTGCTATTTGTTGAACAACATGTTGCTGAGCGGTACATTAATGGAGATAGATAGTTTGATAGATAGATAGATAGACAGACAGACAGACAGACAGACAGACAGACAGACAGACAGACAGACAGACAGACAGACAGACAGACAGACAGACACGCCTTTTTTTTCTGTTTAATTTTTTTAATTTTTCTTTTCTGAAACCGCTCCATTAGAGGCGCTAAGGTGGAGCTTGGAGCTTTGGGGTCCATAGCTAAAACCCCCAAAAATGTTAGCCTACAGTGGGCTGTATATATGTACAGTACACGTTGTGTATTATTATGTTACAGCATGCACTTGCGTGCGTAGTTACGCACGTGGAAAAATCCGTCTTGATATCGATACAGAAAATAAATAATACATTATAATAAATTCATGACTGATACCAAAAGAGAGAGAGAGAGAGAGAGAGACAGAGAGAGAGAGAGAGAGAGAGAGAGAGAGAGAGAGAGAGAGACAAAAAAAAAAAAAAGAGATCACAGATGATACAGTTTCACGCAAATAGCTGGAAAATCCTGGGTTTAAGTGTTTTTCAAACTGCTCCAAATTGCGGACAATCTAAGGGCGGAGCTTACTGGTCAACGTGATAGATGTGTTCCTCATGAGTCAAGGCACATGTGTAAGCAGGTTTAATGGCTGTCGGCCAAACGAGGCATGACTTTTGCCTGTTTAAGGTTTGCATTTTCAAAAAATCGCTATAGCGCCCCCCTTTGACCAATTGGAGTAAGATTGGTTTCAGTGATATTTGGAATGACCCTCAACATTACCGCAAAGTTTCAAAGAAATGTGCATGTATGTGATAGGGGCAGATGAATAATTGTCATAAAACTGCAATATTCATTGGCTCATTAAAGCTTCATTTTTTCACTTATGGAAAAATTATGCACCGTTGAGTCGACATAGGTCCAAAGTTCATGTGTAAAAAGTTTCGTGCAGATTGCTCCAAAATCCCAGGAGGAGATAGGTTTTAGCTGCTTTTCATATAATTCAAAATGGTGGGAGATCTAAAGGTCAGAGGTCAAAAGTCAGAGGGTAAAAGTTGTTGTTGTGAGAAGACGCATGTGTGTATTGAAGTTTTATGGCTGTAGGTCAAACAGGGCATGAGTTGTACCTGTTCAAAGTTGGCATTTTCAATTGAGTGCTATAGCGACACCTTTTGACGAAAGATTGTGAGAATTATTTCTTGATCGTTTTTCATGACCATCTACCATATGGCCGACAGCACGGTTCACCCAGAACTGCGAAAAGTGGCAGAAACAGAAGAATACTGCCAATCTTAAAACAGGTCCAGAGCTGAGCTCTGGCCCCGTAATAACACTCCACAATCATAATCCATGGTAACCCTCCATCCACAGCCTAGGACCTCCTCCAACCTAAAAGTTAGCTCACCTCTGATCAAAGTCAGGTGCCTTTGCATGAAACTATTGTGACACTGCATTCAATTAGAATCCTGGCATGCCCCTCATTAATCATTCATCATGTACAGTATATCTCTTTTGTCTCTCAAGTTTGTGTTCCATTGTTATTTTATCCTTGACGTTTCCGTGAGAAGCATTTAACATGGAATTATTATGTCAAATAAATCAAAACAAATCAAGTTTGTAGGGTGTGTCTTTTTCCATTGCCTTGGACTTTCTCATCAACAGAGAATACCCGATCACCTTAAAGAATCCACTAGCTGTACCTTGCTAAACCAAATGGTTTAGCTAGTAGAACTTGATCTCCTTCTGTCCTCATGTAACACTGTCTTTTGAAAAGCCAGCAATCTCTATATTAGCCATAAGTATATGCACCCAATCAGTTTTGCAGCTCAGTGACCCTTTTGAGGTTGAAGCACTGTCTGTGCTGATGAGACTGAATTATTATTATCCAAAATAATTAGGATTTAAATTGTTGGTCGTTAAGTGGCTCAGTAGTTAATGCAGACATACTATTGTTTTAAAATGTGCAGCACATTGGAATAGACCCTATGACACATTAGGAGTCCATTAGTATACATGTAGGGCTAGGCCACTGTGTTTTTGGTACGATGATTATTTTGCATGTACGTGGCAAAAATGAAATATTAATGAAAATGTCCATCACAAGCTGCCATGGTGAAGACCCCTGCACAAAGAGAAATGGTGAAATTGCAAGTATTGGACAAGCAACTGTAAAGTAATGAGTAATGAAGTAATGTCGGGTCTCTGCTCTACATGTAAAGTGTCTTTAGACAACTTGTTGTGATTTGACACTTTAATAAAATTGAATTGAATTGGAAAGAAATGTGAACTTGTATCTTCTATTTTCACTACTTTTGTGTGACGCTCTTGTATGATGAAGGGCATTAACTTTTCATGAAAAAAACATAAACAAATTGAAATATGGAGTTACAAGGTTTCTGCCCGACAGTAATGATGCACTGTACACATGCAGTGTTACTTAAGGACAGGAGGAGATCAAGTTCTACAACTAAACTCGTTTTTTGTTTGGCAAGGAAGCTTCATAACAGGAATTCTATGTTGATGAGAAAGCGTTAGCACATTACTGTGTTATCCCATGCAAGCTTATGGAACAATGAGGAAATACACTTCAGAATGACAACAGGTATAATTAATGGATGAGTGAGTAATGGAAGGCAGGATTGAATGGAATGCAGAAACAGCTACCGTACTTTGATGCTGTGTCCTTACAGTCAGCAGAGAGACACACACAGAGACACAGAGTTTCTATTGTTTAGGAAAAAACTGCCAAACAACACTTTAGGCTATAAGTAATATCCATAAACAATATATTTTCAATGCATTTCATTAGTTCCTTGTAATACCCATATAAAATGTTTCTTAATAATTTTGTAACTTCAGGTATCATGGAGTTGTCTTGAAAACATATGAAAAATGTGTTTGAATAACTTTGGTGACTCATAAAGTAACATGCTCATTAATATGTTGCAGGAGATTTGTAGTATTGCACATGGTACCTGTGCACTCAATTGCATCAGGTAAAGACAAATAGACAGCTAGAAAAAATTATTGCTAATAGCTGCCTCAATTCTGCCAAAATAGCAAACTGTGCTATCAATCCTTTGGCATGCAAGGGACCACAGTGAAAAAATGGTGCAGAAAAAGAGAAAAAACTGAAGGCATGTCATTTGTTGCAATCCTGGCATGCCCCTCATTAATAATCACTCATCATGTATATCTCTTTTGTCTCTCAAGTTTGCGTTCCATTGTTATTTTATCCTTGACGTTTCCGTGAGAAGCATTTAACATGGAATTATTATGTCAAATAAATCAAAACAAATCAAGCTTGTAGGGTGTCTTTTTCCATTGCTACATGTGCATGCCTTGGACTTTCTCATCAACAGAGAATACCCGATCACCTTAAAGAATCCACTAGCTGTACCTTGCTAAACCAAATGGTTTAGCTGGTAGAACTTGATCTCCTTCTGTCCTCATGTAACACTGTCTTTTGAAAAGACAGCAATCTCTATATTAGCCATAAGTATACGCACCCACTCACCTTTGCAGCTCAGTGACCCTTTTGAGGTTGAAGCACTGTCTGTGCTGATGAGACTGAATTATTATTATCCAAAATAATTAGGATTTAAATTGTTGGTCGTTAAGTGGCTCAGTAGTTAATGCAGACATAATATTGTTTTAAAATGTGCAGCACATTGGAATAGACCCTATGACACATTAGGAGTCCATTAGTATACTTATTATTATTATTATTTCAACACATTATATTAACCACTTCAGCCCTATATACTTTTCAGCCATTTGAAAATAGCAGATCTACAAGCCCACAATGTGTCGAGTTGCCTGCGTCTCTCTCTCTCTCTCTCAGTACAGACAGATGGTCACTCGAACTACATGCTCTCTGCTTCTGCAGTACATTGAGGCCTCACTACATGACTCCCCCCCCTTCATTACACTACATTTAGGGCCCGATAGAGCACATTTCTGTACATTTAGGTTAGACTTTTTTGATATACAGCAGGGCTTCTCTCTTCGCCTCTGCAAACCCTGTTTGTGGGGGGGGGGCGCACCTCATAATAATACCAACACCACTAATCTATTGCCTCGCCACCATTTGCCACGATGTCACACAATACTTATTGCAATACAATGTTATATATCACAACATCATATACTATAATCATATGTATTATTATGTATATTACTAGAGGTTAGGGCCGCGTTTATATATATATATATATATATATATATATATATATATATATATATATATATATATATATATATATTAGGGGTGGGACGATATGGGTACCTCACGATACGATATATATCACGATATTAGGCCCACGATAACAATGTATATCACGATATTCGACGATATTCGATATATTGCGATATCACAATATTTGATATATATTGCAAGAGATTTCACCAACAATATATCACGATATCTGAAAATATCGATATATTGCGATATCACGATATATTGCATGAAATTTCACCAACGATATATCACGATAGTCCTTGTATTCAATTCATAAACACATAAGATAGCACCAAACAGTTCAAAATCATCATTACACAAATACAGAGTAGGAAAAACAACATATCACAAAAAAAATATATATATATATTTGTTTTAATATCAATTTGTTTCGGCAGTATATCGATTATTTATCGCGGGAGAAAGTATCGCGATATATCGCGATATCGATATATCGTCCCACCCCTAATATATATATATATATATATATATATATATATATATATATATATATATATATATATATACATATATACATATATGTATATATATATATATATATATAAATATATATAGGCCAGGGATTCCTTTAGCCGTTAATTATAAACAGGGAAAATGCTGTTATTAGGCTATTTTATCATTTAAGGCTATTATTAATATTATTATTTGGATAAAGTAGTTGGCTACAACATCAAATCATAATCATTTAAAGTTTTTGTCATGATCTGACCAGTTTAATTCCGACAGCCTGCTGCTGCTGCTGTGCGCTGCAGTTATAGATTAGCCTATTCGCTGTACGATGGTGTCGCGCGTTGAAAATATCAGAGCTACAAGCTCACAGCACATCTCAACGCGCCGTGTTGTGAGCTTGTATGTCTGCTATTTTTGATACGCCACAACACAGCTGAGAGACACAGCTGTGTCTCCTCCTAATTAGAGCCGCTGAGTAGGGTGGTTCGCTCTGGTGTTGATAAACAGAACCTGGATTTTCGGAGGTGATAGAATCTGAACCAAGCCGGACCCAATTGTCGATAAAGGGACCCGGACACGTGTGGGTTGTAGATATTATGCAAGCACAGTGACTGTCTGTCTGCAATGGATAAAGTGGTGAAAGTTGGTGAAAGCTGGTGACACTGATTGCAGCAGGCAACTAGAGGCAAGTAATCAACCTTGCGCAAGGCCACATATATCATGACATATATACTTAACGTTAACAAAACAAAACAAAACCTACTTTTGCATATCAAGGTTGAATGAGAATCGATGTAAATCCCAAAATATATATTAATTTGTTTATACTGTGCGACGGTCTCGCGCAGGGAAAGGCTCTGGTGCAGGGTAACCGTAGGACTCGCCCCAAAACACCCTCGCCATTTGTTTTACTGAGGTTAATATTAGGAATAAGGTTAGGTTTAGGCATAGTTTACTGATATATTTAGTTATACCAGGTGAATACCGCCGGATTTTCCCTGGGGCGACTGTGTTTTGGGGCGAGCGGGCGTTTTGGTATTCGTCGCGCAGCAGTTCACTCATGCCCACTTTATTCATGATAAAGTAGATCATATCATTTAGTTATCTATAAAAACAGGAACAGATTGCATCTGTGATAAAGTGGAAAGAAGCGCAGCTCTAACTTAACAAGGTGTAATGATCAGTTGGGTGCATGTATGCAGGGCAAACACGCATGTGACGTTAATTATAATATATGGCCCATAAATGTATTCTATGGCCGGTAAAATATAATCCTGTCGGCCATGGTGGCCGGCCCAAAAAATGCCAAGCGGAAACCCTGATATAGGCTATAGTTTGAAAGCACCTGTACTCTTACTCAGAAAGAACAGGAAGGCATGACAGGATGCTTTGATGAACAAGCAAATAATGCATGCTGTCTTGGTTTGTGTTGTGTAACTCAACACACACACACACACACACACACACACACACTCACACTCACACTCACACTCACACTCGCACTCGCACACGCACACGCCCACGCCCACGCCCACGCCCACGCCCACACACACACACACACACACACACACACACGCACACACTTGAATATACGCACAGTACCTGCGGCCAAACCCACAAATCTCTGTCAAGTTTTAAGCGTACGAAGTCCAAGTGACACGTGATCGATTTAGCCGAGCTACCAGAGAAACAAAAGAAAAAAAGTAGCAGATGCAGCACCTCTGCACATGCTCAAACACACAACCATGTCTGAATGAACAACAATGTATTGTTGTATTATATATATTTGCCTAAATCACTGTAAAAATCCAATAAATCAATAAAACTATCATGCAGATTCTCATCCACACTTCTTTATGCATTTAACATTATTCATAGATGAATTCCGGATTATGTTCTTCAACATCAACTGTTAAGTTTGTTTGGATCTTTGTGGTTAAGTGGAGACATAAAATGCACAGTTGTCACTGAACCGAAAACCAGCATCTACAACCAGGGCAGGAATGTTGGCCTTATGTCCTTATTGTTTTTAAATAAAGTTATACACTCAAAGGACACAGTGGCCTTGATGCCCTGTCCAGTGTGCCGGCACCATTTTCTCCTTTGCTTCTTTTCTCTCAATATGGTTTACAGACACCAGTGTCTTGTTGAGATTTTGAATTCTGAAATAATGAAAAGCTTGCTTTCTTTATTTAGCTAATACTGTGTATTTAAAACGAAATTATTCTCAACCCTCAAATTCAATTTATAAAAATCTTTGTTTTATTTGATGGCTTTTCTGTCCTAGTATTTAGCCTTTTAGCCCAGACCCCACTTTCAGAACAACTGACCGAGTGCATAATTATGTTGTGGTCCCTTTAAATAATAAATTCAAATGCAGTTATTTAATTTCTATTTAATCATTTTGGTAATCTGGAGACACAAGATCCGAGGAAGGCTTGGTGAATAATTATTAACAAAATATACAGATCATGTTTCTCAATAAGACTCAATATGCACCAGTGCAGATGCAAAGCCACACACACAACACACACACACACACACACACACACACACACACACACACACACACACACACACACACACACACACACACACACACACACACACACACACACACACACACACACACACACACACACACATTGGTTTCACACAGTCAGGCCTGTGAGACACGCTCGCACTGGCAACCAAGGACCCCCCCCCCCCCCCCATTCTGACATAACCCACAGAACTTCTGTACAATAGCTCAAGTACCAGAGACCTGAGGAGGAGGGGGGGGAGCAAACGTCATGCAGAATGTCACAGAGACATTGATATTCAGGCGTGTGTGGGCACGGCCGCACTCAGTATTACACAATAACGTGTCTTTCTACTTGGCCGTGGCTGTGTCCTCAACTGACCTAGATAAATGTCTGTCCTGTTGACTTTGTTGTGTTTTAAAACTATTATGTATTACCTATTTTGAACCAAAAGTATTGTTTTAACCAAAACATATCACTAACACTACCATTAAACTACACAGAATGGCAGGTGTGATACTGTAAACCTCTTAAGATATAGGTAAGGTATATATTCAGCAGCAGTTCTACTAATAGCAGAATCTGTCAGCACTATACTGCCAGTGGTGGAAAGTAACTAAGTACATTTACTTAAGTACTGTACTTATACATTTGAAAACAGGGGGGGCACTTCAACTTGAGGTCGCCCTGGGGCACCACATAGTGCTAATCCGGCCCTGGTATCAGGGCTTAGTCACTGCATGCTTATGGTCCAGGGAGGAGGGGTCAGCCCACACAAACATGCATGTTGAACAACCAAAAAAACTGTAGCATTTATAACTTGTGATTGGTTAGGCAGTTTACCTACAAAGTCTTCCATTGCAACCACCCACACACACACACACACACACACACACACACACACACACACACACACACACACACACACACACACACACACACACACACACACACACACACACACACACACACACAGAGAGAGAGAGAGAGAGAGAGAGAGAGAGAGAGAGAGAGAGAGAGAGAGAGACTTCAATAATGTCACATCATGGTTTTGAACTGCCACCAGCTGGACAAAACTGTAACTGTTGCAATTGCTGACATGGCAACAGCAACCTTGACAACACAAGATGATATGAAATGTGCTTTTGTGCGATTTAAACGCTTGTTTGAACCCGTCGGTAAAGTTTTCTTGGCCGCAAACATTTTAAACATCTGAGAGAAGGGGGGCTGACCTTTACTTTTTGGATACGATGTGCAGAAAAATTTAAGAATCATGCATAGTGGCCAACTTTCGACGGTGTTGTCACCTATCCGCACCCGACGCTGTGGGACCTCATCTCTGAGCTATATAGCGGAGGGAGAGGTTCCAAATGGGGCTACATAAAGCCCAAACATTTCATGTAATGAAATATTTCTTATAAAATACTTTATACTGAGTTAAAAGTTGGCATGTAGGCCTACAAAGTGATATAAACTGACACTAAAACTAATTTATGTTTTTTTCCAAGTTATGGTTGCTTATATAGGGCTATGCACATGTGTCATGTGACACTGGCCAATCACAGTCCTGAATAGGCTGTGATTGGCCAATCACAGCGCAGGATAATTGTACAAATTTCCAAACCTCACTTTTAGGGGCGGTTTCACTGCCCAAGATATTTGTACATTTTTCCAAATCTCACTTATAGGGGCGGTTTCACCGCCCAAAAATGCATGAAAAAATAAAAAAAATATGTACAAAAAAGGGGGGGGGAGCATGGAAAAATTAAAATTATATACAAAAAAAGCATGAGGAAATAAAAAATATGTACAAAAAAGAGGGAGGGGGGGGGTCGTCTGTCTACAGGGAAACTGGTACTAGCTCCTCTTTAGGCCTCCAGAAAGATGAGTTTTTAGGGCTGTTTTGAATGAGCCCAGCGAACTGCATTTTTTGAGGGATGGGGTTAGACTATTCCATTCCTTGGTGGCTGTGCTATAAACACAAGCAGGGTTTGAGAAACGGAGTCTCCGGAGCGTGCCTTCGCGCCCCCCGCGGCATTTGGATCTCCTCGCCGAGCCCCGTGATGGGGCTCGAGGCGAGGCCGACCGCGGGGGCCCTCGGGCGGTCCGTTGCAAGGCAACTAGGACAGACGGTGCGTCTCGGTCTCGCTTGGCCGGGGTCGGCCGCGGAGGAGTGCGGAGGACAGGCCACCGACGCCTCTCCGCAGTCCGCACGTGGTCCCTCCGCGCCTGGTCGGGCCCGCAGGCTGCAAGCAGCGTCCACCAAAGCACACGAGGTGCCGGCGGGGCCCTTGCAAGAGGCGGGCTACGAGTGCCTATCGGTCAGAAAACGTAGCGGGTTCCACGGCCCTTGCGGGCGGCGCGGTTACTCGGAACACAGTGCGAGACTAGAGTGGCCACCGTGGCCGACGGCGGGCCCTGCATTCGGGCAGGCCTGCCGTCCGTCCCCAGCGTCCGCACGCCAGTGGCGTACCCACCATAGAGGTAAGGCAGGTGACCGCCTGCCCAACTCAAATTTAGCCTCCCCTAGAAAATAAAGTAAAAGACTGACTGAAAAACAAGCAGTGAAAAAATTCACACCGAATAGTGCCCGTCGAGCCATTAGCCCGCCTCCTCGTCCATTCACGCGGGCAGGCAGCCAATCACTACCGTATACAGTCAGTAGAGCGACCCTCGTCTATAGTGATGCAAATGTATGCCTTTGTTTTCATGGGGTGCCAGCAATGCCAGGTGTGGGGGTCTGGGCCATCACCTGTACTCACCTGGCATAAAAGGGGCTCTGAGAGCAGCTTTAGCCATTCATTACCAAATATTATAATTTGTGCAGGACATCATCATTTTCGCCTTTTATGTAATGCTGCTTTTTTGAGAATAAAAATACATAGGCCTACATTGAATATACTTGCATATTGTTTTTATTAACGTTTTTCAGTTTTGTAGTCAGTGTAATGTTGTTGTTAACTTGTTTCCCCCGAGATTTTCCATTTTCCCCCCCGAGTACCCCCCGGGGGCGAAAAAAAATCTCGCCTGCCTTAAATGTAATTCCTGGGAACGCCACTGCCGCACGCTGGTCAATATAACCGGGATGGGAAAAGTTGCCGAGACTCCCGGGAGAGAATTTCAAAGGAGGAGGCCACGGCAAAGCCCAGATCCTCCTGGGCCCGACGAGGACCTCCAGGGTGCCCGTCCGCCCGGCCGTGCCCGACCTGAGGCCTCTCTCTTCCCATAAGCCTGATGGCAAGAGGCCTCCGATTTCATGGTTCCACCACCGGGCGCCCCGCTCGGGCCACCCGAGACGGAGCCTCGCCCCGGGCTTCGCGACGGCCAAGCTCCATAGGTACGTTCTGGAGCGAGTCGGCGCCTCGCCCGGGAGACTTTTTCACAGGAGGGAGTCAGGGACAAGCCAGACGCCTCCTGGGCCGCGGGGAGGGGACAGGGAGGTACGACGCGGAGATCCAGGAGGAGGGGGCCCGCGCCATCACCCGAGACGGAGCCTCGCGCTGGGCATCGCGACGGCCAAGCTCCATAGGTACGTTCGGGAGCGAGTCGGCGTCTCGCCCGGGAGACTTTTTCAAAGAAGGGAGGCAGGCACGAGCCAGACGCCTCCTGGGCTACGGGCAGGTGACAGGGAGGTACGACGCCGAGATCCAGGACAAGGGGGCCCCTCGCGGCGCCGACACTGCCCCAGGACCATGCCCCGGTTCCGGGCATGGTTCATAGCTATCCGATGGCACAAGTGGCCACCTCTCCCCCCAAGCGACATTTCACACAGGGGAGAGGTCTTGAGCCCAGAGCTTCTTGGGAGCTCTGGACTCTCCAGGATTTGGGGCCTGTCGCCGCCCCGCCGCCACCCCAGGAAGGCACCTCTTCCTGGGCATGGCCCCTAGCTATCCTCTGGCACCAGTGGCCACTTTCCCCCCACGCGAAATTTCACGCAGGGGAGAGGCCAGAGCCCCAGGCCTCACGGGGCCTGCAAACACAGTGCGATTTTCACCGCCCGTTTT